>NC_037682.1:28996107-29296107 GCF_003255815.1 Theropithecus gelada | reverse complement strand
GTGAGTGAAAAGCAAGCGCTTGCAAAAGTTCTTCCAGAAGTTCTTGACTTCAGTGCCTTTACTTGTGGGAGCCCAGAAGTGTTCTTCACCCCAATCTCATTTGTCCATTGCATATTGCGTGTCAGAGTAAATGGGTTCAACTCCTGTTTAGATAAATTCACAAAACTTAAGAATGTCACAACTGGAAAGGTTCTTAAGGGTCAACAGGTTCCGCTGCCTGTTCATGCAGTCAATAGGCCCGTTCATGCGGACAATGGAAGACCTTTACGGAGGGTCTTCCAGGCACCTGGCACTTGCTGGTTGCTGAGGATGCAACAGCAAGAAGACATGGTGTGGGGAGCAGCCAGTCAACAACGGGGCTCATTTCAGAGTGGTGGGTGTGATGGAATAGGGGGGATGTGCCTTGGGATTGGCCACTTTTGTCATTTTCTTGTTTTACATAAACCTGTAGTCTTCTAGTGCAGGGAGTCAGTTGGCAAATGGGCTGAAGCCAGCCATCACCTGCTTATAGACACTCCCCTGAGCTAGGTATGGTTTTTACATATTCAAATCGTTGGGAAAAAATCAGACATTTATAATATATTTTGATAATGGGAAACAGTAACTTTGAACCTCAATTAAGTGAAATGTTAATTACCCTTCCCAAAAAGAATTCCGTTTTTTTCTTAGTAGACCTATATTACAGAAAATTGTTCCCAATGATTATGAAAATATTTTGAATTTAATCAATAAAAATTTGTGGAATATTCTTTTCTCTCCTCTTATATAGGTACCTTAATTTGGCCTCTTGGCCTACACAGCCTGAAATATTTACTCTGGCCATTTGCAGACTTGTTCTAGCTGTGTGACCTTGGGCAAGTTACTTCTTAGTGTCAGTTTCCTCATCTGCAAAATGGAAATGATGCCTATTTCATAGGGCAATTGTAAGGAGTAAAAAAGAACTGAAGGGCCGGGCACGGTGGCTCACGCCTGTAATCCCAGCACTTTGGGAGGCCGAGGCAGGCGGATCACAAGGTCAGGAGATCGAGCCCATCCTGGTCAATATGGGGAAACCCCATCTCTACTAAAAATACAAAAAAATAATAGCTGAGCGTGGTGGCACATGCCTGTAATCGGACAGAAGAATCGCTTGAACCCGGGAGATGGAGGTTGCAGTGAGCCAGAATTGCACCACTGTACTCCAGCCTGGGTGACAGAGCAAGACTAAGTCTCAAAAAAAAAAAAAAAAAAAACACCCAAAAAACAGATGTTCCACTCCTGCCGTGTGTATGTGTTTCAGTAGATGTCAGGTCTTCCCTAGTGAAAAGTCCATAATAATTGATTTCTTGAGGGCTGTTAAAGGGAGCAGGAGGAGGGATGGGATGAGGGTGGGGCCCGGGCTCAGTGCTCATCTTGGAGGTCAGTATCGTGACAAACAGCATCTTCCAGAGTTGCTGTCAGACCCCCAAACTGTGGACCTTAGATCTCACAAAGACCGTATCCTGATGGCTCTGCAAACCCACACTAGATTAACATTGCTGCAACATAATTTTCCTCATGAAATGCACTGAAGCATAACTAAAAAAATGTAAGTAGCAGCTATCAGGACCTTAATGAGGTTATAAATACAGCAAGAAAATAATTTATAAAACTCTTTCCTGGTGAAAAACTGTCCTTTACCTAGACCTCTTTGCTTGCCCCATTAATAACAGCCATTGGCTTTCTTTACTAACTCGCTTTGTAAGAAAGGAACAAAGCCTTTAACATTTTGTAACTCATGCTGCTTTACCCTTGTAGGAGAAACAACCATATAGCTATAGGAAGTGCAGACTCCTCATGGCAGAGTAGGCAGCTAGGCCCCCTCACTATCCCGGTGACTTGCTCCATCCATCAGTTGTTCCTGCTGCAGTATTGCACACCATCTTCTTTTAGGATCATAGGCAGTGTAAATATGAAATCTGTGGATATCAATAGCCAGTGGTCCTGGACTGAACCCGGGGTCATGTTATACCTTCTCACCAATTTCCCTGGGCTGTCTTTCTTGAACAGATGGGTAAATGGAGGCTGGGGCTACTGGAATGAGCTCACAGGGCAGGGTGGTCTGAAGAGTCTAGACAGAGCTGGAGATGTGGCTATGCTGAGGTGCTTAGACCCAGAAGGCCCATCTTCGCTCCAGACTCAGCCTTGTGTGACTGTTCTTGGTGACAGCTGGAGTGCTCTTCATAGGCAGGCTCTAGCAGGAAGCAGTTTGATGGAAACCGAATGGGAAATGCACAGGACAGATGTCTCTAGTTCCTTCTTACATTGATGCTACCATGCGGAGCAGCCTAGAGTCGAGGAGGTCTTCAGGGATTTTCTAGGGATGTTTGTAAACAGATCATTGCAGAGCAGCTCACTCACTGGCCTTGTGCCTGTGCATGGAATATGTGTGTGTGTGTGTGTGTGTGTGTGTGTGTGTATGTATACGTTTAAAGAAGGCAGTCATGGAAAACAGACAGTGGCGTTCAGTGGCCTTGTAACACTGTTGGCATTAGGCAGCGGAAAGAGGTTATTAATTCTCTGGGGAGGTTTTAGACAAGATCCATATGAGATTTGAGATTTGCAGAACCAAATGCTAAGCCTGTGTGTCTGTACATATATATGGGTGTATGTCTTGCTTTTGCTGTTCATTGAGC
The DNA here is from genome assembly GCF_003255815.1 of Theropithecus gelada. Lineage (NCBI taxonomy): Eukaryota > Metazoa > Chordata > Mammalia > Primates > Cercopithecidae > Theropithecus > Theropithecus gelada. The sequence goes on along the minus strand of NC_037682.1, from coordinate 29,293,453 downwards.
AGAGATTGTCTCAGATCCAGATTGTCAGGAAGCAGAGGATAAAAATGAAGGCCACTGGGCAGAAGTTGGAAAGCAGGGCTGTCATGGTTTGCAGATGTCAATTCTAGATCGCATCATGACAAGGGGTCCCCCTAGGGTGGGAAGAACAGCAGAAGGAGAGGAGAGAGCCAGGAGGGCTCCAGCTGGTAGGATGGAATTCCCATTTCTCAGCTGGAAAAGTCAACCTCACTAACTGCGTGTTCTGGAGTAATTTGGGTGGAATGCAGCAGCTGTCTGAGTTTGTGTAGTTGCACCAATTTTGGCCCCCTTGTCAAATATAAATTTGTGGGAGCCAGCAGTTTTGGAAGAAGCTTCTGCAGCAGGCTGTTTGCCTTTGTCCAATAGAACGGGACTTGGAATTTTTTTTTTTTCCATTCTTGGTGCAGATGGTGTAGTTATTTTAAGTAAGTGATGTGCTGCAGTGAAAATGGGCAACTCTTTTTCATTTTTCAGCTTAATGAAAAAAAGAGAAGGGAGGAGGAGAAACCCCAGCTAGCCAACTTTGTGCTAATGCTTGTCTTTTTTGGATTCTAAATGTGTCCCAAGGCACTAAGATGGGATAAATATTTCAGCCACTAGAAAGTCCTGCTGTCGGCCTGAAAAGATTTCTAACCTCTTTTAAAGCAGACTGGGTAGTAATTTACTTGTACAAATCCAGACACCCCCATGTCCCTTGTTTTAACTATGCATGTACAGATTCGACTCACATTCTAGGGGGATGAGGCAAGGGGCAGATGGAACTCTCTAGGGAAGAGTATGTGGGAAAGGGAGGAAATAAATTAGTGACTGAACATTTGCCTTTCTTCTTAGAGTGGTTACAAGTATTCATTGGAGACCTACAGAGTGGTCAGGTGCCCAGGGTGCAGAGTTGAACAAAACAGTGCCTCTCTGCCTTCATGGAGTGTTCAGTCTAGGTGGAGAGATAGTACAGACACACCAGTAAGCAAAAGTTGGAATAAAGGAAAACAGGACATTACCAGCATGAAAAACAGGGAGACGAGCTTTAGATTGAGTGTCCATGCAGGGACCTGAAGAAGTAATTTAAGCTGAGGCTGAAGGATGAATGAGGTTAGCCTCACAGTGTATTAGTTTGCTCGGGCTGCTGTTAGGTTGGCGCAGATGTAATTTCCTTGTGCATTATGCAACTACTTTTGCACCAACCTCACATAGCAAAGTCCACAGGCTAGGTGGCTGAAACGACAGAAGTTTGTTTTCTCACAGTGCTGGAGGCAAGAAGTCTGAGATGGAGGTGCAGGATTTGTTTCCTCTGAGGCCCCTCTTCCTTGGTTTACGAATGGTCGTCTTCTCCCTGTGTCCTCACATGGTCTTCCCTCTTCCACGGTCTCTGTCCTGATCTCTTCTCAGAAGGACATCTGTCATACTGAATTAGGGCCCACCCGAATGCCATCGTTTTAAAGATCCTCATCTCCAAATACAGTCACATTCGGAGGTTCTGAGGTTCAGGACTTCAACATATAAATTTTGGGGGGACACAGTTGAGCCCTTTACACAGATGAAAGGTAGGTGGAAGAATGTCCGGGCTCAGCAAACAGCACATCTGGCGGCCTCACAGCGGGGGATACTGAGGTGTGTTGCAGGAGATGATGCGAAATGAGTATCTAGAAGCAAGCAGCAACTGGACCATGCTGGACTTTGTAAACTATGGCCAGAGTTTTAGATTTATTCTGAGGACACAGAGAACCTGTAGTGCGTTTTAAAATCTCACTCTGTGTGAAGAGAAGGAACTGGAGGGAGTGAGAAGTGGGGAGTCCAAAGGTTTTTTAATTAATAAACTAAGGTTTGTGAACCTTGGCACTATTGACATTTTCAGCTGGATGATTCTTCATTATGGGGGCTGTCTTGTGCATTGCAGGAGGTATAGCAACATCTCTGGACTCTGCCCACTAGATGCCAATAGCACCCCCATCTCCCCATCACGACAACCCAAAACGTCTCCAGACAGTGCCGTATGTTCCCTGGGGGGCAAAATTGATCCCTGTTGAAAACCCATGGTTGAAAAGGGCAAGAGATAATGGCAACTTGGATTGGGTGGTGCCAGTTGAGTGATGGGTTTGCAAATTGGATGGGTTTGAGGCAGGTTTTTGAAGACAGAATCAATAAGATTTAACCTGCCTTTGCCTTAGTTTCTCCTCATGCCCCCTTTTTTTTTTTTTTTTTTTTTTTTTTTTTTTTTTTTTTTTTTTAAAGACAGAGTTTTGCTCTTGTTGCCTAGGCTGGAGTACAATGGCATGATCTCGGCTCACTGCAACTTCCACCTCCCAGGTTCAAGCAATTCTCCTGCCTGAGACTCCCAAGTAGCTGGGATTACAGGTGTGCATCCACACCTGGCTAATTTTGTACTTTTAGTAGAGATAGGGTTTCACCATGTTGGCAGGCTGGTCTCAAACTCCTGACTTCAAGTGATCCACCCACCTCAGCCTCCCAAAGTGCTGGGATTACAGGTGTGAGCTACCGTTACTGGCCCTCCTCATGCTTTTGAGTTTGATGATGTCACTTCCCTAAAGCACATGGCTGTGCACCACCTGCATGCCTAATACAGTCGCTCAGAAGAGAAAAAAGAATGTGCCTCTCTGTTATTGTTCACCAGGCCCCAGGATCCCTGGTCCTACTGAGAAAGCACTTTGAGCCCCGTGGCTGGCAGGACCACCTGTGTGTAATAGACATGGTATTTAGTCTCTGCATCCACCCATCCATTTGTCAAGTCCATGTGCCGCCAGCCTTATTGACTCTCAGAGGAAGTGCTTTGGAATCTAATCTGGCCAATTCTTCTGCTCCAGAAATCTGTTTATCAGAACATGATTTCACAGTTGCAGTGACATTTCCAGGGGGGCTTGCCTTCGAGGAGCTACCTCTACAAATGCACGTGTAAGTATGTCCAAATAAAGCAGAATGACCGTTACATTCCCGGCCCCTGGAGAGTTCTCTGCTTGCTGGAGAAGCCCAGAGCAGTTGTTAGCAAACAGCTGGAATGTGTGGATTTTCTGGGTTGAGCATTCGTTGTCTGGCTAGTATCCAGTACCTGGCTGCCCTTCTAGGGTCCCCCTCACGCCCTTGCCTGGAGATGGTGAATTGGTTTCATGTTCTTCTCGGGGTTGTTAGTGGCTTTCTGGAGTCCAGTCTCGAGAGGGAGTCTCTAATGGATTCTGGGCTCGGTGGAACAGAGCATCATGATTAATTAGGGATGGCCGACTTTGCACTAGGATAGGAGAAATTGCAGCAGAATAGGAGAAATAGTAGCATAATACCTTTGCATTTCCTAACAATTAGAGCTGCATGATTTTTAAATTCCATGTCGTTCCATGTTCTGGGCTACATCTTCCTGCACAGAGTCTTTGCTGACACTGTTCTCTAGACCTGAGGGGTGCTTAGTTTTTATCTCTGTGTGTATATCAACATCCACTGTAGATGCTACCCTCTTTCTAGGAATCTTTTTTGATTTCTTTGAATTTTGACTTTATCTTAAGAACACCAGGGAGCCATTCAATGACATTTTAAAGTTAAGAAATGATTGACTTGGTGTTTAGACAGATCCTTCTGGCCACAGAGGGGAGAGTGGGTTGGAGGGGGGCAAGATGGGAGGCAGGGAGACCAAGTTGGGAAGTTGTGCCGCGTAGCAGTCCCTGTAAGAGAGGGTGGCTGCTTCGGCTGAAGTCGCAGCTGTGGCAATGGAGACTTGGGGACTGGCCATTATCAGAACATGATTTCACAGTTGATAGACTGAGGAGGGGACAAGGGAGATTTCTAGGGTTCTGATGTGGGCAGTTGGGCAGGGTAGAGCCCCTCATTGTAGCTTCTCTCCTAGAGCTCTCCAGTGAGTGATGAAAGCTCATTTTCAGTAATGAAACATGCATGTGCATTATTAACTCTGTATAATGCAGCAGATAGTCTACAAGGGAAATTCCATGGCACCAAGGCCGGTGGGGTATTGCTTGTCTGTGACGGTGTCCGTTGTAATTGGTTGTTGCCTGCTTGTTCTAGTTATAAAATAATTTTAGTATCACCCCAGTGGTACTATCACCAGACTACAGAGTTAGTGCTCATCTGTGTTTGGAGAAGCCAGGGAACACGTTAGAGGAAAGGTGACATATTTGTTTGCTTAAGGGTGTGTAGGGATTTACTAGGAGACCCAGCAGGCCGAAGGGCATCCCTGGTAAAAAAGAATAGCACACATAAAGGATAGTGGCCTGTAGGCAGATATGATGTTAGGGATCTGGAGATCTAGAGATGCTTCTCCTTGGCAAGGTTTTTGAAAGAGAATTATGGACCCTTCTCTTCTCCTGCTACCCCCAGGCAGGTCTGGACATCACTGTTCTTATTTTGCTGTGTGTGCCTTTCCAGCCTAAAGGTATAATAAGCCCTAGGCTTTATCTCTGTATCTTTAGAACACAGCACAAGTATCTGGTCATAAATGTCTAGTAAATGCTTATGGAATGACTCAGGAGGAGGCTCTGGAGCTGTGGTGTGCTGAAGGACTGGTCTTTTTTTTTTTTTTTTTTTTCCCTGCTTTTCCCCAAAACTCTTTTACTCACATGGCTCCTTGTCCCCCAGCCATTAATCACAATGGCTCAGACTGGTCAGATCGATCAGATCCTGGCTGCCTTGAAAATCTGCCCCCAGGGTCCACTGGTAGATGAACTCAGCACGCTGCCCACCTCCACCGCCACAGCACTGGCCTTCTCTATTTGCTTTCCAGCCTGAGAGTTGGCTGTTTGGGTTGGGGACTTTGGCACTTTATGACCATGTTCAGTGGAGTTGAATCTGAACTTGCAGCTTGGTTCTCAGCCTCCAGTAACTCTTGGCAGGCAATTTCGTGACCTTGGGACCCTCATGGAGGTTACAAATCCCGAGTTCAAGATTCAGTGTGGCCTTTTCTACCTGTGCGACCTCAGGCAGGTTGGTTTTATAGGTCTGGGCTCCTGTTTCCTAGAGCGAAATGATCTCCCAGTATTTCTGCCAACTTGGCCCAGCTTCAAGGATTCTGTGATTGTAAGGGCTACAGAGTCTGAGGCCTGGAAAGGTCTTGCAGTTCCTACTGTTGGAGACATTGGGAGTCCAGTGCTCACTCCTGTCTAGAATTTCAATTTTTAATCACTGCTGATGGGCCAGAAAAGAACATTTGGATTTTACAACCAGTCTTTGATGGAGAAAGAAAAAAAGTCAGTGAACACCCATTTTGTGCTCAACATTTAAGTATGTTTGTTCCCTGTATTTCTCCATTTAGTCCTCTCAGAATCTCCGGAGGTGGACTGGGGCAGATTATTAGTCCATTTCACAGATGAGGAAACTGAAGGTCAGAGAGGTTGAGTCACCTACCAGAAGTCTCACCTATACCGAACCAGACACCTTTCAGCTGAGGGGCGCTCAGGTCCCTACTGTTGCTGTGCCATCTGACCTGTCCCCTCTCTCCAACAGAGAGCCAGCTGCTCCCCGGGAACAACTTTACCAACGAGTGCAACATACCAGGCAACTTCATGTGCAGCAATGGACGGTGCATCCCGGGCGCCTGGCAGTGTGACGGGCTGCCTGACTGCTTCGACAAGAGTGATGAGAAGGAGTGCCGTGAGTGACCTGGCCCTTTGCTGGGGTGGGGTGGCAGCCATCCTGGGGCAGAGGGGAGCCGGTCCTGAGCTGGCTTAGACCCTGCACACTCTGCCTGCTGCAAGCTGGTGGTTTTGTGCCTCTTGCCAGCAGTCCTGCTTCTCTGCTGTATCTCCATCTCAGTGTCACATGATCTGTGTAGACACAGGGATCTTGGTGGAGGTGGAGCTAAGGCTTTGAGAGAGCAGAAGGTTTTACCATCAGGCTCTACTAATCCCTACCCTGGAGTCCCGCTCTTGCCTTCATTTTATATACAAACCAACTGAGCATCCCAGAGGTTATATGGCTGCAGCACCTTAAAACCAGCAAGTGGCACATTAGACGTGGGAACCCAGGGCTGCCTGACTCCAGGGTCCATGCTGGTGACCATCTGACAGAGCACCATGGAATTTTCTTGATGATTAAATGAGGCATAGCATCCCACCAAGTATCCAGCATGGAGTTGGCACTGAATACATAGTAACGTGCTTTCCCATCCCCTTTTCTCTGCCAATAGATATGGCTTGAGCCTTTGCTGGGGACATCATCTCCTAATGGGCACCACCAGGATCCGATGGTTTTGTGATCCTCCCCACCCCACCTCCTTTTCAGCCCTTTGCCTGTTTTGTGCCGCCGAAACATGTGTGAGAGTTGGGTTGATGGTCATCCACGAGAAAAGAGGCACCGGGGATGTGAGTTGAAAGGGTCCGTGGTGTCAAGTGATCCTGCTCCCTGCCCTGCAGAGGTGTATTTCTCTTCCTCTTCAGTTTGTCTCTGCAGAGTGAGCTTGGCCATGTGCCCTGTGTGGTTGTCCTCCTGGGTGCCCTGGTAGGTAGGAAACATGACTGACAAGTGGTGGGCACAGTGTTGTCTCACAGGGGATTGCCTTGAGACCACATGACTAGACGATGGTTCCTGGCTCTTTCGTGTGCTTTGGGCACCAGGCCACGTGGCCTGTCTGACAGTAGAACTGTGTGTCCTGGCTCTGAGCCTGCTGTCTCCCTGGAAGCCAGCTGAGGAAACAGCTGAGGACAGGTTAATCATTTGAACTTCTTTTTTTTTTTTTTCTCCCCGAAATGGAGTCTTGCTGTGTCACCCGGGGCTGGAGTGCAGTGGCGCGATCTTGGCTCACTGTAACCCCCACCTCCCAGGTTCAAGCAATTCTCCTACCTCAGCCTTCTGAGTAGCTGGGATTACAGGTGCCCACCACTGTGCCCGACTAATTTTTGTATTTTTAATAGAGACGGGGTTTTACCATGTTGGCCAGGCTGGTCTCAAACTCCTGACCTCATGATCCGCCCACCTCAGCCTCCCAAAGTGCTGGGATTACAGGCGTGAGCCACCGCGCCCAGCCAATCATTTGAATTTTTAACATATCTCTGACTGGAATTTGGGGCCCCCGTCTGTTGACGCACAGGAAGGGGTACCTCTGACCAGAATTTGGGGCCCCCGTCTGTTGACGCACAGAAAGGGGCACTGGCTTTGGAGTTCACATACCTCTGGAGCAAGCTGCCCCCTCTGAAACTGGCCCTTTGCCCATCCAAGGGGTCCCGTATCCCCAGTGCCTGCTCCTGCCCTTCAGAGAAGTTTCTGGGATGGGAAAATTGAGGTGTGTTTTTTGGGGAGAATACTTCATACTGCTTGTTGCATGTGACCTTTCTGAAATGATGACTATACGCGTGAATTTTTATTTTTGCAGAACTGTTTGTTTGTTGTCTTCCAGCCCAGGCTGAAATACAATGGCATGATCATAGCTCACTGCAGCCTCCACCTCCTGGGCTCAAGTGATTCTCCCACTTTGCCCCCCCCAGTAGCTGGGAGCACAGGAGTGCGCCATCACGCCTGGCTAATGTATTTTTATTTTTTGTAGAGACAGGGTTTCACCATGTTGCCCAGGTTGCTCTTGAACCCCTGAGCTCAAGCAATCCACCTACCTCCGCCTCGCAATGTGCTGGGATTACAGGTTACAGGTGTGAGCCACCAAGCCCGGCCTGTAGAATTATTTTGTAAAAGTATTACGTCTAGTTTAGCTTTTCTCTGTTTCTAACATGGCCTCAGAATTACTAGAGCTGTAACATTAGTAAGCTGAGCAAATGACATAGTATGTGTGAGCTCTGTCATCTGTCTGGTTTTAAGGATTTATTAAACACTCTACAAGTGTGCCAAGTTACCATTTTTGAGATATGGTGTATATTTGACCTTTGGCACATGCGGATTGTTGTTAGCTGACCTGGGAATATTTGGGACATGATGTTTCCGAAAGAACGCAGGGTTAAGGAGTTAATTCCTAAATTGTATTCCCAGCTTTGTCAGTAGCAGCTGTGTGATACTAGTGCAATCTCTGACATTCTGTGTCCTGTCACAAAATCTTATGATTTTAGAATTCATGCTCAAATGGGAAGACATGGTGGAGAGCAAATATTTTTTTAAAAAGATGTTGCTCGCAGCTGCCTGGAGCTGCTTGGTTTGGTTTGGAACAGGCTCATTCTTGGCTATTCTCCATTCATTTTTTTCTCCTGACTTCCTACCTTTAGCACCCAAGTGTGGTGGAGATTTGAGTGGCATTTATGTAGTCTTTTGAGCAAAACATAATTAAAAAACCATGTGCCCCAAACGTATATTAACCTCTCTCTGTAGCCCTTCTTTTTTTGTCTTTAAATTGTGAAAACAGAACATTAGAAAGTTTAGATAGTAGAGGGAAGGAGAAAAAGTCCCTTTTCTAAAACAAATTCTACTTTCATTTAAAATTTCTTATATATTCCCTTCCAGCCTAGGACTTGAGGGTGTGAGCCCTTCAGAAGGCCTATTTGTGTCAAAATCTGAGCCCTTCTTCCCCCTTAGGGGGCTGTGTGATCGTGGGAAACTTACCAGAATGTTCTAAACTTTAGCCTTTGGGAGAATTAAAGAGAATTCTTTAACCTCCTGGTGCCTCAATTTCCTCCTCTCCAAAACAGGGGTAATAAAGGCTTCTGATACTTAACACTGTTGTGAAGTTTTAACCTGTATGAAGCACGCAGCGCAGTGCCTGTATACAGTAAGTGGCTTGTAAACATGAACTATTATTGGTTAAATCTGTACCAACTATTTTATTTGGTGGTTGTCATGGGGAAATACGGTTCAATTGCCTGCTTTTTTCTACTTAACATTAGAGGCCCTTGGCCACATTCTATATTGAGGATTCACAGTTGTTTTGGGAGGCTGCCTAATGCTCTGTCAGGTAGACACACTGTAAGTTAACCATCCCCCTGTGTTTCAGTCTCTTCTGTTTCACTCTCTTCCGCACTTTTACTTCTGCTGATCAAAATGTTTAGGATCATTTAAGGAACTTATGCTTAACCAGATCACGGAAATATACAATGGTTTCAGCCAGAGCCAGGGTGGACAGAGCTGAGGTCTCCAGGGTGACCAACTTGACCACCTTTTCAAGGATGATTGGAACGGCTGATGCAGAATTCCTGCCGCCTTCCTGGAGGGAGGGAAGCTGGTTCTGTGTCTTGCTCATGAGCTACGAAGCCCTTTCTCTGATTCTTTGGAACAACTGGGTACCGAAGGGGAGGCGAGTGAAGGTGGCAGTGTTCTCGCCTCAGAGAGGTGATTACTTCAAGTGCCCTGTGGAGCTTTGGCATTGGGAAGATAATACGCTTCTTAAAAAAGAGAGAATTCTTGCCCTTTCCAAAGGGCAAGAAAGAGCCTGCAGAGGTGTGTCATGGTGGGATATGAGGCAGTGAGCAGCTCTTCTGTATCCACAGCACAGGAAGGATTTTTACCAGACAGGAAGAATTTTTTTAAAAATTTTTATCGTGAAGGTAATAAGACCACATATTGTAAAAACTGAGGGCAGAGAAGGAGGAAAAGCGTATGTACTCAGATCCACTGTTGGCATTCTGGAAGTTCTCATTCAGGCTTTTCCCCAGTGTAATCGCCAGGGGTGTACAGTTTTATATTTTGACATTTTTTCATGTAACATTTCAATTTCAACCTGTTAACATTTTTTCTGTATCTTCCTCCATTTTCCTCTTTGTCATTTTTAGTGCCATTAACTTGCTATAATATGGTTTATTTACACATAATTTGGCATTTCTCTTCTTTCCAGTTTTCCACTATGGGAAACAGTGCTCACTTGTGAACAGGAGGGTGGACATGACTTCCCCTCTGTTTTGAGAAAGTTGCTTAGGCTCAATTCTCAGAATTAAAATTACTGGGTGAGAGGGAAGGCACCTTTTCTTGGCTCTTGACACCAACTGCCCACTTGTTTTGCTAAAGTTTTGCACTAGTTTGCTGGCAATGTGTGAAAACTATGACTTTATTTTAGTCGTGGCAGCCCTGGGTAACATCTTTAAAAAATATTTTTCTGGTTAATTTAATAATTGAAAACGGTTACTTTTTTTAAATTTAAACAAATTATCTAGCGAGATTGTTTTCCCTTACCTCTACTTACTAGTTTTATTTTTTTGTGAGATACCTATTGATGGACTAAAATTAATTTCCAGCTGAGTTAAGACATTAGATTTTCTGCCTCTTGAATCTATAGAAGAGGCTCATTTGGGGACACTTTGAGTGTATTTCTGTTCTTAGTTAGTGGAATGCCCTCAGAGATAGTTTTATCCAAATAGCTTTAAAATAAAAGGAATAAAGATAATGTTTTAGAAAAACGAGGAAGCACCATGGAAGTCCTGATTATGAGGAGAGCTTATTAGAGCTTCCTCTAGGCCACACTATCCCAGGCATTTTACATTCTATTGATTCGTTTGATCATTGCAGAAGCTTTATTAGTAAAGGGCTGGTGTCATCTCCAGATGAGGAAATTGAGCAGTAGAGCGATTCCATGGAGCTTGCCTGTTGGCCCAGAAAATAAGTCTCCATAACCTTCTTCTGTCAGAGACCCCCAGTGGGGGCTTTCAATCTTTTTCTCCAGTTACCTGTTACCCTGCTGAAATGGAATGTTACTGCTATCATGACATATTATCCTGTCGAACCTGCTTTATAAAAAGATTCTAAAAACATCGATAATGGTTTCTTATGGAAATGAATATTTACATGGCTGTTAGTCCCGGGAGTTTCTGAAATGTTTTCCTTGAAGAGACTGTCCTTTGATTGGTGTTGCCTTCTGTAATAAAGCAGCAATCCAAATTTCCAGAACCCACAGGGGACTGGGAGTCAAGAGCCTTAAGTTCTGTGTCGATGTTAGCTGCCATCTGTCTGTGTTCTAACCAAGTGGTTGGGGGGATCCTGAATGTTTGGGGTCCTCTTCCCATGGCGGTTCATTTTCTCCTTTGGAAAGTTACACCGATTGATGTCTTTGGCTTTGCGTTTACAGACCTGGCCATTTATGTTTGATGGGTGTGTTTGGTTGGGGGGAGGTGTGGAGGAGGGATACATTTGAGGACTTTGTCAAATGATAAAATATGAACGAATCTCCAAATCCAGCTATAGGAAAGTAGGTGCAAAAATGGGATTTGAATTTTACTTGCTTTTACTGTTCCTGACCATTTCTTGAACATGTGTTATTATTGCTCTGGTGCGAAGGCAGAAATCCATGAGATAGGGTTGAGAGGGCAAGTTTGGGCAAATGATCCCCAAGAAATATAAAAGAGCAAGAAAGCTGGGGTTGAGATTGTTCAGGCTCCATACTCTTCCTCTTTCCTTTTTAGCATCTTCCTCGCCTTCTGCCTCTAGGTGGTGCCACCTATATTTTCTTTTAACCTCGCACTACAGGGCAAGTAGAGATGTGGGAAAAAGCTGGATTCTGAGTTATCCTTTACCTTTACTAAGCTTTACCAGGAATTCAGCTGTTTCTCTAGGGCACCTAATACCGGCTCCACACACAAAATGCCTCTGGAAATCAGGAAGCTTTCTTTTTTTCTTTTTTTGAGATGGAGTCTCGCTGTGTCACCCAGGCTGGAGTGCAGTGGCGCGATCTAGGCTCACTGCAAGCTCCGCCTCCCGGGTTCACGCCATTCTCCTGTCTCAGCCTCCCGAGTGGCTGGGATTACAGGCGCCCGCTACCACGCCCAGCTAATTGTTTTTTGTATTTTTTTAGTAGAGACAGGGTTTCACTGTGTTAGCCAGGATGGTCTCGAACTCCTGACCTGGTGATCCGCCCACCTCGGCCTCCCAAAGTGCTGGGATTACAGGCGTGAGCCACCACGCCCAGCCTAGGAAGCTTTCATAGGATGGATAGAGCTTGCGGCTTCTTCTCTTGGACTGTTCTGTCGTTTCTCAAAGAAGGGGATGTGTTGGCTGATGGGCTGTGGCTTAGGGAGGCAGCCTGTCAGTCACTGTGTGCAGCTGCAGTGGGCTCAGGTCTCCCCATCACTGTGTAGAAAGCAGAACTGGTACAGCACTATCATTTTGGGTTGAATTGTAGCCCAACCTTCCCCCACAATTTTCCTGTGTTGAAGTCCTAACCCCTAGTATTTCAGAATGTGACTTTATTTAAAGATGGGGTTTTATAAAGATAACCAAGTAAAAATGAAGTCATTAGGTGGGTCCTAATCCAATATGACTGGTGTCCTTATAAAAGGGGAAATTTGGACACAGAAATATGTACAGAGGGGAGACGATGTGAAGACTTGTAGCAAGAAGACAGCTATCTACAATCCAAGGAGAGGGCCTGAAGCAGATCCTTCCCTCACAGCCCCCAGAGGGAGTCAAGCCTGCTAACACCTTGATTTCAGACTCCTGGCCATCAGAACTGTGAGACAATAAATTCTGTGGTTGAAGCTGTCCAATTTGTGGTACTTGGTTATGGCAGCCCTAGCAAACTAACACGACTATCAACCTATCTCCTTTGTTTTAAAAAATAAATTATTATAGGCTGGGCTTGGTGGCTTACGCCTGTAATCCCAGCACTTTGGGAGGCTGAGACAGGCAGATCCCTTGAGCCCAGGAATTTGAGATCAGCCTGGGCAACATGGTGAAATCCTGACTCTACTAAAAATACAAAAATTAGCCAGATGTAGTGGCGGGAACCTGTAATCCCAGCTACTCGGGTGACTGAGGCACAAGATTTACTTGAACCCGGGAGGTGGAGGTCACAGTGAGCTGAGATTGTGCCACTGCACTCCAGCCTGAGTGACAGAGTGAGACCTTATCTCAAAACAAACCCCCAAAATTATTATATAGTGAATGATAGCTTCCTGCAGCTGTCTAACAGACTGACATGTGCAGACATCCTGCTTTCATTTTTTCCTTTAACAATTTGCAAGTAAGAATCTCACTGTTATGGGTCAAATTGTGTCTTCCAAAAGGATATAGGATATGTTGAAATCTGAACCCCCGTATCTTAGAATGTGACCTTATTTGGAAATGGGGGTCCTTGTGGATGTAATTAGTTAAGATGAGGTTGTACTGGAGTAGGGTGGGCCCTTAATCCAATGTGAATGTTGTCATTATAAGAAGATAATATGAAGATATGAGGGAAGAAGACCATGTGACAACAGAGGCAGAGACTGGAGGGAGGCACCCGCAAGCCAAGGAGTGACCACCATCACCAGAAGCCGGCCTCTGCCCAGTCCACGTGGACCTTTTCTTAACCCCCTACTGCCCAGCCTCTCGGGAAGAGTCACGCCCTCTGTTCCTTCTGGAGGCCCACTGCTTTCTCATATGAGTGAGGTGTCCGGTTTTTTTTCGCATCTTGGTTCTTGGCAAGCCACTGCTAGCTAAGGGCTGAATTCCAAAGGCCTTCTGAAGGAGCTGAGCCTCAGAAAACATAACTGGCACTCCAAAGGGTCTAGAGAATATCATCGTGGTTTAAAGATCTGTCCATCAAACACTTCGGAATGAAAAGACATGCTCTTTCACAGCGCTTATGGTATGGAGGAAATCCAAGACCTATGTATATTAGCGTTGCCTCTTTTCTCATGGAGTCATTCTGTTTGTATTTGGTTTTTAAATGACTCACCTAATTCCTGGCATGATCCTCACTTCACTGAATTTCTTTAGTCTTAAATTCAAAACCATAAATCCTATGGTTAAGAACAGGAGCTTTGGGCCCAGACAGTACTGAGTTCTCCCCACAGCTTCCATTTATGACGTGTGCAGCCCTGGGGCTTACCATGCACCTGTTTTCTCATCTGTAAAATGGAGGTAATAGCAGTTCCTATCCCAGAGGTGTGATATTTCGGGGGTGATATTTCAAACATCTAGTAAGCGCTGTGTCCAGGCCCTAAGCCAGTTAGAAAGGAGTGGATTTAAACAATAGGTATTGTTTCCTGGTGCAGACAAGGTGAAGATCAGCTCTGTGAGTCTGACATGAGCTAATGTGAGGCTTGTAGCTGGTGCCTGGTGTGAGTTAAGCATTCAGTGAATGCTAGCTGACCCTATTCCCTCAAACACATATATGCTGGTGACATTTCCTGGCCAGCGCAATGCTGGGAGTTATTACTCCCCTGTTCCCAACACCTCCCTCCTGCACTTCCCCTTCCCACACCCGGTCTTTTCTTGCTCTTAGTTCGAGAGCCTGTGCCATGGAAACACCATCATCTGCTAGGTCAACATCTGCTTTTCACTGTCCGGTCTTGAACACACATTCATGAGCTTGCATGAAATTGCTTTTAGCTTAGAGCTCCAGGGAGCCAGCCAGACACCCAAACTGGTACAAAAGGGAAGGAAACAAACATTTGAGGGGCTGAGGTGAGCCAGGGTCTTGAGGTTGCAGGGAAGGAAGCTTGGAGGTACCTCCTCTGCATTCAGATGGGGACCTGTGTCTTAATGGACCTGCAGTAGGCGCCCACCCTCAGAGTGGCTGCCTTAGGCTGTTCTCAGCTCTGCTGGAGCCCTGCACAATTAAACACCTAAGTGGATTTTAATGACGATATTTTGCTTCAGCGCCCAGGCTTCTCAGCCTCCATGAGTATGTAGTCTCTTCCACCTTCACCACACTGGCCTGAAGTGAGCACCACTCCCTGTGGCCTTCAGCATTGTAGGCCTAGAACTTGCAAAAATTACTGTCTTCCTGATTCCTTCTTGCCACTCTAGATGTGCTCTTTGTGCCTCGTGGCCTGTGGTGAGGACGGACTTTCAGTTCAGATGTTGGAATCACAGCATGAAGTTTCAGGTGGGCATCTGATAGGCACCCACCTACATACGGACGTTTCCAGGTTGTCAGGCTACACTTAACATGCATTTGACTGTACTCACACTTTTCTTAAAGGCCCCTGGTAGATTTTTGAAGATGTTGGTAATTTTAGACTAGGTGGAGAAGTACAAAGTGCTCCAAATCTTTCCAGTTTTATTAGTTTCCTAGGGCTGCTGTAACAGAATACCACAAACTGGGTGGCTTAGAACAACAGATACTTATTCTTTCACAGTTCTAGAGGCTAGGTGTCTAAAGCAAGCTGTCGACCCGGCCGTGGTTTCTCTGAAGGTTCTAGGGGAGGATCCTTCCTTGCCTTGTCCTCACTTCTACTGATTTGCTTTCTGATATGGTTTGGCTCTGTGTCCCCACCCAAGTCTCACCTTGAATTGTAATAATCCCCACGTGGTCATGGGTGGGACCTGGTGGGAGGTAATTGAATCATGGGGGTGGGTTTTTCCTGTACTGTTCTCGTGAGAGTGAATAAGTCTCATGAGATCTGATGAGTTTTTTGTTTGTTTGTTTCATTAAAAAAAAATTTATTTCAGTAGTTTTTGAGGAACAGGTGGTTTTTGGTTACATGGTAAGTTCTTTTTAAATTTTAAGTTCTGGGATACATGTGCAGTGTGTGCAAGTTTGTTACATAGGTATACATGTGCCATGGTGGTTTCCTGCACCCATCAAACACATCATCTAGGTTTTAAGTCCCACATGCATTAGGTATTTGTCCTGATGCTCTCCCTCCCCTCGCCCCCACCCCCAACAGGCCCCAGTGTGTGATGTACCCCTCCCTGTGTCCATGTGTACCCATTGTTCAGCTCCCACTTATGAGTGAGAACATGCAGTGTTTGATTTTCTGTTCCTGTGTTAGTTTGCTGAGAATGATGGCTTCCAGCTTCATCCATGTCCCTGCAAAGGACGTGAACTCATTCTTTTTTATGGCTGCATAGTATTCCATGGTGTATATGTGCCACATTTTCTTTATCCAGTCTGATCTGATGGTTTTATAAATGGGGTTCCCCTGTACAAGCTCTGTTGCATGCCGCCATGTAAAACGTGGCTTTGCTCCTTCTTTGCCTTCTGCCATGATTGTGAGGCCTCCCCAGCCATGCGGAACTGTGAGTCCATTAAACCTCTTTTTCTTTATAAATTACCTAGTTTCAGGTATGTCTTTATTAGCAGCGTAAGAACAGACTAATACACTGTCCATCATTGTGTTCTTTGGCTTGTAGATGCATCACTCCCGTCTCTGCCTCTGTCATCCCATGGTTCTGTCCCTGTGTCTCTTTGCTTTTTTGTCCAAATTTCTTTTTTAAGGACACTGATCATTGGCTTAAGACCCACCCTAATCTAGTATGACTTTATCTTAACTTCATTATATCAGCAAAGACCCAATTTCCAAATATAAGGTCACATTCACAGGTCCCAGGGCACTATTCAACCTGCTACACTGGGTAAATATTGAGGAGGTGAAGCTCCCAGTGACCAGCAGCTACCACCGGAGGAGGCCTTTGCAAACTCAGCTGCCTGGTGGTCCCCATGCTGTGTGGATGCTCACTGCATTCACTTGGGGAATATCGCTGTTAATTGTTTTACCTCTGCCTTTGTAGCATGGTGGTTATGGAACAGAACCAAGTGTGTCAATAAAACGGGAATGATTTGAATGCCTAAGAAGGTTGATTCAAATGAGAAAATAAAATAAATATGTATATTTTTAAAGTCAGCTGGATGTACTCTTTTTTCTTCTGTAATCTGATGCCTGCCTTTGGCCACTTCCATAATGTGAAGATACTCTAAATGCTAGTGAGTGTGTATAGCAGTCTGTGGAAGTTCTGTGCTTTTAGTAGCTCTGGGGCTGGAGGGGGCTGCTGTGGACTAAGCACAGTGTCACCAGCTCTCCGCTGTCCAGCCCCGCTTGGAACCTGGGAGGGTTCCAACTGGGGGTCCCAGTCAGGTTTTGTTTGTCCTGCACAAGGACACGAAAAACAAGAATTAGTTGCCAGTGTTTATAAAGCAAGAGCTTGCACATAAAAGTTAGGATTATCAGGTTTTCTTGAGAAATCAGATATTAGGTGACTTTTTGCACTCATAGAGAACCATGTCCATTCTGCATCTATCATGTATTTCCCCATCTTGATCATTCTAAGGCCTCCAGTGTTTTTAAAATTCCGAGACACCCATTTTTTTCCCCCACATTTTTCAATGGACTAAGAAAACAGAGTCTAATTTAATTGGCAGAGTTGTTCCTTTCTTAGTTGTGCATAAAATAGTGGCGTGCTTTGCACTCAGTGGCATCTTGGATTCAATGAAATGCACTAATTTTCTCTGATTGCTAGCATATGATGTTTCAGCCAACGGTGCTGAACATTTCCAAACAGATCCATGCACCATGTGTGTGTTATGTTTTCCTTTGGGTGCTGTGCTTAGAGGATAGCAGACAGGGTGCAGAGTGAGAAGGACCTGGCTCTGCAGCCAGCACTGCCAGGATTGAATCCTGGCTCTATCATCTGGGAGCTGTGCGACCTGGGCAAGGTACTTGGCCTCAGTTTCCTCATAACTCCCCTGGCATTTTTGTGAGGATTACATGAGCTGAAACCTTGAAAACCCTTCAAACAGCAGCGGGCACAGAGGAAGCACTCCATCAATATCAGCTGTACTCCTGGCAGTGTGGAGGTCCCAGCTCTGCCCCTAGCTAGTCACTTCTCTTCTTGGAATCTCAGTTCCTTCATCTGGGAAATGGGAGCAGATGTGAAAAGGGTCAGGGTGAAAATACATATGAAGGTGCTGGCGCCTGCTGCATCGCAGGCACTTAATGTGATATGCTTTCCATCTTCTGCCTTCCTCAGGGATGCATTGTGCCCTAAAAGGGAGAGCCTCCAGGGTTGCCAGAGAGTTTTTGATCCAGGCTCCTTCAGGTGTCAAAGATGAGCTGGGTGATGCTCCATAGGTTCTCCTTTCTAATAGGTGACAGTTCTGTTTCAGAAATACTGTGGATGTTCAGGTTGACAGCACATAAGTCAAACTTAGCCCCTTCCTTTCCCTGAACCATTTTCAGGAGATGGAACCCGGGGAGCTTGTCATAGTCTGGTTCTGAGGAGTGGGCTGGGGGACAGCCTAGGATGGGGAGCCCCACTCCAACTACAATGCTGTTGAGTTCCCATTGACACCCCCAACCACTGCCCAGGGGGTGAGAAGAATCAGACTATCTACCTGAGGTCCCGGGGCTCCCTCCCTTGAAGCTGGGACAGAAGACCCAAGACTCTGGTTGGGAAGAAGTTGAGTCAAGTCTCTTGAGATAAGGCTTCCTGGAGCCTAGAGAAAAACTGAGAAGAACTTATCCAATTAAGTAACTCCCAGGAGAAGAGTGACTGTTTCATTTTCTGAAGTGACTAAATGCCCCAGTTCTTAGAAAGTTTGTTTCATTATTTAGTTAAATCTCCCATCACATATCCCTGCTGTTACCATTCTGATCCTATTCTGGTGGTGACAGGGAAACTTGGACGGCATCTGCAAGAATCCCACCAGGCCCCTTCCAGCTCCCTTGGTCCTTCCTAGGTGACAGCAGCTGTTGTTTGAGACCTGCCACTGCTTTCTTGGAAACTACCAATTTAAATGCCAATATTGTCACCAGCTGAGAAGTGAGTGGCATGGAGTCGTCTTAAAGTCATCTTTTAAACCAATTCTTTTGCACAAATATCAGCTTCATTCCATCTCGCCGGTCTTCTTCCCCACTTCCAGAGAGCTTCATTATCATCAGCAGTGTGTGCTGCCTTTTCTCTGCCTGCGAAGGGAGAATCTTAATGAAATAGCTCTGAGCTGGGGGGCAGGGGTCATGTTTCTGTGTTTCTGGAATGAGTGTGGTCAGGTTGCCTGGGCCCCTGTCATTCTGGCATGCTCTCATTGCCAGGACTTGGCTGTAACTGCAAAATATAGTCAGTGGTAACACGCTTGGTAATTGCTAATAAAATTTAAATGGCTGCAAAATCACAGAACATCAAAAAAAATTTTTCTCCTGGCACATCCAGACAAATCTTGCTGATCCAAGTTAGGGTGTGCAGTCCTTATTTTTATTTTTTAATGCAGACTTGCACTCTTTTCTGCAACATAGCTAGTGTGCCGTCGCCAAATGACTTTTTAAAAAAATCTTGAGACAGATGAGAAAATAATAATTAAAAAAAGAGAATATGGTGCATTCATATAATGCAGACACGTGATCAGAGAGACTCTTTCGCTAGTAACACTTGAATATTAGTTTTCTAAAGGTTTAGAGTGGGAGGAGATGGGGGTAGAGAATCTTTAAAGTCAAAAGGTAACTGCATACCCCTCTTCAGAAACTTTAGCTTTTGACGTGGTTAATGCCATGTCCTTTTCTCAGATCACTACAAGAGGAGTCACATAAAATGTGGGGAATGTCTTAGGGCTGAAAGGCTGTTGGGTGTTCTAGAATCAGTGATTGGAAGGCTAAGGACTGAGGTAGGTTACATTACAAGTATTCGGTGTTCTATAGCACCACAGAGTTCCAGGTTAATTTCAAATTAAAATACAGTCTCTTACTCCACTGGAAAGGCATCGTTTGCATGTACCTGAGTTACCTATTTCTATTATCCATGCCCTTCATTTTGGTGGGATAAGGGTGGAGAGGCAAAAAGTTAGTGTCTCAGATTCTCCATGGGATTTAAATATGCAGGGTCTGAAGACCATCTTGGCTGCTGCTGTCTGTTGTCAAGTGAAGGGTTGTTTGCCTCTCCTGCTCCTTTGGGATCTAGCAATAAAGCCTGTGATGTTTACTGACCTCTGAGAGGGAGGTGAGGAGAAGAGACCCGATAATTTTGTTTATTTGGAGAGAGGAGGGAGGGAGGCCATCCCGTTGCCTTCTCGAATCACATAGAGAGCTACGAGAGAATGCTTCAAAGATGGATTGGACACTGTTGGAGGAGTAGGTGATTGTGGTGAGGAGGTTTCCATGATCTGTGTTTTCCTTTGGCTGTTTTGAACATTTTAGCCAATGACAGGTTAACTGTAGCAGGATCCTGCTGGTAGCTGTATATTTGTTCCTGAGCCTGTGCAAGCCCATCACCATCATCTGCTGCATGTCTGTAGACCTTGTCCTGTTGAGCCCTGAGTAGTGCCTGCTTTTTGATGCTCAAACCACATATTCACGTTGTTGTCGGTCCCCAGGCAGCAGGGCAGGCAGTGTGGTGGGCCACTGAGTGAAGCTGTTGGATGACAGGGAGCAGATGGCCCTGATGCAGAACACGGTGGGTGTCTGCCACTTGTCTGACTTTAAAATCCAAGCTGGGGCTATTCCCAGTTCCCTGGAATGGAGGCCACTGGCCAGTCAGATGCTGTTAAGGGAAAGTTGAGTGTAGTTCAGTGGTGACAGTGCTGGCCGCCTTGATTCAAGACCTGGCTGCTGCATCCTCTCCATTTCTCATCACTACTGGCACTCAGAGCCTATACTGAGTGTCCCTTTAGATGGATGTATTCTCTGCTTTATTTTTCTATTTAATCTTCTCAGAGTGCCAGTATCTTAATCCATTCAAATACTACTAACTGGGTGGCTTATAAACAGCAACACTTATTTTTCTCAGTTCTGGAGTGGGGAAGTCTAAGACCAAGGCACTGACAGATTTGGTGTTTGGTGAGGGCTCGCATCCTGGTTTGTGGACAGCCGTCTTCTCTCTGTGTCCTCATAGGGTGTAATGGATGCTTGAGCTCCCTTGGGCCTTTTTCATAATGGCACTAATCTCATTAATGAGGGCTCCACCCTCATGATCTAACCAGATCCCAAGAGCTCCGCCTCCTAATACCATCACATTGGAGACTAGGGCCTGAACAGAAGAATTTCAGGAGGACAAAAACATCCAGTCCATTGCAGGGTAGAAGAACTTTCATGGAAAAGGAAAGCCTAAATACAGCCCTGTGGGTAAAGAAAGAAGAGGATGCTGCATATTTAGGCCTGCCCATGGTGATTCCTATGGCTGGTTGGAAGGAAGAGGAGAGATTTCAGGGGTGCCTAGAGAAGTATGTAGTGGGTCAGGCAGGCAGGGCTGCATAAGCCAAGGGAAGGAAATAGCCGTGTGCTTAGTGGTCAACAGGGTTGAGAGCGTTGGCTCCAAAGTCAGATGAGTGAGTCAAATCATGCTGTACCTCTACCTAGCTGTGTGATCCTGGGCAAGTTACTTAACCTCCCTGTACCTCAGTTGCCACATCTGTAAAATGAGATAGGAATAGTTCCTATGCCACGGGCTGGTGAAGATTAAATGACTCTCTGTAAAGTTCTTAGAAAACACCTGCTTCACAGTAAGCATTCAACAAATGTTTGTTGCAACTCTTGACAATACTTCATGCTTTAAATTCTCCTGTATAAAAGTTATGGCCAAAAAGTTGTAAATGCTTGCCTGCCATCATCTGTTAGTCACCAGACTAACCATAATGACATGACTCATAAATTTTCTGAATGAATAAAGGAGTACTGGCGTGTTATCTTGGTGGCTCAGCGTGGTGCTGCTAAACAAAAAGAAAGAAAAGAATAATAAAAATGAAACAAACTAAGTTTTGAGTTGTCTCTTGAATAACCACAAAATAAAGGGCTAAGCTCTTTGCCACCTTGGGCTCCTGGGCTCTTAGGGACAGTGCCCAACCAGTACTTTCTAAAATTGTGCTTGATGGGTCATCTTACTCATTTGTTAATGTAGATTTGGGGATGACTCAAAAGCTGCTGGAATAGAATTCTTAGAAACAGAGTGGAGCCCAGGAGTCTGCACCTGAACAAGCAGCCCAGGGGAGTCTGGCGCTCCCTCCATTTTGAAACTCATCTGTCATAGGACTAGACTAAGTCTCACTGAGTGAGGAATTTGGTTGGACAAATCTTGCATTGCCAACCTCTTTTGATGTCTGGGTAGAGGAAATGTCCAGCAGAGCATTCCTTCTGCTAAGTCCAGGCAGATGCATTGCAGTTAGTATGGTGGCCTCAAAAGCACACTGTTTTGAAGAGGGAGTGCTAAGTAATGGGATGGCGACATGATACGGGTTATTGCTTTGTTTTGCTTTTAAAGTTCTTTCATGCGTATTATCTCCTAAAGAAATAAAATAGATCGCAGATGCTTTCATTGCAATGCCCATGAGAGGAAATGACTTTATCTGAGCCAGAAATGAAATTCTCAGCAAGAGGCTCCTGTCCGTTGGAATTTCAACAAATATTGCCAACAAGATTATATGCCTGTTCACAGTGGATATCTCTGGAAGGTGGGATAATGATAATTGTTCTTCTCTAACATCATCTTATTTTTGCACGAGAGGCGGTGTGTGGCGTGCTTGAAAATACACAAGCTTGACATGGGCCAATCTGGGTTTGTCCTAGTTCCTTTGCATACTGGACACGTTATTTAATCTCTCTGTACCTCAGTTTCCTCATCTGTGAAATGGGGAAATAATAAAATAGTATCTACCTCCTACAGTTTAAATACATTTATACCTGTTATATGTTTAACTGGTATTAACAATGCTTGATCTTTCTTAGTTGTTGAAAAGAATTAGCTATAGTTATTAACAATGTCATCAAAGTACATGCAACTGGTAGTCCTTGGAGCATAAATTAAAGCATAAAGAGAAATGCTGCCCAGGTCCTGGCAGCTGATGTGTGAAGGGTCTAGCATATCTGTCATAAGGACCAATCGGGATTTGCTAGGACCCAGCTCTCTGATTTGGGGTCTGATTTTTTTTTTTTTTTTTTTTAATCTCTGCAGTGAGGAGTAGGACTCCTATCAGTGTTTTTCTAACTGTACTTCTTGGAGTGCCAAAGGGAGAAAGGAGAGCACCTGAGCCATGGGGGCTTGGAGCGTGGACTCTTGTCCTTGCTGAAAGCAAAGCAGCTACAAGTCTATTTTGTAAAAAAATATCTATTGGGCTTGAGATTTGATTTTCACAGAGACTTCTGTGGTAAACAGACAAAAGGGTTGATTCCTACTGGACTTGCTCCCTAAGCAGCCTTTTTTTTCTTTCTTTTTTAAAATCTCATTTTGACATCTGTGATTCCAAAGACAGCACCGTAATTGTCTTTTTTCAGAACAGAGCTCACTTCCAACTATCAAAGCATGGGAGTACTCAGAAATTTATTTCTCATAATGAGCCAAAATCTCTCTGCAGCTCTTTAAAGGTAGCTGTGGAGCACCTTGGGTGCTAATGAGCTCCCTGTTAATAGAAATGCTCAGGCTTGTATTAGTTTCAGGTCCCGGCTTCACTCATGACTGGCTGTGTTGTGTGTCTAGGTAAGTCTCGCCACCTGTCCAAGAAATAAATATGAGGATGTATGCAAAGTCCTCGGTACAGTGCCTGGTAGGCGTCAGCCTTGGCTGCCACCAGCAGCAGCAACACTACTGTTCTAATAATCAGAAGTGACTGGTGCACATCTGCTTGGAATCCTCTTCCCGTGACCCCAGAAGAGAGTCTTATGTTCATGGTTAAGGATGATTTTTAGATGATGCCATTAAGATCTCTCTTCAGTGCCCCTGACACTGCAAATGGGCCATGCGCCATTAGGAGATGCGGCCTTTCACAGTTACTACAGAGGCTACCTGGAAACATTGTATGAGCACCTCCAGGAAGTTGTGAACATGTGACTCTTATAAGGAGTCACCCTAATGCTAGCAGTTAGCTATGCCCACGGACAAAGTGATGGATAGGGTTCCCTAGAGTCCATCAGTCCTTCACTCTTCCCTTTGCCCTGCAGGGTGTATTTCAGAAGAAAACATAAAACTGTGGATTGTATAATCATCCTCTGATGCAAACCAAACTTTGGCAAGTATGAACGATTATGAAAACAATGCACATGTGAAACGCACTTTCCCTGCGCTCTCTGTTCTAACATCCCAGGTTATGTGCCAGGTTTCCGCCCCCCCCCCCCCTATTTTCTGCATTTCAGAAATATTTTGTTTTTCATTCCAGACTGTGGGAGTACAAAGGCAGATTTGTGTCATCACTTAATTTGTTAATTCTGCCAGGATTTTTCTCCCACCAACCGGCAATCCTTTTTGCAGTCTTATATTTAAGGCTGGCCTTGAGGAAAATTACATAGGAGCAGCATTGTATTTACCCTTTGTATGACTGCAGGGGATGTGAGTAAAATCAAAACAAAACAAACCATTTTAAAAACAAAACAGTGCCTCTGTGAGTGAATTCCAGAGTAGACTGATATGCCATGGCTGAGCAAGGTAGAAGAGCAGCTCTTCTTGACCCTGCATGGAACTTAGAGCATGGAGTTTTACTTTACTGAACCTTCTTTTCCTTCTAAATAGAAACATGCCCTCTGGCATCTTCCCAGAGATGCTGGTTATTTACAGGATCGACATCACCCAGTTCTTTGATTTCTCTGCTGATGGAAGTACAGAACTGTAAAACATCAACAGAAGCTGCTGCTTAAAAAGAATGAAGATGGATGGATGGATGCGTGGATGGATGGGTGGGTGGGTGGATGGATGGATGGATGGGTGGATGCTTGGATGGATGGATGCATGATAGGTACATGGATGGATGGGTGGATGAACGGATGCATGGATGGATGGATGAATGGATGGATGATGGATACATGGATGCATGGATGGATGGCTGCATGGATGGACGCATGAATGGATGGATGAATGGATGGTTGGATGAATGGGTGAATGGATGCATGGATGGGTAGATGAATGGGTGGGTGGATGGATGGATGTGTGGATGGATGGATGGATGGATGGATGGATGGATGCATAGATGGATGGATGGATGGATGGATGGATGGTTGGATGAATGGATGGATGGATGCATGGATGGATGATGGATACATGGATGCGTGGATGGATAGATGGATGCATGGATGGATGGATGCATGGATGGGTGCATGGATGCATGGATGGGTGCATGGATGGATGGATGGATGGATGGATGGATGGACAGATGGATGGATGGATAGACGCATGGATGGATGGATAGACGCATGGATGGATGGATAGTTGGGTGGTTGGATAGGTGGATGGATGAATAGGTAGATTTATGGGCCATTGTGTAAAGACAGAGGCCTCTCATTCCACAATGACATCTCCTACTGGAAGCCTTCTCTCCCTTCCTACCCAGGCTAGGTAGATGCCCCTTGTCCCTGCTCCCAAAACATTGCCTCTCTCTACATTTGACTTGTAAACAAGAAGATACAGTAAACTGATACAGTTTTCATTTCCCAAGGAATTAGATGCTTCAGTACAGTCAGAAAAGGGCTGATATACCTTGTTAACTGATACACCTTGTTATCCCCACACCAAACAACGTTAGCTCCTGCTACGTGGGACATGCTTAGTACACATTTGTTGAAAGAATCAATGAAAGAACAGTGACTGTTTACTAGGATTTGTGGGGGCAAATCATTGCTTGCATTCTTACATCTCTTTCACTACTGCTGTCTCAGAGCTAGAGGCCAGATGGGATTGCTGAGCAAGAATAAGATTCCTTCCATCTGTCACACACACACACACACACACACACACACACACACACACACACACACACACACACACACACACACACACCCCATTGCTCTCTCAGCACTTTTAAAGGATCACTTGATTGATTCACTTTAACAGCCTCATATCCTCCCTTTCCACCTGCCCTGCCCCCAATTCCTGCTTGTAATTAATTTTTCTTCTGAAGGTAAATCTTCTCTCAACTTTTCTCCTTTTTGATTTGGGTCCCAAGGAGTATGAACTCTTGGAGAGTCTTATCCCTCCCTCTCTTTCTCTCTCTGTCAGCCCTTGCACAGATGCCTATTATCATCATCTCAAGCCACGGTATCCAGATAGTTTGCTTGGATTTAAAGACCAGAGGCAGAAGCTAATGAAGGGCTTTCATGTTCAGAAACAGAGGGTTCCTGGCAGCTTCTTCTTCATTTAATTCCAGGGTGCTAGGAGCACTCCCACTGCTTGGCACAGCCTGGGGGACTGGCAGATGGCACAATCAGCCCAGAAGGGCCAGTCTTCCCTGGTTCAGCCATTGCCTGTGCAGCCACAGTGCCCGTGTGCAGGGCAGAAACCACAGCACTAAAAGACACTTGCCTGTGGTCTTCCTAGTTAGTATACTTTGGTGCAAAGAATGAACTTTTGCTCTGGGGGAGCGCTCTGGCTTTTCTCAGCCTTAGTTTTCTCATCTATGAAGTCCTTATGTTACCTCCAAGCACCCTTACAACTACAGACCTCTGTAATTTTAAATGGAATGTTCTCCTCCTTGTGAAAATACAGAATGGTCTTCTTGCAGGTGGACCTACACATGTAGTAATGAGTTTGGGTAGCTTTATGGTTATGCAAAATTGTGGAGACCCTAAGTGAGCATGTAGTGTAGGGGTTCTGGGGTCAGACAGCCTGCCTTTTTTTTTTTTTTTTTTTTTTGAGACGGAGTCTTGCTCTGTCACCCAGGCCAGAGTGCACTGGTGCGATCTTGGCTCACTGCAGCCTCTGCCTCCCAGGTTCAAGCAATTCTCCTGCCTCAGCCTCCTGAGTAGCTGGGATTACAGGCATACGCCACCACGCTCAGCTAATTTTGTATTTTTAGTCGAGACAGGGTTTCACCATGTTGGTCAGGCTGGTCTCGAACTCCTGACTTCGTGATCTGCCCGCCGTGGCCTCCCAAAGTGCTGGGATTACAGGTGTGAGCCACCACGCCCGGCTGACAGCCTGCCTTTAAAGAGCAGCTGAATTTTATATAATGGGCACCCAATGCTCTGCAGGGATGATCTCGTTCAGTCCTCACATCACCTGAGTCCTGCTAGTATCCCCATTATACAGTTGGAGAGTTGAGGCTTAGAGAAGTTAAGTAACTGGCTGAGGCACTTGGGTGGCCTAACCAAGTTTTGAAGGCAGACATTCTGGCTTGAGTTGAGCCACTGAACCACTCTGCTCTGCTGCCGTCTGTGGGTAAGTGCACACCACCGCAGGTCTGTATGGAGGGAGGCTTTCAGGATTCACTTGGAGCTCTGGGAATGCATAAAGTGCAATACTTTCCCATTGCTGCAAAAGGATATTGCATTTTAAATGTCTGAAATCATGATTGACTTAGCTCCTCAGCCCTGGAGGGTGCAGCAGTGGCTTGAAGCATTAGAACCTTGAAGGAGGTTTCTTTGAGGAACACTTTGCTATCTCCCGTAAAAATTACAGCAGACATTCTCAGGGCACTCTCCACTAAATAGGTGTGGCAGGAGGGTACATGATACCTCTCGCCTCAACCCCAAAATCCTCCCTGTATTGCAGTCCAGAGCTTTTCAAACTTTATATGCATTCAAAAGGCATGGGGGTCTTGGTAAAATGCAGAGTCTGGCTCAGTAGGTATGTGGGGTAAGGCTGATTGAATTTCAACCCCCCAGGTTGTTGCTGATGCACTGGTCTGAGGTCTACACTTTGAGCCACAAAGGTCTAGAGTTTATGATTTTCAGGGAGCTAAGCTGGCTGTATCAGAATGACCTAGAGTCTTCAGTAAGCAGCTTCCCAGGACCTTTCTGGGATATTCTCAATCAGGAGGCCTAGGATAGACCCAGGAAGCTGCCAGTGTTCCAGGAACCACACTATGAGAAACGCTGCCTCACTCAGTGGTTCCTGTGATTGTCAGGGTACCTGGTGGATTGAGGCCAACTTGGGAAACAAAGGTTGTTGGGTTTGGGATGGGGCCAGAAACCCACTTGTATCCTGTTTCGCCAGGGGAGCCTAATCTACACTCAGGTTTGTGAATTCCTTGCAGTAATTACTTCTTTACCTCCTCATCTTTAGTCTCTCCCCTGGCCCCAAACTCTTCCTCAAGCTAGTGTCCCACTGGCTCTTGTTCCTTCTCCTTTGTTGTAGCCAGTGTGTGACTCCTTGGCCCTCTGCACCTGGCTTTTGATCCTCCACAGTAATGTTTTGCTCCAAGAATCTCTTAGTTGTCAGATCCAGCAAATGTTGAAATCTGTTCTTACTTGACCTTGAAGCAGTACTGGACGCCGCGAACTGCTGTCTCGTCTTCTCTCCTTTGTTTGCTGAGATTCTCCCCACTATCTCTTGGCTGCCCTTCTACCTTCTTGGTCTTCCTCCCTGTATCATCAATTGCCTGGAAATGAATTCTGACCTTTCCATGTAATACATTTTCCCTTGCTCATTTATTTCCATAAACTAGTGACTCTCAGATATTTTTATTTCCTGAATGATCTTCCTAAACCACACATTTGCGTCACAATTTCCTTGCCTAGCGTGAACTCTGGAGCCAGCTGGTCTGGGTTCACATCCTGGCTCTGCCACTTGTCAGCCAAGAAATCTTGCGCAAGTCACTGAGTTCTTTAGGTTGCAGTTTTCTCATCTGGAGGAAGGATGAAGTGCCTCATCTAAGTAGAGCGCCCAGCACTGGGGTTGATGCTCTCCGAGCACTCAGGAGATGTCTCTTTGATTTTCCTTTAATCATTAGTAATAAGGAGTAGGAATAATAACAACCACCCTCCACTGGCTTCCAGATTGCACATGGAATCAAGTGTGTCTTACAGAGCCCTCCTGGCTGGTCCCTCCTGTCTCTTCAGCAGCAGCTCCTTCCCTCCTCCTCTCTGCCCGCCAGCCCTGTCTCAAACCCAGTGCTGTGGCACATGCCATTTCCCTCTGTGCCTCTGTCTTCCAGGCACAACATTGAAATCTCACGGGAGCACTCCCACCACTTCCCCCAGAAGCAAAGAGCCATGTCTTCCTTCACGCTCTGGTCAGTCTTGGGGGTTTTTCTGACGCATATGACCTACTTTATCAACCCCATTTGCTTATAGGTCTGTGTCTCTGTCAGATTGTGAGCTCTTTAAGTTACGCCTGCGTCCCTGGCATTGGGTTTGGCTGACACTCATTGTGGACTGTTTGAATGAATGAATGATTGAGTAGCACTGAAAATCAAAACCCAGCCCACTGATGTAGAGGGAGAGCCCTCTGAATGTCTAAGATGATCTTACCTTGTTACATACAAAAACTTAAAAATCCTTCTTGAGTCCTCTCTCTCCCTGTTCTAATCCATTAGCAAGCCCAGTCAACTCTACTTCTAAAGCAGTGGGTCTCAGTCAGAGGTGATTTTAACCCTCATAGTCGTTTGGCAATGTATGGAGACATTTTTGATGGTCACAATTGGGGTTGCAGATGGTGTATGTGGATAGAGGCTAGGAAAGATGTGAAACACCTTACAATGTATAGGACAGTCACCTCAACAAAGAATTATCCAGCTTTAGTGTGAAGAGTGCTGAGGTTGAGGAACCCCAGTTTAGAGGATACTGAATTCATTCACAGCTCTCTATCTTCCCCACTCCTGTGCTAGTGTAAGGCACTGTTGTCACTCCCTGGACTGGTCTTCCTGCTTCCTTTGCCTCCCTCTGTGCCTCCCTCTGTGCTCTCAGAGCATTTCTCACAGGGCAGCTGAGTGGTCTTGTATAAAGGATAAATCGGGCCAGGTACAGTGACTCACACTTGTAGTCCCAGCACTTTGGGAGGCTAAGGTAAGAGGACCACTTGAGCTGAGGAATTCAAGACCAGCCTGGGCAACACAGTGAGACACTTGTCTCTACACAAAATGAGAAAATTAGCTGGTCTGTAATGCATGCCTGTAGTTCCAGCTACTCAGGAGGCTGAGGCACACTTGAGCATGGGAGGGTGAGGTGGCAGCGAGTCATGATTGTACCACCGCACGCTAACCTGAGCAACAGAGTGAAACCCTGTCTTAAAATAAATACATAAATAAATAAGGTCACTCAACTTGAGCAACAGAGTGAAACCCTGTCTCCAAAAAAAAAAAAAAAAAAAAAAAAAAAAAAAAGATAAATAAGGTCACTCCCCTGTAATGACTTCTCATCACAGCTAGAATTCTGAACTCAAACTCCTTAGCCAGGCTGAAGAAGCCCTACCTAACCTGGCTCCTGCTGACCTCTCTGACTCATTGTACCCCTCCCCTGCCATCCCTGGGCACTCTGCTTCAGCCCCACTCCACAACCCTTCTTTCTGTTTCAGATTCTTTCCGGGCTTTAGGTATGTTCTTGAGACGTTGCCTCTCTGCCTGGGCTGCTGTCCCCTCTCACCCTTGGTTGGCTGACTTCTTGTCTTCTAAACCTCTCTGGAACTGCTTCTGCCGTAGGTATTCCTTTCCTCAACACCCAAACTACTTGTCCAGTTGCTGACTATCACATCTCTGTACATCACCATCTAGCACTTAGCACTGCCTGATTTTTTGTTTTTTCTTTTTCATCCTCCCCTGACTAAAGCACCATTGAGAGTAAGACCTCCCCTGCCTTGTGAAAGGCTCTATCCACCCATGCTTAGCACAATGCCTAGCACATAGTCAATCAATAGACTGTGATGGGAATAGGAGGGATAGTAATAGTTTACACTTATGTAATGGAGTCTAAAAAGTCTAAGTGCTTTACATTTAATCTCCACAGTAGTTTTGCAAGATGGGTATCATGATTGGCATCTTCATTTTACAGATAAGGAAACTGAGGCATCAGAAGTTATATAACTCAGCTGGGTGCGGTGGCTCATGCCTGTAATCCCAGCACTTTGGGAGGCCGAGACAGGTGGATCACGAGGTCAGGAGATTGAGACC
The DNA here is from genome assembly GCF_003255815.1 of Theropithecus gelada. Classification (NCBI taxonomy): domain Eukaryota; kingdom Metazoa; phylum Chordata; class Mammalia; order Primates; family Cercopithecidae; genus Theropithecus; species Theropithecus gelada. Next base: position 29,263,140 of record NC_037682.1, on the reverse strand, counting down.
ATCCTGGCTAACACTGTGAAACTCCGTCTGTACTAAAAATACAAAAAATTAGCTGGCCATGGTGGCGGGCACCTGTAATCCCAGCTACTTGGGAGGCTGAGGCAGGAGAATGGCGTGAACCTGCGAGGTGGAGTGACTCACATTTTATGATTTACTTGCTTGTGTGATGGGGTTATGGTGTGGCGGCACCAAAAATCTCTTGTCTTATAAATAGTTCACTTCTAATGTTCTGGATACTTCTCTCCATCCTTACTATTGATCATGCTTCCTTTGTTGTTTTGGCCACAAGGAAACTCAACTAAAATTTCAGCCCTGATACTAGTGATCTTATAATAGTTTGTGAAATGCATTTTGTCTATTACCTTTCTTCTCTGCTTTTCCTTGTAACATCCCATTTTCCGCATTTAAAAGTATTTCTTTATCTCAGCCAACTCAATTTATGAAAATAAATTATGAATTTATAACAAATAAATATATGTATAAAAGTGTGTCCCTGGACAGGTTCCTTAACCACTGTGATGCTTCCTGTCTTCTGTGCAGTATTGGTAATCATTCCCGCTTCACAGTTTTTTCGTGAAGTCTAAGCAGGATAAAGTCCATGAAAGCCCAGAACACACAATAAACATTAGTAAGAGTGTCTTCTTCCTCTTCCTCATTTACAGTAAAGATGAGGGAATCGTTGTTCCCCCCCCCGCCCCGAGACAGAGTCTCGCTCTGTTGCCCAGGCTGTGGTGCAGTGGTGCAATCTTGGCTCACTGCAACCTCCGCCTCCTGGGTTCAAGTGATTGTTCTGCCTCAGCCTCCCGAGTAGCTGGGACTACAGGCACGTGGCACCACATCCGGCTAATTTTTGTACTTTTTTAGTAGAGATAGGGTTTCACCATGTTGGTCAGGCTGGTCTTGAACTCCTGACCTCAAGTGATCTGCCTGCCTTGGCCTCCCAAAGTGCTGGGATGACAGGTGTGAGCCACTGTGCCTGGCCAAGGATGAAGGAATCTTGTGCTGGTACCTGGCATAGTGGAGGTAATGGAAGGTGGTTTAATATGTCTTACTGAGCTGCTAAGAAGCAGCTGCATGTCTTATTGAGCTGCTAATTGGTACTACTAACTGGGGAGCTCCATTACAGAAACCCACAATAAATGACAGGCTGTCATCACGTCCTGTTTTGGGTGGCTCTTTTCACTATAATAAATTGGTTTTTGAGCAGCAGAAAGATAATAGGTTTAGTAAGTAGAAAAGACTCAACCACAGGGGGCTTGTGCATAAAGCCCAGCCTGGAAAATGGAAAAAGCATTTATCAGTAAGACCCACAGAAACTTTTTATTACTATGGCAACTGGGTCTTTGGTCAGTCTCTCTTTAGCTAGATTATAACGTAGTAGTGAGGAATATCAACTGTGTGTTTCAATTGCTTATTAGCTCATAAAATTTGCCAGTTTGCATATTAATTGTTACCGGATAAAATAGCCCTATTTTTAGGTGACCCAGTCACCCATTTTCTGATACCAAGCCGCTTTCGGAACTTAAAAAAAAAAACAAAAACAAAACAAAAAAAAGAGTAGTTATAGTAATGAAAACTCTTAGTCTTAGGCATCTTCTCATTTAATCCTCCCAACTACTCTGTAAGGTCAGTTTCATCTTCCATTTTACGGATGAGAGAGGAAAAGCCCAGGGCAGTTAGGTAACTTGTCCAAGGTTACAGTTCTGGTAAGGCATAGATCCAAGATTTGAGTCCATGTCTGTTTGATTTCTATTATAAAAATAACTTTATAATCTTAACCATTAATATGGGCTATATAGCCCATATGATATAGAATATAAAGTTTCTGTAAATCTGAAAAGGCAAAAAATCCAAGAGTATTGACCTTTCCCTAGTACAGGGTTGGTTCTTCAACCTCAAAAGTATTGACATTTTGGGGCCAGGTAAGTCTTTCTTTTTGTTACTGAAACACCAGGGGTTCAGTATTAGGTCCTGCTACTCCACCACACACAGAAAGCCCATCAGCAACATGACGATCATTGCCAAGGAAGAAACCTTTCAATCAGGTGCTGCAGCTTAGGAGATGGGAGCTCAGTCTCAAATTCATCTCCCTGACTGATACGGTTTGGCTGTGTTGCCACCCAAATCTCATCTTGAATTTTAGTTCCTATAATCCCCATGTGCCATGGGAGGGACTTGGTGGGAGGTAATTTAATCATGGGAGTAGTTACCTTCATACTGTTCTCATGACAGTGAATGAGTTCTCATGAAATCTGATGGTTTTATAAGGGGCTTTTCCCCCTTTTGCTGGGCACTTCTTGCTGCCCCCATGTGAAGAAGCACGTGTTTGTTTCCCTTCCACCATGATTGTAAGTTTCCTGAGACCTCACCAGCCATGCTGAACTGTGAGTCAATTAAACCTCTTTCCAATTACCCAGCCTTAGATATGTCTTTATTAGAAAAGACTAATATGTTGACCCACTAAAACTAGCTTTGTATAGCAGGGAAGAAATGTAACAATGTGTAAGCAAACAGGAACTGGGGAAGAGCAAGGAAACAATTATGATGAATAGAGGATCTCTGCATTTCATTGTCTGGATGTGGTGATCTGGTGAGTTTCAGCTCTTTGATACTTTTTTGAGAGGCCTGTAAGTCCTTCCCTGAGGAAGGAACTCAGATAAAACAAATGTAAACTTCAAACTTTAAGACCAGAAAGGTCATCCACACTCACCTCCCTACATCCCCCAGTATTGCCTAATTTTGCCTGGGGAGGAATTTGGCTAATTAGGACTTTCCTGGAAAAAAGCAACTCTTTCATTTCTGATGTCACCAGTCTTCTTAGATCTTAGCCTTTACCAGAAAGTTTTGTTCTTTATCTAGTTATGTTCAGAGAGCTGTACAATTTGCTACTATCTAATTTTAGAACATTTTAATCACCCCAAGAAGAAACCATGTACCCATTAGCAGTCATTCCCCTTCTTCCCTCTCTTAGTTCCTGGGAACCCCTAATCCACTTTTTGTCTCTACAGATTTGCCTGTTCTGGACATTTCATGTAATGGAATCATACAATATGTGGCCTTTTGTGTCTAGCTTCTTTGACTTAGAATAATGTTTTCAAGGTTCATCTGTGTTGTGTCATGTATCAGTACTTCGTTCCGTTGTATGGAATATAGGAGTCCAATTTTGTTCTTTTATAGTGAATTTCCAGTTGTTTCAGCCATTTGTTGAAAAGACTATCCAGTGAATTTTCTTGGCACTCTTGTCAAAAATCAATTGACTAGAAAAGTAAAGGTTTATTTCTAGACACTCAATTTTATTTTATTAATCCATATGTGTACCCTTATGCCAATAACCACAGTGTCTTGATTACTCTAGCTTTGTGTAGTATATTTTTAAATTGAGAAGTGTGAGTCCTCTAATTTTGTTCTTCTTTTTCAATATGGTTTTGGCTATACAGAGTCCCTTGAATTTCCATATGAATTTATGATCAGCTTGTCTGTTCTGCCAAGAAGCTAGCTGAGATTTTAGTATAAGGGTTCCGTAGACTCTGTGGATCAATTTGGGGAGTATTGCCATCTTAACCAATTTTAAGTCTTTAAATTCTTGAACATGGGATGGCTTTCTGTTTACTTAGGTCTTCTTTATTTCAGTGATGTTTTGTAGTTTTTAGTGTACAAGTCTTACACTTCTTTTGTTAAAATTATTCCTAAGTATTTTATTCTTTTTGATACTATTGGAAATGGAATTGTTTTCATAATTTCATTTTTGGATTGTTAATTGCTAGTGTATAAAAACACAATTGATTTTGGTATATCCACCTTGTCTATTGCAACCTTGCTAAGCTTGTTTGTTCTAATAGTTTTGTTTTTTTATTTTTGAGACAGGATCTCACTCTGCCCAGGCTAGAGTGCAGGAGTGCAGTGGTGGGATCATAGCTCACTGCAACCTTGACCTCCCAGGCTCAAGGGATCCTCCCATCTCAGCTTCCCAAATAGCTGGACTACAGGTGCAGGCCACCACACCTGACTGATTAAAAAAATTTTTTTTTGTAGAGACGGGATTTCGCCATGTTGCCCAGGCTGGTCTCCAACTCCTGGGTTCAGGTGATCTGCCCTTCTTACCCTCCCAAAATGCTGGGATTACAGGCATGAGGTAACACTCTCGGCTAGTTCTAATAGTTTGTGTATGTGCGAGTTTGAAATCTTTCTTGTTTTTTAATGTAGGCATTTACAGCTATAACTTTCACTCAGCCTTGTTTTGGTGTGTTGTGTTTTTGTTTTCATTCATCTCAAATTGTTTTTTAACTTTATTTTTGATTTCTTGTTTTGACCCATTGGTTATTTAGGAGTATGTTAATTTCCACATATTTGTGAGTTGCACAAATTTCCTTCCTGTTGTTGATTTCTAATTTCATTCCTTTGTGGTTGGAGAACATATGTTATATGATTTCATTCCTTTTAAGTGTATTGAGGTTTGTTTTATGTCCTAATATTTGGTCTGTCCTGGAGAATGTTTCGTATATACTTGGGAAGAATGTGTTCTGTGGTTGTTGGGTAGTGTGTCCTGTAGACATCTATTAAGTCTGTTTTGTGGTGGTGTTCATGCCTTCTATTTTCTTGTTGATCTTCAGCTTAGTTATTCTATCCATTATTGAAGATGGAGTACTGAAGTTTCTAACTATCATTGTTTAACTGACTATTTCTCCCTTTAATTCTGTCAGTTTTTGCTTCAAGTATCTTGGGGCTCTGTTTTTAGGTACATGTAATTATGTCTTCCTGATAGAAGATATATTGACTATTTTATCATAAAAGTTCTACTTTGTCTCCAGGAACTGAACTTTTTTTTGGTTTTAAATTTGATTTTGTCTGATATTAGTATAGCCACGTATAGTCTCCTGATTTCTATTTTTTTAAGCCTCCTAGGCTATTCTAATATGCAGCCAGGATTGAGAGTCACTGCCTTTATGGGATAAGTTAGAAGCTGAGGATCAGTATTTTGTTGTTAAAGTTAGCTCATAGCTACCAAGAGATGATAGCCATGGGATTTTCTGATTCCTGTGACTGATGTAGAAGGCATTATAGAAATTTCAGGATGCCTTGGTGAAACCTTTCCTAGAGCAAGACTTGTGGTGCACTAATGTACTATTTTCCCAAAAGAGTTGTTTTCAAGTTACATCATGACACAGAATTCTGTTATGGTTTATAGTGTCTTTCTTCCTAAAAGTACAAGCTGTAGGAGCAGCCTGAAGGAGCCTCCCTCCCTCTCTGCCCTGTTGACACTCTCACCCTTGATGTCTCTGAATGGAAGTCTTGAGTTCGCATGGATGTTACAGTGGCTTAATCTTCACATCGTAGGCCTGTATCTCTGCCCTTTGCAGGTGTTTTGAGATAAAACCTGAGTTTTAGGGTTCTGCTGTTGATGTGGATCATGTGGGGAGGGCCAAGAAAACCTTTCAGAGATGCCCCTAGAGAGCTCATCAGAAATGAGCTTCCTCTTTGGAGTCTGAAGGCAAAGAATATGCCACGGAAGCGAGGATGTTTGAAGAAGGAAAACCTCAGAGTTTGCCAGGAGTCAAGGGGATGGGAGAGGGTGGCGGCTCTGAAAAGAAAACCCTTCTTCTTTTGGCGAAGATAACCCTCCTTGCCTAAGTGAGATGGAAGAGGGTCTAGAATGGAGTCCTCTTTGAGTTTATTCAAACTTGAAAACTGTCTGTGATTCTCACACTTTTCACTCATTTTCTTTTTTTTTTCTTTCTTTTTTTCTACCACTTGTTAGGAGTCATCCCTTAGATATCAATTTTCATGCTGTTGGATGATACCTTTACCGAAACACTTTTTTTTTAGGTGGAAACCATTCTGTTCTGCCGGAATCTCTGTGCCCACATCTGGTCTTAATCCCAGGGACTTGGATCCACTGTCAGGAAGATTTTCCACCAAGTAGTGAAAAGCCTCCAGAGGCTCAGTTACCTAACCCACATGTATTTATTATCTTTTTAGATCTTTCCCCACCCCTCAAGATTTGTCTGTAGAAGCAGTGGTTGGGAGTATCTTAGTTTCCTGCCCATAAATTCTCTAGAATTTTCATTCCAATATATATGCACACAAAAACCTCTTTATCCATGTACGTGTGTGCATTACCAATAGCCAAAATAAATAACCTTTAAAAATCCCTTTAGATTATAATTTCCTAATCCCAAACTTGCTCGGTGGAAATTTTGCCTTTTTTTCCGCCTGTCATTCTTCATAATAAAAGTACTTTAAGGGTCCATGATAGCCACTTTGAATTCTGTTATGGTTTATAGTGTCTTTCTTCCTAAAAGTACAAATAATATTATGGGCTTGTCTCTCTTCTGCTCCCTCAGGGCTTTTGAGGGGGATGAAGAGATTTCCTTGACTTCCAATAGCTTCATGATATCTTTGTGGGTTCATATAAAAAGTTTCTTCATCAAAAACAAATCTGATGCATCACTTTCCTCTAGAAAGTTGTCTGCTGGCTTCCAGGATAATTCCAGACTCCTGTCTGCCTTGCTTCCAGACGCATCTCCTGCCGCGTAGCTCGTGTCCCAGGTGCCCTAGCTTCTCCCAGATTTCTGTACAAGCCGTAACCTGTTTCAACTCTGAGCTTTAGTTCATGCCATTCCTCTTGCCTGGAGTGTCCTTCTCTCTTTTTTTTCACTAACACACTCCTATAAATCTTTCATAACCAACTAAAATAGCACGGGTTTATGAAGTACCTCCAGGCTCCCCAGGCTGAGTGGGTCCCACTCTTTCTGAGTTCCTTTTGCATTCTGGCCATTCCCCACATATTAATTAAGTATCCGCTGCTGGGCAGAAATTATCTGAAATGATAATAATAATAATAAATGGGAATAGTAATAATAGCTAATACTGTATAATAATGCTGGATAATCTGTAACACTCAATACTACATAATGCTACATTTTATATTTTATAATACTATATTTTGTAGCATAATATCAGATAACAAGATGTAATGTATAAAACAATAGCAAATATAGTATTAACTATCATAGCTAATACTTTGTTCCAGAAAAAGTGCCAAGTAATTATTACATTGTCTTATTTAATCCCCACAACAACTGAGCGAGGTTGGTAGTGTTCATATCTCCATTTCCTGATAAGGAAATTGAGGCACAGAGAGGGTAACCAACTTACCATAAATCGTATGGCCAATAAGTGGTAGAGACAACATTTGAACCCAAGCAGGCTGACATCTAACTGCTTAACTGCTGTAATTAACTTTTTTAAAAGACAGGATCTTGCTCTGTCACTCAGGCTAGAGTGCAGTGGTACAATCTTGGCTTACTGCAGCCTCTGCCTCCTGGGCTGAAGCTTTCCTCCCACCCTAGCCTCCAGAGTAGCAGGAACTACAGGTGTGTGCCTAGCTATTTTATTTTATTTTTTTTGCATTATTATTTTTTTTTTTTTGTAGAGATAAGGTTTCACCATGTTGCCCAGGCTGGTCTTGAACTCTTGAGTTCAAGCAATCCACCCATCTTGGCCTCCCAAAGTGCTGGGATTACAGGTGTGAGCCACCACACCTAGCCATAATTAACTGTTGAAAGGCAAATGTTGATACAGCTTATGTAGCATTTACCACATCTCATTGCAATCGTCTGTTTATTGTCTCTTTTTTTTCTCTTTCTCTTGGCCAGGTGTTTTCTTTAGCTAAGGGCCTCTTGCTAGCAGAAATTGTTTTATTCTCTTTGCAACCCCCACACTTGGTTCTGTGTGTGGCATAAAGCGAGTTGAGAATTACTGTTGGTGGAATGAATAACTGAAAGAGCAAAGCCTTAGACTGTCTAAACATTACATTGATTTCCACCTCATTTTTCTCAGGACTAGCCATCTATGTGAAAAGCAATTTGTAGAACCATGAACCATGTTAGGGAGGGGAAGGCATTACTGAATCTCTACCAGATAGCAAACGTTTTGCTGTATTCTCTACATGCAAAATCTCATTTTATTTTCACAACAGCTGGGGAGTTCTGTACCATCTTTATCTTTCTTTTACAGATGGGGACACTGAGGCTGAGGGAAGTTAAGTGATTCATCCAAGATCTCAGTGATTACATGGTGGAACTGAGGTGGATACCTGGATGCCTCTTTTCTTTTTCTTTTCTTTTCTTTTCTTTTTTTTTTTTTTTGACAGTCTCACTCTGTCGCCCAGGTTGGAGTGCAGTGGTGCAATCTCAGCTCACTGCAATCCCCGCCTCTTGGGTTCAAGCGATTCTCCTGCCTCAACCTCCTGAGTAGCTGGGACTACAGGCATGTGCCACCACAACCGGCTAATTTTTTGTACTTTTAGTAGAGATAGGGTTTCACTGTGTTAGTCGGGATGGTGTCGATCTCCTGACCTCGTGATCCACCCACCTCAGTGTCCCAAAGTGCTGGGATTACAGGAGTGAGCCACCGCGCCCGTCCCAGAAACCTGGATGCTTCTTAACCCTGAGTCCTTCTGACCTCTTAACCCCAGGCTGTAGACCTCCTCTTCTCAGCTTAAAGGAGAAGAGGTTTGGAAAGAATTTTCTACAAGAGAATCTTCTGGCAAAGCTGTTTCAACTGGATGCCGCCTTTCTGTATTTATATTCCAGTTAGCGTATGGTCTGTTGCTCTTTCACTCCCCAGTGTGTACGTCTGAAACAGCCAATATGTTATTTTAGGAAGAAATAATACATTGCAATATCTGATCGATAAAACTTGGAGTCTACTCCAGTAGTCATGTGGAGCTGAACTGTTGCAACAAGCAAAGGGCTTTTTGCCCAAGCCGTAATTTTTGCAAAGGCTAGAATTCCAGGAGTGAGTTTGTTTTCTGGGCTGTTTGTCATCTGCCTTGGGACCACAATAAAGGAGCTCCCTGCTTTGGCCCCCAGATTTCCTGGAGAATCCAGGCAGATTACTTTTTAAAAGTCAGTTATTTTTACAAGGCTTTCTTTGCTTTCTTGTCCCCAACCATGAAGTCATTTTAAAAGGAACCAGTTTGACCTTTCACCAAATGAGCTAGAGGACTGAATATATTAATAGTAGCAACATCAGATCGACTGCTTTTTGCAGTTTTTAGCTAGCAATGGCCACATGTGGGTATTCACTTTGGGGAGCTGTGCATGTTGATTCAAATTATGTGAATTTTACACTTTGATTCTTTTCTGACATATACTTTTGCTTAGCCCTTGTCATTCTCACATCTTTACAGTGAGCTGAATTGTAACTGGTTCATAGCACATTTTTTTAAATGAGAAATAGGGCTTTTGATTTTTTTGATTAATGAAAAGATACCAGGTACTTTTACGGATATGAGAAGCGTGTTCATACTGACCTCCTTTCAGTTCCTCCTTTATCACTTTGTTCTACCTCCAGGCTTTTACACAGGCGGCTTGGAACATTGTTGATTCCACAATTCCACAAACACCTCGGTGTCTTCTATGTATTCTCATTCTTTGCAGGTGTGACACAGAATTTGTGAATTAATATTAGTGGAATGAAAAACGGAATGAGTAAGGCCTCACGCTGTAAATATTACATTGCTTTTCCGCCTAGACCATGGCCCACCTCAGCTGAAACCGACCTTCCCCTGAGAAGCCTGTTCTGATGCCAGCCTCCTCCCTAGTTTGAGATTAAGCATCCTATAGCTCCCCCATCAGGGCACTATTTGCATTACATGCAGGGGCTCCTTTACCTGTCTCTGTCTTCCACTATCACAGAGAGAGCCTGTCGGCTTCGTGTTTGAATTCCCACACGACTGACTCAGCACCAGACAGGTTGAATTCCCACACGACTGACTCAGCACCAGACAGGTAATAGGATGCTTAGGAATATTTTGATATTGGCCAAACAGGAGCAGATTATTTATTGCCTCTTTAATTCTATTTTCTGTTGGGCACAGGTAAATGTAAATCCTTACGAAGTGGACAGAACTGAGTAAGTTTCAAAGCTTTAAAAAGGGCCTTTTTGCTTGAATAACAACCATTTGTATATGAGCCCACAGCTTTTGTGTGTGAAGCAGAATTTGTATCTTGCACACAAATGGGGAAGAAGAGAGCAGTGTTGAAATGCGGAACGATCATAAAGAGGCCAGTTGTTTCCTTGTGGATATTCATCTCATGGTAACTCCTCTATCTGGGATGTATTAGACTTGGCTTGAAGGAGTCATGGCCAGAGTAGGTCTCACATTGGCTGTGTAGCCGTGATTCTTGGAGCGGCAGTAACATCAGGAAGAAAAGAATGATGAGGTCATTTGCTCTGTGGTATAAGAAAGCAGTAGAATCGGTCAGAGTAGGATGTTCACATTTTAGTACCCATTGGGATCCTTAGTGTGCTTAGTAAAAATGCAGATTCCCCTAGGGGAGAGACTCAGGAATCTGCATGTTCACAAGCATCCTTGGGGATCCTGCTGCAGGTGGATCACTGACTTTTTCTCCACGACACTGCCCCAGAGAATGGGGAATTCTGGAAAAATACCGGCAAGTAGGACAGTCCTAAGAGTGAGAGTCAGCCCTTGCCCTTTGTCAGGGTCCTTAGTCGAAGGAGACCATGTAGCCCAGGAAAGTCAACTCAAGGAGCATCTCACAGAAGGAGGACGCTGCATTTTCCCATGATTCCTGCAACCCAGGGAAACCAATTCCAGCAAAGACTGATGCCCTGTACCCAGTGCAGATTTAGAAATGATAAAAAGAAGAGTCACGGTTTCCTTGACCAGACAGGAATGTCCCCTACTCTGCAGAATAATGAAATACACAGATGTTAAAATTAAGAGAAAGAGATGGATGGAGAATAATAGAGCGCAGCAGCAGTTAAGGAGCAACTTAACAAAAATGCAGAGGAACCATGGGATGCTCTCAGCCTTTGTGCTTCTAGGAGCGTCATTGCCAACATGGGAGAATCAGCCCATAGCAGACAATCCTGAACTGGAGGCTTTTCTCATAGCCATCTGTGGCCAGAAGACAATACCAGTTCCTCAGGGAGGAGGCAGTCAACAGTCAAAAGGATACCAAAATGTGAAACATGCATATCCGATTTTGACCTAGCAGTTGTACCTTCACGAGATAATATACAAGTGGGAAAAATATGCATCTGGCTGTGCATTGTTTATTGAAAACACCCCAAATGTCCATCAGTAATGGGATTTATGGATACACAGACAAAGTAAAGTTACCCTTAGCCATTAAAAATGATGATGTGTACCAGTAGTTATTGACATGAAAAGATGTCACAATATGTTATGTAGCAAAAACAGGTTTCAGAATAGCATATATTTTAAGGGTGCATTTAAGTAAAATTGCATGCTCGGATTTCTGCCTATGAATTCCGTCAGTAATTATTGAGTAGCCTGTGCGCCTGCCACTTCTCTGGGCATTGGAGATACGCAGTGAATAAGACAGTGGCCCTTTGCTCTTGGAAGCTGTGGCACCTGGAGCCAGCAGCATCGCCTGGGAACTTGTTAGGAATGCAGGATCCCAGGCTCCACCCCAGACCCACTGCATTTTAACAGGGTCCTGGGGCGATCCATTTGTACACACTAGTTTTTGAGACCGTGCTATAAGAGCATGTTTACCAAAATGTCTGCAGTGTACTTCCCCACATGGTGGCCATTTGTGATAAATTTTACATCTGTCTTTGTATGTTTCTCCATGGTTTGACTTTTTCACAGTGAGCTATGTCTTGTGTTTATAAAAGCAAGGGTGGCGATACTGTGAAACAGCTCCTCGTTCGTTGGGCTCTCTCAGCCACATACTGGCAGGATCCTGGGGCAGGAGTAGGAGATGAGCAGGGGTTGAAGGTGAGTAGCTGTTGCTCATTTGGCTAACCACAAAGGTCTGGAAGAGAGATCCTAGAGACCCACAGCTACAGCGGGAGCTATTGCCATAGCCTGAGAGAGGCAGCAGGTCTGATTAGCTGACTTCATGGCTGTTCTGGTGGAACAGAGATGCTTCCACATTGCAGCCTCTGTCCAGCTCTTTTGTGTGATTGCTGCCTGGGAAGCGTCTGGGGTGGTGGCCAGAGACAGCAAGCCCACGCTGGAGTTTCCATCACCCTCCAGACCTTGAGCAGCCCTGTGCCCTGGGCAGATTGGGAGCTACAGGCATGATGATGTCTGGGGAAGAGCCTTCTCTACAAGGCCTGGAAAGTTCTGCTCCTGTGGGAGAGTGGCTTTTTCTTGGGAGTTTCTCCTGTGCCTGTCCCAGAAGAGGGGTTTGATCAGGTGTGGCCCTAGGGTACCCTGCCTAAAGTGTAGTATAGTTAAAAGAAGCTGGACTCCAGCAGAAGAACTGCACTATAGACCAATCTGACCCTAAACAGCTATGTGACTTTGGGCAAGTACAGTTGCCTCTTTGGGCCTCAGTTTTCTCATCTGTGGAATGTGAGAATTAGTTACTGAGTGAACCTGGGTGGACTGCCTGTGTGCTCCAGTTGTTACGAGTCTTTGTCGTTAGGATATCGCAACCTGGAGACACTGGAATGCCTCCTGGCCCCCTCTAGTTCTGACGTGGACCCCGAATATTGGTCCCAGGACTGTCTCTGATTTATGACCTGGTTGTCACTGGCCCCTGGTGAAATGGGAAAAATAAAGACAGTCTAGTGAACATGTAGCTATAAAGTTTCTACCCTTTCAGGTTAGAGAGTTCCTTACTCTGAGACTTTGCCTTCCTGCATTTTGGGTGCTAAGGCAATATGTTATTTTAGGCAAATGTTTATTTAGGGCAATAGTAAGTAGAGGTCATTGCATGTATTCGTGTAAGTTTTTGCGTAAAATAAAAAGTTGGCAATTGTATTAGTCTTTCCTCCACTTTCATCTAGCTTTTTATTTTTTATCTTACTGGTCTGTGAATTCCAGGACTGTGGGAAGTCGGCTCTAAAAAGCTGGGGGAGGGCTTCGGTCAGGAAATAAACCCAACCCACAGGAGACCCTTGGTCCCCATCTTCCTGCTAATGAAAGCTGCCGCTTTGAAAAGTTTGTGGACTAAATCCTTGAAAAGTGGTGAATTCAAGTATTCAGCGGAACACAGTCACCCTGTCTGCCTTTGTCAGGGCTACTTTAAAGACAGGCAGGGTCAGTGTTTCGCCTTCTGCCAGACGCTGCTGAGTTCTATGAGGAAATCTCCCCTTTGTGGAAATGGGGGGTGAGAGAGGGACAGTCGGAGCCTTGCCCAGGACCCCCCTTCCCCACAGCCCTGTAGCAAGTCATGCAGGCAGGCAGCAGCTGACAGCTGTTGTCTGGGACAGGCTTTTCTCTGCCCCTGCCAGGCACTCAGCTGGTTGCCTGTGATCTGCTTTGTGGGCATGTGATGATGCAAATGTAAATCATAACAGGACAGGCTCCCCTGACATAAACCACGACTGAGCATGCTGACCAGGCAGGAAGTCTCATTAGTAATTCCTGAAAAGGGTGCAAGGGCAGGGCCAAAGAGCCAGTTAATTGAATGATGGCTAATTTGTTTATAATCATTCATATTTTCACTCTTTTCTCTTTCTCCCATAAAATCTAGTCCTCTGGAACTGGGCTGGTCCTTGGAGAAATCTAAGGAGGTGACAGAGCAGCTGTGCCAGGGGAAAGATTTGAGCCTTGACTCTGTTTATTAGCATTGTCAAGTTACTTCACTTCTGGACCTCAGTTTTCTTATCTGTAAAATGTTTTTGTGTGTGTGTGTGAGAACTTAAAAGATATCTGTGAGACAGAGTGTGATGCTTAGCTCATACTAAGCATTCAGGAAATACTAGCCATGTTGTCCAGCCTCACTCTTTCCTCTTATAGGTTCATTTGGACATTATGCAAATATTTATGAGGCACATGGTGTAGGCACTGTACGGTGCAGCTCCTTTAAAAATGGTACATGAAAGTATGCAAATGAGTGTACGTTCTTGGAGGCTGGAAGGCAGGGGCATTAGCCAAACAGCTTAGTACAAAACTGGTGAGATCAAGTAGTGATGTGTCCTGTGAAGGGAAAGAAAAGAAGGCTGAGGGTTAGAGCGACTAAGGGTGGGAGCATAGGTTCTACTGCAGATAGTGCAATGATTCAAGAGACTAAGATGGAGGAGTGAGCCTTGCTGAGCCCTGGGAGAAAGACATTCCAGGTAGTGGGAACAGAGAGTGCAAAGGCCCTGAGGTGGGAATATGCTGGCTGGACTTGAGAAGGAACAAGGAAGCCTGTGTAGTTAGATTTCCAAGTTGGGAAGATCTTCATGGCCTTGATGAGAAAGCCTGGAATTGGAGAGCAGCATGATGACTCCAGGTTTTATTCTAATGGGAAGGCAGTGATGTTCTTAGTAGAGGAGTGATGTGCTGAGGCTTATGAGGAAACACTCTCAGCCTAGATGGCAAAGCCTATAAGCGTTCTTCCCTGCTCCCTCAAAAGGTGCCCAGAACGAGACTGGCTGATCAAGGACCGTATGTCAGAAGCTTGAACCTGTCTGGAAGGACACGATGGCTGGAGAGCTGGCAGAGGGGCAAACTTGACCCTGGAAAATGGAACTCCTCTGCTTTTCTCTTACTGTAGCCTTTCCCAGCAGAAGCCAAAATGCCCATCTGTGCAGAAAAAGCATTAACACAGCAGGCCTGACTGCTGCCCTTTGAAAAGTGTGCTTGGAACATTGGCCCTTGGCTGGCATTTGGGAACCTAAATTTCAGTAGGTTTCCCATTACCCAACTGTTAATGGTGGCTCACCATGCCTAAACTGGCTGTGCAGACCGTGTAGTTGATGCTGTTTTTCTGCTGGAAGTCTGGAAATGTGGTGTACTGAGAATGCCTGCGTGACCAGCCCCTAATAAAAACCGTGAGCACTGAGCCTCTAATGAGCCGCCCTGGTGGGTGACATTTCACACATGTTGTCAACAACTTGTTGCTGGAGGAATTAAGCACATCCTGTGTGTCTGCCCTGGAAGAATACTTGTGAAAGCTTGAGCCTGGTTTCCTGTGACTTCATTTCATATACCTTTTTCCTTGGCCTTTTTATCCTTTCACTGTAAGAAATCTTAGCTTTGATTATATGCCGAGTCCTGGGAGTTACCCTAGTGAATCACTGAATCTGTGTGGGCTTGGGGACCCCTGACACAGCATCTTATATGAAGGGACTATAATGTTGATGTATCTCATTGCTGATGATGTTGACCATGGTCACTTGGTTGAGGTGGTATCTACTAAGTTTCTCCATTGTCAAGTTACTGTTTTTCTCTTTGTAATTAAATGACATATTGGGGCAGATACTTTGACACTGTGCATATCCTGTTTCTCCTCAAGTGTTTATTTTCTAATTTTAGCATCCATTGCCAGATCTTGCCTGTAACAGTTATTGCCATAGTGTTTGCTTCGTGGTGGCTTTCTGTTTCCCGCACCTCCTCTACATTTATTAATGAGAAGTCCTCAATAAAGAAGAACTTTGCTTTCTCCCTGTTTACTTACTTATTCAACAATTTTTGGTATCAGTCTCGGGTACTAGATCCTTATTTTGTTGGCCTCGGATATTTATTTTATGCTCTATGTCATAATCTGATACTGTTGTTGACTTTGTTGCTTGGATTGTTCTAGCTTTGGCTATTGGGAACTTCAGGGTAACTTCTGTGTCCTTTTGACATGCTCCCATGATATTTGGACACTTGTTTACTTTATTTTCACACTTCTGGCAACAGAAGATACTCCGGGTTCATCTTGTTTGTATATTCTTCCTGGAATCAACCACTTCTCCAAGGAGGTTGGTTTTCTTTGTTAGATAATGGTATTTAGAAACCAAGATCTGGCTGCTAGGTGTGCTTATTGCTGTTTAGGTGTACTGCTGCTAGTCTCTCTCAGCAGATGGAGCTAGGAAATGTATGTATATACACTATCCCATACACACACACAAATCAATATTTATTTTCGTCTGTCCATCTGTCCATCTGTCCATCCATCCATCCATCCATCCATACTGTCTAATTTTTGAAGACCTTGAGTTCATACTGGTGGCCTCCAATTCCTTCAAACTTCCATTAGAAATTTTGGTTCAATAACCAAAGCCTCAGGATTCACTTTAGCCTTCTCACTTTCTTTTCTTTTTTTTTTTTTCAGATGAGTCTCGCTCTGTCGCCCAGGCTGGAGTGCAGTGGCACAATCTCAGCTCACTGTAACCTCCACCTCCCGGGTTCAAGCAATTCTCTGCCTCAGCATCCTGAGTGGCTGGGATTACAGGTGCCCTCTACCACGCCTGGCTATTTTTTTTTTTTTGTATTTTTAGTAGAAATGGGTTTTCAGCATCTTGGCCAGGCTGGTCTTGAACACCTAACCTCGTGATCCACTCACCTCAGCCTCCCAAAGTGCTGGGATTACAGGCGTGAGCCACCGCACCTGTCCTAGCCTTCCAACTTTCTTTATTTGCAACTTCTCTCTCTGACAGAAATCTTACAGTATATTTACATAATTGTTCCACCCTAGTGCACCCAGAAGATAGTTTCAGAATTGATGACCCATACTCTTGGGAGAAACAAATATAACTAGTGTACAGTATTGTAGTTTTTTTTTTTTTTCTTTAGCTTTATGGAATCTAGTCAACATACTGTTTTCCTGAGTTACTTAGGCTGGTTGTTTTCTTCCCCATCCCCTTCAGTGTGGTGGTGTTATTTACTAGTAATACGGTTATGTTTACTTGTTATTGTTAATGTTTCATTTTGAGTTTTTCCCACATGTGATTGATTTTAAGTGTTTATTTTTGGGGTGTGTGAAATACTACCATGGTTCTAAGATATACAGTGCTCTGAGTATATTTACACAAGTATATGTTGAGTCAGATAGATATACTCGGAGAAATGTGCAACCTTCTTATCCTGTTATCTTGTCTGATATCAGTTCCCCGTGGTTTTTCACTCCTTTCCCACTCACCCCCTATAGATAACCAATCTCGTTAGTTTCTGGTTTCTCCTCCTGTATTTCTTTTGCATAGATAGGTCAGTACATGTATATTTTCTTATACCCCTTCTTTTCTCATATGGAGGGCAGTGAAGTACTGTTACGGGATCTCTGGGGTATCACTTTGCCAGCTGGAAATTTCTGTAGCCAGTGGCACCTTTGCCCAAGTTTTGCTCTGGCCTTCTGGGCTCCTCTTCCCACTTGACCTGGCAGGCTGTGCTTGGCTCCCACTACAGGCCTAGATCCCATACCTGACAAGGGCAAGCCAGTTGCACAGCAGTGAGGGTTGTGTGAGTGAGTGTGGAGTTCAGCCACTGCACAGCCAGGTATACCGGCTGTGGTAGGGCAGGCAGCTCCAGACACCGGCATGGGTGCTAGCTCCCCGCAAGGCTGTGGTTGGACCGGCATACCATAAGCATTTTCCATGGCTGACACTGGGGAATGCAGTGTGATGCCTGGAAGCTTGGAGACTCCAGGAACCACAGAGCCCTAAAAAGGGTATCACAACCCTGGCTTGGGGGTGCTCCTAGGTCTGGGGTCCCTGAAGGGCCACAACTCTTCTTTCTTCTCTTGTCTCCCACAACATAGTGGGCAAACAGCATGTTTCATCCCTGTTTGTGGTATTGCTCTTTTAGCCTTGCCATTCAGTGAGTCCCTAGTTCTTGTCATGCATCCAGGAAGAATGAGGTATGCAGACAAGTGGAGGGTGAGCAAGACAAAGAGGAACTTTATTGAGCAATAGAACAGCTCAGAGGAGACTCACAGTGGGCAGCTCCTCTCTGTAGCCAGGGTGTCTTGAGTGTTCAGCTCTCAGCAGAGAGGATAGCTCCTCTCTGCAGGTTGTCCCGTTGTCTCCTCAAGTCTGACTGAGTCCAGGGCTTTTATGGGCCTCAGAGGGGAGGAAGTGCATGCATGCTGACTAATCCATGGGTGGGCCTGGAAAAGTTCCCACTCCAGTCTGTGGGACCCACAGCCTGGCCCTCAGGCCTCAGGCCTTCCCTGGCTTGAAGATTGGGCTTCACCAGGGACCTGCCCTCTCTGCCTAGGAGCATGTCTGCCTCTTGCTATCTTTCATGGTGCCCAGGTTTGTGCCAAGGGGCACCTGCAGGGCAGTGCCAAGCTGTCTTCAGCACCGCCTTGGTCTCCCTCCCATGTTTGTCTTCACCCAAAGTCCAGAGGCAGCTGAGGTGGCAGGGCGCTGGTGTGTCAGCACTGCCCTGAGCGTGCACACATCCAGCTGGGTTGCAACAGTGCCCAGGCTCGGCCTCAACTTTGCTCCATGATCTCAGTGGGTGCTGACAGCAGGGAGAGGCCAGGGAGCTGGAGCAGACACCTCTGAGACTGTGGGAGTAAAGGGGGGCCCTTCCTGGGCCCCCAAGAATACAGAGATGTCTGCGTCTGCAGCTGCAGTTTGGATGACTGCAGCCATGCCCAGAAGGGTGGGACTCCTGCCTGCTCCATGCTCCTGCTGACACCATAGAGTGTGGTACTGCCCTGGGCCCAGCTCTGCCTCCGTGCCCCTCTCTGCCTGCCTCTCCATGATCAGTTTCTAAATTCTGTGAACATAGTGATGATGATGATGATGACGACGATGACAAATAGCATAAACATTACCATTAATTGAGCATCTACTGTATACCATGCTCTATAATGTCTTGTATAGATTATCTCAATCCTTACTAGAGCCCGAGGAAGTAGATGTTACCTCCAATTTACTAATAAATGTTGTGGATGCAACTGGTTGGGGCTGATGTTGTGGGTGGTAAAAGAATACCAAGACAGTCATAGGTAAAGAAGGGCAGATTTGTCAGCAAAAGTACAAAAATATGTTGCATGGGTGCAACAGGCAGCACGGCAGCGAATGGGCCGTCTGCAAAGCGGCAGGGGCTGGAGGAAAGTTTTATAGGGTCATGCTGGAGGGGCCTACTTATGGAATGAGGTATTTAATGAAAGGATGTTGGGCCAGTGGGTTTGTGATTAGCCATTTCTTGGAACAATTGTTCTTCCCAACTTGGGCCTGCTTACTTGTTGCTTACTTATCAGGATGCCACAGTAAGGAAACTGAAGTCCAGCAAAATTTAGAAACTTGCCCATCATAAAAAATAGAGTTGGAACTTGAACCCAGGACTGTCCTGAGTTTATGCTTTGAGAAGAGTACACCAGTACCATAACAGAAGTTCCAAGGTGAAACAAAGCCACTTGGGTTTTTAAAACCCGGAACATTTCAGGCCTTAAAACCCTGATGGTTGTGAGTTGACTTTTGCCAAAGTCAGCATGTTACAGACAGCAAGAACGTGGAGGTAATTTATTGCTTGTTTGTTTCAAAGAAATGGCCCGCCCTTCTTGGAGGACCATGGGTCCTGCCTCTAAGACAGGAGACAAGAGGGATGCTACATAGGGCCTGCTACCTGGTATGTAGCAATAGATCTCATCTCACATCCCCTAATCGCAAGCCAGAGCACCAGAACCATTAATGGGAGAGTACATTACCCCACAGGGCTGTTTGGTTTAGCAGGACACTCAATCAAGCCCAAGTTACAGCAGTTTCTGCTAAAACTGTTTGTACAGCATGAGTGGAAGAAGAATTTATTTGGAGCAGGAGTCTGGCTTCTGTTGTGAAAAGTGACAGCCTCTGGCAGAGAGAGAGGCAATGCTGTCGAGTTGGTTGAGGTCAGGGCTTCTGGCATCTGTGTGCCGGCCCTCACCCGGTGCTTGATTTTCCAACTGTGTGACCTTGGGCAAGTCACTTGATTTCTCAAAGCGCATTTATGAAGTGGTGATAAGAACCATACTCATTTGTTTGGGGCTCCCAAGACCACCCCAGGTTCAGTGATTTGCCAGGAGAATTCACAGAACTCAGTATATGATCATACTCATGGCTATGATTAATTACAGCAAAGGAATACAAAGCAAAATCAACACAGGTAAAAGACGAATGGAATAAAGTCCAGAGGAAATCAGGTTCAGGCTTCCAAGAGTCCTCTCCCAGTTGAGTCTAAAGGATGCGCTAATTCCCCTAGCAATGAGTTGTAATGTAACAACACATGTGGAATGTTATCGACCAGGGACACTCACTAGAGACTCAGTATCCAGAATTTTTATTAGGGACTGATCACATAGGCACCCTTTGCTCAGCACGTACCAAAATTATAGCCTCCCAGAAGGAAGGAAAGCAGGGGTGTTCAGTGTAAGTTGTACTGTTTACATAAACAGTTTAGGCACAGTGAGCCACTCTTGTTAGTTAGGATGGTGCAAAGTCTCTCAAAATCCAAGTTCCCAGACTCCAGCCAAGGAAGAGCCAACCTTGCAAGGAGGTCTTGGTAAGCATAGCAGTTTCAGTTCTGTTTTGTTACCTCTTTTCTGCCCATCATCCCGTTGGGTGGTTGCTGGGTGAATTAAATGAGATGATCCATACAGAGCTCTGAGCACACTGCCTAGCACGGTGAACACTTACTAAATGTTGATGCTGTTCAGCACCTTCATCTACTCATCATCCATTTACTTACCTGTTCTTCGTTCGTGGCTTCGTTCAGTACATTTTGATTGGCACCTGCTGTGGTGCAGGGGCTATGTTAGCCTCTTGGGTACTTTTGAAGCATTCCTCTCTAGATGATGCTGCATGTGGGTGTTCAATCTGGCTGGGTGTTTGAGGTGGGTGGTGGTAATGAGAAGAAAGCTTCAGGGACTTTAAGATAAATCTTAAGTGGACTCATTTTCACATTCAGTGTTAGTAGGATGAGTATGCAGTCATCTGAGAACATCTCCTGATGTCTTGCTGTTTCTTTTTCTTCCTGCAGCCAAGGCTAAGTCGAAATGCGGCCCGACCTTCTTCCCCTGCGCCAGCGGCATCCACTGCATCATTGGTCGCTTCCGGTGCAATGGGTTTGAGGACTGTCCCGATGGCAGCGATGAAGAGAACTGCAGTAAGTGCTGTGCACTTGGACGCTGTGATCCCTTGTTCTTTCCCGCCAGCCAAACTTGTCCACGTTGGTCCCCCTCATCATGTGCTTCTTATACCTAGAGGCTCAGGCATTCTCTTCTGTTACCCAGATTCTGTTCTTTCCCACTTCTTGTGTAAATCTGTAAATGTTCAGCCACCATTTATCAGGGGCTCTCCCAAGTGCACTAAGCCTGAGACTGGCTATATTTTCAGTTCTGACAATAGCTCTGCAAATGCAGATGTATTATCCTTAGTTAACAGATAAGAAATTTCAAGTTAGAGAAGTGCATTAGCTCATCCAGGGTCACATAGCTCATAAGAAGCAGAGCCATTTCTAGGTTCATTCAAACCCTCATCTGACTGATACAACACTTCATGTTTGTGTGCTTGCTTACTTTTTTTCTTACTTTGAATTCTTTTCTTAAAAAAGTTGGCTGGGGCCAGGCACGGTGACTCACGCCTGTAATCCCAGCACTTTGGGAGGCCGAGGCAGGTGGATCACGAGGTCAAGAGATCAAGACCATCCTGGGCAACATGGTGAAACCCCATCTCTACTAAAAATACAAAAAATTAGCCAGGCGTGGTGGCGCCTGTAGTCCCAGCTACTCGAGAGCCTGAGGCAGGAGAATCACTTGAACCCGGGAGGCAGAGGTTGCAGTGAGCCGAGACTGTGCCACTGCACTCCAGCCTGGCGACAGAGCGAGACTCCGTCTCAAAAAAAAAAAAAAAAAAAAAAGTTGGCCGGGTGTGGTGGCTTGCACCTGTAATCCCAGCACTTTGGGAGGCTGAGGTGGAGGATTGCTTGAGTCCAGGAGTTCAAGACCAGCCTAGGAGATAAGGTAAAACCCCATCTCTACGAAAAATACAAAAGTTAGGTGGGCCTGGTGGCACATGCCTCAGCTACTCAGGAGGATGAGGTGGGATGATGCTTGAGCCTAGGAGGTCAGGGCTGCAGTGAACTGAGATGGCACCACTGTACTCCAGCCCGGGCAACAGAGTGAGACCCTGTCTTAAAAAAAAAAAGTGTTTATATGTTAGTTGTATGCATACTATAAAAATTTATTCTTGAGAAAACAGTTCAAGTATCATAGATGAAATTAATGTCCTCCTTGACTGTGACCACCCTGATTTGTTTTACCTGCTGTATAATATTCCCCTGGTGTCAGTGTGCACACACACATATTCACTCCCTCTCACCTTGCAGCCGGCAGTCTTGCTGTTGGGTTTAACTACTCCTTGCCTTGGATACATGCAGATCCTTCCTTTTAGCATCCTGCTGTCCACAATGACTTTGCATACAGCAGCCTCAGTGACCTTCAAGCCTCTCTTCTTCACCTTTAATACTGGCCCAGCTCTCCCATCAAGTTGCTTCATACCTGCCACTGGTCACTCTGGTCACTGTTTCTTCTTCTTTCCCCATTCCTCAAAATGTTTAGACTACTTGAGCCTTCATAATTATCATTGACTCTGAACAAACTTACATGTTTATTTTCTGTGCGTATATATATATGTGTGTGTGTGTATATATATATATATATATATATATATATATGTAAAAAAGACTTTATGTTTTAGAGCGGTTTGAGGTTCACAGCAAAACTGAGAGGAAGGTACAGAGATTTTCCAAATCCTCTGCCCCAACACATGCACAGCTTCTCCCATTGTCAACATCCCTGACCAGGGTGATACAGTCATTACAATCAAACCTGTGTTAACACATCAAGTCCATAATTTACATTAGGGTTCGCTCTGGTGTTGACCACTCTATGGATCTTGATAAATATATCATGACATGTAGCCATCATATAGTATCATACAGAATAGTTTCACTGCCCTGAACATTTTCTGTGCTCATCCTACTCATCCCTTTTTGTATCCCCACCACATATTTTAATAAATAATTTTCTTCTGATTATTGTAAAGAACTTGCAAAATATAAACAAGTATACAGAAGAAAGCAAAACTGCCCATATCCCATAAGTTAGAATGAGACACTATTAATATTTATGCCATTGTGTGCCAGTTCTTCCCTCCCCTCTGCTCCTTCTTCCCTCCCCTCTCTCTTTCTCTCTCTCCCACTCTTTGTCTTCTCTCTCCCTTTCTCTCCCCCTCCTTCTCTTCCCATCTGTCCCACTTTCCTCCCCACCTTTCTCTCACTCCTTCTCCCCTTCTCTACACACACACACAGCCCCCTGCTCTAAGCACATTGTATTTGCTTGTACTGTCCTGTATATTGTGACCATTTTCACATTATCAATTTTTTCCAAACATAAGTTTTAACGACTTCAGTAATTCTTTTGATAGATTATATTCTTCCTCCTACCCCATTGGCTCGATTTTAAGTCTCTGATGAGGAGGATGACTGTCTCCTATGTCATATATGCCTTTCTAGGGAGCAATCATGGCTGTCCCTTCCCAGTAGGGGCACAGGAAGTTTCTAACTCTCCCCTGCATTTTGTCCTGTTGCCTTATTTCATCTTCTGGGCTCCAAGTGTCAAGAATCTGGCACAGCCAGCAGATGATTGTGTGGTTAGTAGAGTGATGGACATGCACCCCAGCAGGGAGGGTACATATCACTAAGAGGAGAGGCGCAACTGGGAGAAATGACTCGACCCAGACTCTGGGCTTGGATTTGTGCTATACCCTAATGAAGCATGAGTCAGATATGCCACATCATCTCTTGCATAGCGGTTTACTGGTCTGCACACTGAGGGTGCTGAGAGCCTGCTTCCCAGGATTGCTGGAGAATTAGATGAAATAACTGAAAAGACTCAGTATAGTGGCTGGCACAGAGTAATTGATTTTTTAAAATAGTGGTTTAAAACAGAACTGTGAGAAAAGACCATAGTTACTAGGATTTTGCCTTTGATTTCGGACTTACAAAAATATACTTCTTTTGTATTTTACTTAATCCTTTAGTAAGTATCACCTTGATCTCTGCTTCCTGTTGTCCATGGGGATCTTATAATCTAGGGGAGAAATGACACACACAGACACACACCCCCCCCAGAATAATCCAATGGCAATAAAATGCAAGTATGACACATTATAGTATAAGCAATCTAAATGATTATGTCATCCTATATATTCCCTGCCATAATTAAAGACCTTATATGATTTAAATGTTTGGACAATGGTCTTTAATTTTCTTTTTTTAATTAATTTTTTATTGTACTTCTAGGGTACATGTGCACAATGTGCAGGTTTGTTACATATGTATGCATGTGCCATGTTGGTGTGCTGCACCCATTGACTCGTCATTTACATTAGGTATATCTCCTAATGCGATCCCTCCCCCCTCCCCCCTCCCTACAGTAGGCCCCAGTGTGTGATGTTCTCCTTCCTGTGTCCAAGTGATCTCATTGTTCAGTTCTCACCTATCAGTGACAACATGCGGTGTTTGGTTTTCTGTTCTTGTGATAGTTTGCTGAGAATGATGGTTTCCAGCTGCATCCATGTCCCTACAAAGGACACAAACTCATCCTTTTTTATGGCTGCATAGAATTCCATGGTGTATATGTGCCACATTTTCTTAATCCATTCTGTCGCTGATGGACATTTGGGTTGGTTCCAAGTCTTTGCTATTGTGAATAGTGCTGCAATAAACTTATGTGTACGTGTGTCTTTATAGCAGCATGATTTATAATCCTTTGGGTATATACCCAGTAATGGGATGGCTGGGTCATATGGTATTTCTAGTTCTAGATCCTTGAGGAATTGCCACACTGTCTTCTACAGTGGTTAAACTAGTTTACAGTCCCACCAACAGTGTAAAAGTGTTCCTGTTTCTCCACATCCTCTCCAGCACCTGTTGTTTCCTGACTTTTTAATGATCACCATTCTAACTGGTGTGAGATGGTATCTCACTGTGGTTTTGAGTTGCATTTCTCTGATGGCTAGTGATGGTGAGCATTTTTTCATGTGTCTGTTGGCTGCATAAATGTCTTTTGAGAATTGTCTGTTCATATCCTTTGTCCACTTTTTGATAGGGTTGTTTTTTTCTTGTAAATTTGTTTGAGTTATTTGTAGGTTCTGGATATTAGCCCTTTGTCAGATGAGTAGACTGCAAAAATTTTCTCCCATTCTGTAGGTTGCCTGTTCACTCTGATGGTAGTTTCTTTTGCTGTGCAGAAGCTCTTTAGTTTAATTAGATCCTGTTTGTCAATTTTGGCTTTTGCTGCCATTGCTTTTGGTGTTTTAGACATGAAGTCCTTGCCCATGCCTGTGTCCTGAATGGTATTGCCTAGGTTTTCTTCTAGGGTTTGCTGAAGTTGCTTATCAGCTTAAGGAGATTTTGGGCTGAGACAATGGGATTTTCTAAATATACAATCATGTCATCTGCAAACAGGGACAATTTGACTTCCTCTTTTCTTAATTGAATACCCTTTATTTCTTTATCCTGCCTGATTGCCCTGGCCAGTCTTGTGCCAGTTTTCAAAGGGAATGCTTCCAGTTTTTGCCCAGTCAGTATGATACTGGCTGTGAGTTTGTCATAAATAGCTTTTATTATTTTGAGATACGTTCCATCAATACCGAATTTATTGAGAGTTTTAAGCATGAAGGACTGTTGAATTTTGTCAAAGGCCTTTTCTGCATGCACTGAGATAATCATGTGGTTTTTGTCTTTGATTCTTTTTATATTCTGGATTACATTTATTGATTTGTGTATGTTGAACCAGCCTTGCATCCCAGGGATGAAGCCCACTTAATCATGGTGGATGAGCTTTTTGATGTGCTGCTGGATTCAGTTTGCCAGTGTTTTATTGAAGATTTTTCATCGATGTTCATCAGGGATACTGGTCTAAAATTCTCTTTTTTTGTTGTGTGTCTCCCAGGCTTTGGTATCAGGATGATGTTGGCCTCATAAAATGAGTTAGGGAGGATTCCCTCTTTTTCTATCGATTGGAATAATTTCAGACGGAATGGTACCAGCTCCTCCTTGTTCCTCTGGTAGAATTTGGCTGTGAATCCGTCTGGTCCTGGACTTTTTTTGGTTGGTAGGCTATTAATTATTGCCTCAATTTCAGAGCCTGTTATTGGTCTATTCAGGGATTCCACTTCTTCCTGGTTTAGTCTTGGGAGGGTGTATGTGTCCAGGAACTTAACCATTTCTTCTCGGTTTTCTAGTTTATTTGTGTAGAGGTGTTTATAGTATTCTCTGATGGTAGTTTGTATTTCTGTGGGATCGGTGGTGATATCCCCTTTATCATTTTTTATTGCATCTATTTGATTCTTCTTCTTTATTAGTCTTGCTAGCGGTCTATCAATTTTGTTGATCTTTTCAAAAGACCAGCTCCTGGATTCATTGATTTTTTGAAGGGTTTTTTGTGTCTCTATTTTCTTCAGTTCTGCTCTGATCTTAGTTATTTCTTTCCTTCTGATAGCTTTTGAATGTGTTTGCTCTTGCTTCTCTAGTTCTTTTACTTGTGATATTAGGGTATCCATTTTAGATCTTTCCTGCTTTCTCTTGTGGGCATTTAGTGCTATAAATTTCCTTCTACACACTGCTTTAAATGTGTCCCAGAGATTCTTGTATGTTGTATCTTTGTTCTCATTGGTTTCATAAAACATCTTTTATGTACTCAGTAGTCATTCAGGAGCAGGTTGTTCAGTTTCCATGTAGTTGAGTGGTTTTGATTGAGTTTCTTAATCCTGAGTTCTAGTTTGATTGCACTGTCTCGGAGACAGTTTGTTGTAGTTTCTGTTCTTTTACATGTGCTGAGGAGTGCTTTACTTCCAACTATGTGGTCAATTTTGGAATAAGTGCGATGTGGTGCTGAGAAGAATGTATATTCTGTTGATTCGGGGTGGAGTTCTGTAGATGTCTATTACGTCCGCTTGGTGCAGAGCTGACTTCAATTCCTGGATATCCTTTTTAACTTTCTGTCTCGTTGATATGTCTAATGTTGACAGTGGGGTGTTAAAGTCTCCCATTATTATTGTGTGGGAGTCTAAGTCTCTTTGTAAGTCTCTAAGGACTTGCTTTATGAATCTGGGTGCTCCTGTATTGGGTGCATATATATTTAGGATAGTTAGCTCTTCTTGTTGAATTGATCCCTTTACCATTATGTAATGTCTCTTTGTCTTTTTTGATGTTTGTTGGTTTAAAGTCTGTTTTATCAGAGACTAAGATTGCAACACCTGCCTTTTTTTGTTTTCTGTTTGTTGGTAGATCTTACTTCATTCCTTTACTTTGAGCCTATATGTGTCTCTGCACGTGAGATGGGTCTCCTGAATACAGCACATTCTCTCTTTTTTTTTTTTTTTTTGAGACAAGGTCTTACTCTGTCACCCAGGCTGGAGTGCAGTGGTGTCATCACAGCTCACTCCAGCCTCAATCTCCTGGGCTCAAGTAATCCTCCTACCTCAGCCTCGTGAGTAGCTGGCATCACAGGTGCATGCCACCATGCCCACCTAATTAAAAAAAAATTTTTTTTGTAGAGATGGCATTTCACCCTGTTGCCCAGGCTGGTCTTGAACTCCTGGGCTCAAACAATCCTCTTACCTTGGGTTCCCAAAGTGCTGGGATTATAGGCATGAGCCACCATGCCTGGTCTCGTCTTTAATTTTCTAAATAAGTAAATTATACCCATTCCAAACTACGCCAATGAGGATTAGGTCAGCATCTTCCTCTGACATAGCTACCATTTAAAAATAGTGATTCTGAAGCCAGGCGAGGTGGCACATGTCTGACACACGAGTGTGTGAGATGGAAGGATTGCTTAAGCCCAGGAGTTCAAGGTCAGCCTGGGTAACATAGCAAGACCCCATCTCTATAAAAATAAATAAGTAAATACAATTTTTTTAAAATTAATAAAAATAGTGATTCTAGCTCACTGTTTTGGAAAGTGATAAATAAAAGTATGAGTCAAACTTTATCCCCTTGCTCCTATGTGAATTATATTTCAGAGTAATCAAATATCTGACTTTAAAAGGTATTTTTTTATTGAAGAATACCAGTGAATAGAAGAATAAACAAATTAGAGTATCTTCTTTTTGTAACTCCTAATGAAGAATGGGTTTAGGTAATGATCATCAATGACTGCTTAAAACCATTAGGTAAAAAATTGATGGGGCCTTCATAATGGAGAGATCAGGCTAAAAACTCCTGAACAGCTCTGAATTAGTGTGGATTCACTTCAAGTAGAATGTATTAATAGAAACCTTGCCACTCTCTAGGTCACTTTAGAGTATAGTTGTCTTATATAGTACATCTGTGTACATTAGCCACCCCACAAGGCAGTGTTTTAATTTTTGCTTTAAATATTCAAATGTATTTTGAAAAGTTCCAGAGGTATCGTATTTACCCAGATATTCACCATTCACTCTTCCTTCATTCCTGATATTGCCAAGTCGTCTTCTAGTATCATTTTCCTCCTCTGTGAAGAACTTCCTTTAGCAATTCTTCTAAAGCTGGCAACAAATTATCTTAGCTTGCCTTCATCTGAGAATGTCTATTTCACCTTCATTCCTAAAGGGTGTTTTTACTGCATATAGAATTCTGAGCTGACAGTTCTTTTCTCTAAGCACTTTAAGTATGCCACTTCCATCTGGCTTTTACGATTTCTGAAGAGAAATTTACAGTCATTCAAGTTGTTTCCCCATAGATTATACATCATTTTTCTTTAGCTGCTTTGAAGTTTTTTTTTTGTTTTTTTTTTCTTTAGTTTTCAGCAGTTAGATCATAGCATGTCTGGGTATAGATTTCTTTTGAGTTTATCCTGTTAGGGTTCTCTGAGCTATTTGAATCTGTAGATTTTCGTCTTTTGCTATACATGTTCAGCTATTAGTTCTTCAAATATTTTTAAAGTACTATACGTTTTCTCCTTTCTTTATGGGAGTCTAATGACAACAATGTTAAATTTGTTTTTATTGTCCCACACGTCCCTGAGGATCTGTGAGTTTTTATTTTTTTTAATATTTTTGGGGGTGGGCGAGGGTTTCACTCCATCACCAAGGCTAGAGTGCAGTGATGCGATCATGGCTCACTTCAGGCTCAACTTTCTGAGCTCCAGTGAACCTCCCTCCTCAGCCTCTTGAGGAGCTGGGACCACAGGCATGCAGCACCATGCCTGGCTAATTTTTATTTTTTTTTTTTTTTTGTAATTTTTGTAAAGGTGAGTTTTGATATGTTGCCCAGGTTGGTTTTAAACTCCTGAGCTCAAGTGATGCACCCGCCTCAGCCTCCTGAAGTGCTGGGATTACAGGTGTGAGCCACCACAGCAGAACTCTGTTCATTTTTTATCACTCCTTTTTCTTTTCATTGTTCATATTGGACAGTTTCTATTAATCTGTCTTCAAGTTCACTTACACTTTCATCTGTTATCTCCAGTCTGCTTTCAAGCCTGTATAGTATTTTTTTTTTTTTAGTTGTTTAAATTTCAGTTACTGTGTCTTTCTATTCTGAAATTTCTTTTTGGTTTTCTTTATATCTTCTCTTTCTTTGCTGAGACTTTCTGTTTTTCCATTTGTTTTGAGAGTGTGTGTGATTGCTTATTAGAGTATTTATGTAACAGCTGCTATAAAATCTTCATCATATAACTTCAACATCTGTGTCGTCTTAGCATTTCTCTGTTGATTGTCTTAACCCAAATGAATTGAGATTTTCTTGGTTCTTAATATGGCAAATAATTTTGGATTATATTCTGGATAGTTTCATTATTATGTATGACACTGTGGGTCTTATTTGAAGCCTAGGGGGAGTGCTTATATATGTGTTTTAGTAGGTAAATGACCTAGGCAGGTTAGGCCACAGGTTTCTACCAGCCCTTTGTGGGCTATGGTTACAGCCGTTTTCACGCTGTTTTTGCAGTGCTATTTGAATGTGTCCTGCCTGTGCCCTTACCAGTAGTTTGTGAGTTCAGTCTTTGATGTGCTGATTAGGACCAGGTCCATGTGCATGCAGCTTGTGGGGATCATCCCAGGAGTTCATAAACAGTTTTATGGGTTAGCTTTTCTGAGCTCCTTTCTCTTCTTAGTGTCTCTGGTTCTTTCCAGTTTCCTGGGGCTCCAAAAGGGAGAAAATACGGTAAACCCAGCACCATTTTGGTGATAGTTTAAATTTTGGTCTTATTCTCCATTTGGCCTGCTCCAGATTACCCTTTGCAGCTACTGCATGCATTCTCTTCAGGTTTTTAGGTGATATTCAGTGGGAAAGCCGGAGTGAGGTATGATGACTGCATCTGACCCGGAGCAGGAACTTCCATAAGCCAGTTTCAGCAGCACAAAAAGACAGTCTTCTGATGCGGTGCCAAGCAATACACATCACCAGTATGAGATCGTGCTGCCAAAAACATCCCACCTAAATCTGATCGAGTCTCTAAATCTAACCATTAGTTTACTGGAAATTCAGGGACAGGGGAATATGTTAATGACCCCACGAAGGGGCATACTTTTAGATACAGAATGTGGGAAATTCTTCAAGACCCAGTTTCATTCATAAATAAACTCTAAGAAAAAACAGAGGAAAAGGAAACTTATAGATTGAAAGAGAGTAAAAGACAAATTAACCAAATGTGATGTGTGGACCGTATCTGAATGCTGATCATACAGATCGACTGTTAAAAAAATTGAGATAGAGAAATTTAAATTGTGGTTTGATACTTGATATTAAGGCATTATTATTTATTTTTAATGTGTAAGAATGGTATTTTGTCTATTTTTTAAAGTCCTTATCTTTTAGAAATGTATACTGAAGTATATAGAGAGATTATGTGCTATCTGGGATGCACTTCAAGCCAATTCCATCAGGGATTGAAACAAAATGGTCAGTGAGTTGATAATTGTTAAACCCATGGAATTCAATAAACCAGTCTCTATTTTTGTATATGTTTGAAATTTTCCATAATGAAATGGTGAGAAGAAATAAGTAGAAGTTAAAGAAGTGGTTCTGTCTGGTGATGTCTTGACTTTAACAAAAATAACTAGAGAGTTATATTTTTAAAGAACTTTGGTTTGCAGACATGTGTTTTCCAGGTGTAGCATTCATTTTGCACTCAGGAGTGCAGATAAGCAAAAACCCAGTATATATAATTCTTTTTTTTTTTTTTCCCAGAAAGGGTCTTGCTCTCATTGTCTAGGCTGGAGGGCAGTAGTACGCACACAGCTCACTGCAGCCTTGACTTCCGAGGCTCAGGTGATTCTTCCACCTCAGCCACCCAAGAGTATCTGGGACTTCAGGTGCACACTACCACACCAGGCTAAATTTTTTTTGTATTTTTAGTAGTGTCGGAGTTTTACCTTGTTACCCAGGCTAGTGTCGAATTCCTAGCCTCAAGAAATCCACCCTGCTTGGCCTCCCAAAGGGCTGAGATTACAGACATGAGCCACTGCACCCAGCGAAATTAAAAAAAAAAAAAAAAATTTTTGTAGAGATGGGGTTTTGCCATGTTGCCCAGGCTGGTCTTGAACTCCTGAACTCAAGCTAACTGCTTGCCTTGGCCTCCCAAAGTGCTGGGATTACAGGTGTGAGCCACTGCACCCTGCCCCTCAAAACCAGTATTTTCTTTTAGAGCTTCACAATGCTGAGATTTTTGCCCTTTGACTGTTTTTCCTTTCTGCTTTTTGCCGTTTGGCCTCTTTCTTCCGCTATCCTCACACATTCTGGGCTGGAGGTGAAACCCTGGGTGGCTGGCAGCACAGCTCTCACCCCAGTCCTCATTCAGTAAGGATGAGGACTCCAGCCAAGAACTGAAATGGCAGGGTGTCTGGGGACCACGATTGAAAATTGAGTCAAGCTGATGATCTTCTGCTACAGCTTTTAGTGTAGTTGTGCCCAGAAAAACCACTGTGTCCTGGACTATATCTCCCACTGATGACAAATTTTTGCCTGAATTCTGAGCACCACTGAATCATTTAGCTAGTATGTCTGTGTTTTTGTGCACAGAGCTCCACACTGCTGGCATATTTCTGTAGCTCTATTCACGTCAATCCAGATGAGAGTCCCCGTTTCCTCTTCACCCCTCAGCCAATTCATCAGTTGTAGCCTCAGAAAGCTGTGTCTTTTATTGGGTAGACTAGCCGAGCTAAAAGTGTCAACAGGAGAATTTTTCCTCCCAGTACTCCAAAGCTACATCATCAAGGTCTCCTTGAAGACTCTTATATGACTGGTTTCCTTTGGAAATCTTTCTGGTTTGCCAAGGCTGGGCTGGGTCATCCTCCAGTGTGTTCTCAGACCATACGGGACCTTCTTCAAACAAATGTCACCTCATCAGAGAGGCCTTCCATAACCACCCTATGAAAAACGACCCCTCTCATCCCGTCTCCCACTCTGTTTCTGTCCCCTGCTTCATTCATCCTTCTCCACTCTTACTGTCTTCCCTACTACACTGTGACAGCCATGAGATGGTATTATAGTGTGGCTCACAGCTATATTCCCAGTGCCACGTATATTGTCAGGCTCAGCCTTAGCAAGCGACAAACATATACTGAATAAATGGTATTTCTCATGCTTTCTCGTAACGGCGTATTGACTTGCCTGTATAGTATACAAACTTTCAGGGCACATGAACTGCTTGGCTGACAGTTACTGAGCACTTACCTTGTATATGGCCTGTTTCTACGTGCTTTACGTGGATGATCTCATTTTAGGTAGCTAGTATTATTACCTCCTTTTCATAGATAAGGGAACAGAGACATAGAAAGGATAAGTAACTTGCCCATACTCACACACTTAGTAAGTGGCATAGTTGAGGTATCAACCTAGGCAGTATAAATACAGAGCCTAAGCTTTTAACTGTTACATGAATGTGTGTTCCCAATACATTTTTTTTTTTTAAATGGAGTCTTGCTCTGTCGCCAGGTTGGAGTGCAGTAGCACGATCTCGGCTCACTGCAACCTCCACCTCCTGGGTTCAAGGAATTTTCTTGTCTCAGACTCCGAGTAGCTGGGATCATAGGCGCGTGCCACCATGCCCAGCTAATTTTTGCCCAATACATATTTTTTAGAAACAGGGTTTTGCTCTGTTGCCCAGGCTAGAATGCAGTGGTACAATCATAGCTCACTGTACCTTAAACACCTGGGTTCAATTGATACTCCCATCTCAGCCTCTTAAGTAGATAGAAATACAGGTGCATGCTACCTTGCCTGGCTAATCTTTAAACTTTTTCTTTTTTTTTTTTAAGAGAAGGGGTCTTGCTATGCTGCCTTGAATGGTCTCGAACTCCTAGCCCCAAGCTGTCCTCTCATTTCAGCAACCTGAAGTGCTGGGACTATAGGCTTGAGCCATCATGCCTGGCTAATAATTATTATAATAAACATTTATTGAGCACCTACTGTGGCCCACATACTATTTTCCATGCTTTGCTCATTTAATTTTTATAAAAGTTTATGACAGGACATTATTTTTATCCTCACTTTACAGATGAGGACATTGAGGCTTGGAGAAGTTGAATAATTTTTCCAACATCATATAGCTGGTGAAGTGGTAGGCTGAAATTTGAGCCCAGGTGGACTTCACACCTTCACTTCTAACCACTACAGCAAAATGTGTGCTTGGAATTGTCAGCTGGGGCAGATCATAAAAAGTTGAGATTATAAAAGGTTATATATTATACTCAATGAGAAGCAGTTGATACTGAGCTGATGCAGGATGAGGAGAGGAAGAAGGTCACATGACTGGAGACCGGGGAACTGGGACATGGTGGCACTTTCATAGCAGTAAGACCACAGGAAGAGGGAGAGGTTAGGAGCAGAGGGG
The DNA here is from genome assembly GCF_003255815.1 of Theropithecus gelada. NCBI lineage: Eukaryota > Metazoa > Chordata > Mammalia > Primates > Cercopithecidae > Theropithecus > Theropithecus gelada. The sequence goes on along the minus strand of NC_037682.1, from coordinate 29,229,631 downwards.
AGAATGTCAGTTTCAGATCTGCAGAGTTTGAGGTGAGAGGGTATTCAGGCAGAGGAACCCATGAGGCAGCAGGAGAAAGATGTTTGTTTCTGGGGGAAGGTTTAGGGAGCTATCCACAGAAAGGTGGTAATTGAAGCAGTGATACTGGACTTGTTCCCTGGAAAAGGCAGGGTTGGGTGTTGGACAGGAGATAACCATGTCCAGGAAGCCTTTACCGATGAGGAGGAAACAGACTGCCATTAGCAATGACTCTGAGTTCTGGCAGTGGCCCCTTGCACTGACTCTAGAGGAGTTTTGAAAATTAAAATCCTCTGAGTCCTTAGAGCCTGAGGAAAAGGGAAGCAAGACTGAAATATTTTTGCCTCTTGCCTGCTTGCCCAGCCTGGCGGCCCTTTCCTCTCCTGCAGACACAGAAGAAGTTCCATGTGCAGAATGCGGCTGCACATAGGCTGTGTTCTGTCTTGGAGGGGGAAAGGCTGCTGAGGCTGGGGGACCTGGTAGCCTTGGGGCTGGGAGAGGCCCACAGGACCTGTTGAGCAGACTTTGGAAGGAGGAACTCACGGGTATCCATAGGCAAGCCGAGGTCAAGGCAGCAAGCATTTTCCAAGTCACAAAGGGTACAGGACTTGTTGCTGGGATAATTTGCAGGGAGACTGCTTCAGCGGGCTCTGGTTTCCTGGAGCCAGGCGCCCTCTATCCTGGAGAAGAGAAGGTCTCAGTGCAGCTCCCTCTCCGTCAATTGCCTGGTTTCCAGGGACATTGGGGCTGGTAATACAAGGACCGTGTGGAGGCTGTGAGGTTGGGAAGTGAGTGGTGACCACCGCAGGCTGGAGGAGCCGATGGGAATTGTGGGGGCTAATGACAAGGAGTTTCTCATTTATGTGTTTTGTCAAGACCCTTTGAGGTAGGAGGGGAGCCGACTTCACAGACTTTAAATGAGTTAAAGAGTACATTTCCTAAGTCCTCCTGTAGACAGATTGCTTCATTTCCTGTCTTGAAGCCAGTCAGTTGCTTTTGGGAGACCACAGTGGTCCCTCGGTCCTATCTTTTAGATGTGGTTGAAGTAAACCCTGCCAGTTTAATTAACCACTAAGCGGTTCCCTTCACTCCTGCCTCCCTCCCGCCTCCCTCCCCTCCCTCTGCCAGAGAGAGACAAGTTCTTTTTCCTGAGTATTGTGGCTTGGGAAATAGAGCTTTAGAACCCTGTGTTTTTTGGGGGTAATAATAACCAAGGAGCTTTTGAGCCTGTGATTCAGTTTTTGAAGTTGACTCTGCAGACAATTTTCTCCACCCCTAGTGAAATAAATATTGTAAAATACAATGTTCCTCTCCCCAGTTAACTGAGTAACATAATACATTTCTCAGTGACTGGTAAGCCGCAACAAGGACGAAGAAAACAAACATTTGGAGCACATTAAATATGGCTAAACGATACTGAAACATAACATCCCAGAGGATGAAATGTTTCCTGGTCCATTTATGATCTGTTCATTGAGCATTTACTATTTCCAGGGTCCTGGACCAGGCCCCATGGGACCACAGAAACCCCTAAGACTTGTCCACCATAGTCCCAAATACAATCATTCTGAAATCTGGCTGAGCCAAGTAAATAGCTGCAGAGGCTTTGGAAGAAATGTAGTGAAATCTGAGCTGTCTGGGGTCTTTGGAGAGATCTGCCACTCTGGTTAAGTCAGTCTGCTTAATAACTGAATATTTATGCCTTTCAACACCAGCAACAGGAATCTCTCTGAGATGTATCGAATCTTGGCTTTGTCAAAATGTACCTTTTTTGGTAGTAGCACAGGGTCATTCTTAGGAACATTAATTTTTAGACCAGGCTATAATACAGGGCTGCCTTTGGCTCCTTTTTAGAACTTTTTTATTAGTCTCTTTTGGAACTATCCTAGGCTGTTGTGCTTTTGGAATTCTTTTAAAAATACCTTTATTTTTATTTTTTAAATGTATGCATATATATGGAGTACAGGAGAAATTTTGTACATACATATAACGCATGATGTGATCAAGTCAGGGTATTTAGGTGCCCATTACTCAAGTGCAGTACACTTTTGTTAAGTATATTCACCCGACTCTGGTTTCCTTGTATCTCACTGTATGTTTGTATTCTTTAATCCACTTCTCTTCATCTCTTTATCTTCCTCCCTTCCCCCTACTCACCCTTCCCAGTCTCTGTTATCTATTTTTCCACTCTCTACCGCCACATGATTAAATTTTTAGCTTTTGGAATTCTTGAGGTTGCTTTTTAGAGCTTTTCTGTCCCCTTCTCTGGTTGTCAGTTTTTATTTCTTGCTGCCAGTTTGTCTACAAGGCAGCAAATGACATCCCCTCTCCCTTTTTATTTGCTTTGTCCTTGGGAGCCGGTATGCAGAACTTGTTGGAATTTACATAAATGGAGAAGGCATAGACCCTGAGAGAGGTGATGGCTGGAGCCCTTTTCCTTGAGAAAGCTCCTGGCACTTTCAAGGCATGAACATTGTGATGTATATTTTGATGGTTGGCAGGTGTTTTTCTCTAGCTTGCTGCTGGGTTTGGGCTGTGTTCCTCTACCATCCTCTACTTCTGTTTTTCTGCCCTGCAAAGGATGGGGGAGATTACACTGTGTTTTATGGGGAGTCATTGACGAGGAGGAATGCTAGGTGTGGTTGTATACAAGGATATAGCTATGTCTCTTGAGCAACTATGCCCCTGAGTGTGAAAGATACTAAATATTAAGAGGTGTTTGTGGACCAGGGAGAACTTTATGATGGGAGAGTAAAAGGGAAGGAAAGTGAATGCTCACTGAAACATTTCTGCTAGACTAGACGTTGAAAAATGTTTCGTGAGGTTTCTCAAACATACTGAAAAGGAAAAGTAAAGTAAAATGAACACCTGCATTCCCAACATCCAGTTTCAAAAATGTATCACCATGTTGCTGTATTTGCTTCAGAATTTTAAAATAATAAAATATTACCAAATATAATTAGAAATCTCCAGCCATATCCCTTTGGGATCTTCTCTTCTCTCCAGAGGCATCCATTGCCCCGGACGTGGGGTTGTTTATTCCCATTCAAGTTTTTTTTTTTTTTCTTTCCGTATGTGTATTTTTTAATCCTGCTATGACAAGTAGCATTCTCTTGCGTGGGTAACTTGTTATGAATGGTATGTAGTACAGGACATAACCTACTACTGACACAGGATTTTTGTGGGCCACTTTGCCAGTTGGGTACCTCCACAGGCAGTGATGCTCCCCGCCCCGCCTGGGCCCTACTCCACCCCAGGTTTGCTGCTGGAGACACCCTGCCCATTCAGCCCGCCCGTGTTATAGGTTGTACCCGTGTTCAGTAGTTCCTGAGCTCTTGTCCCATGTCCAAGAAGAATGAGGGTATGCTGAGAATTCAAAGGGTGAGTGGGGGTGGAGAATAATTTTATTGAGTGATAGAACAGCTCTTAGTTGAGAGGGAATGCAGGGGTGGTTTTCTCTCCCAGTGTGCCTGGGTCCAGGGCTTTTTATGGACTCAGAATGGGGAGTCCATGCTAATTGGTTTGTGACTATGCAAAAAAGGTTCAAGTGAAGACACCACTCAAAGGTGGGCATGACAGTGTAGAAAACCAATTAGGAAAGGGTAGGTGTATGTAAAATAAGTGATGGTGGGGATCCATCAGAGGAAAGTGCACCAAACAGGAAGGCAGTTACTCACTCTGGTCCATGGATTTGACTTGTAGCTTGGCTTTCAGGCTTTAAACTGTCTTTGGCTTGGAGGTGGGGTTTCACTGGGGACCCACCCCTGTCTGCCCAGGCATTTGTCTGCTTCCTGGTACCATCACTGCTTGCTTTTCTCCCTCACCATTGTATTTGTAGGATTTATCCATCTTGACACCAGTTCATTCATTTTTCACTACAATACAGCATCAGTTGAGGCACTATGGCCCTATTTTGCCTAACACCAGCTTTTGTACATAAAGTTGTATTAGAATGTAGTATGCCCTTCATTTACAAATTGCCTATGGCTGCTTTGCAACACAATAGCCAAGTTGAGTCATTACAACAGAGACAAAAGACCAAACAGCTGCCAAAACCTACAATATTTACTATCTGGCCCTTGATAGGACCAGTTAACCAGTCCTAGCATTGTAACAGCATAACACATTGTATCTGTTCTCTTGTAAGTGAACATTTGAGCCACTTCCTTTCCTTCCTTCCTTCCTTCCTTCCTTCCTTCCTTCCTTCCTTCCTTCCTTTCTTTCTCTCTCTCTTTCTCTCTCTCTCTGTCTTTTTTTTCTTTCTTTCTTTCTCTCTCTCTCTTTCTTTTTCTTTCTTTCTTTCTTTCTTTCTTTCTTTCTTTCTTTCTTTCTTTCTTTTTCTTTCTTTCTTTTTCTTTCTTTTTCTTTTCTTTCTTTCTTTTCTTTCTTTCTCCTTCCTTCCTTCCTTCCTTCCTTCTTTTCTTTCTTTCTTTCCTTTTTTTTTTTTTGAGACAGGGTCTCATTCTGTCACCCAGACTGGAGTGCAGTGGCACAGACTCAGCTGACTTCAACCTCTGCCTCTCAGGCTCAAGCGATACTCCTGTCTCAGCCTCCCAAGTAGCTGGGATTATAGGTGTGCGCCACTACCACCTAGCTAATTTTTGTATTTTTAGTAGAGACAGGGTTTCACCATGTTGGCCAGGCTGGTCTTGAACTCCTGACCTCAAATGATCCACCCACCTCAGCCTCTCAAAGTGCTGGGATTACAGGCGTGAGCCACCGTGTCTGGCCCGTTTGAGTCCTTTCTGATTTTTTAATTTTACAAATAATGATTTCAGTAAACATTTTTGTTTCTTCAAGAGTCTTGCAATGGCTCACACCTGTAATCGGAACACTGTGGGAGGATTGCTTGAGGCCAGGAGATTTGAGACCAACCTGAGCTACATAGTAAGAACCCTGTCTCTCCAAAACGTTAAATAATTAGCCAGGCATAGTGGTATATGCCTGCAGTCCTGGCTACTCAGGAGGCTGAGGTGGGAGGATCGCTTGAGCTCAGGAGTTTAAGCCACTCCACTGCAGTCAGTGACTGAGACCCCATTTCTTAAAAAGGAAGAAAACAGAGTCTTTCTAGAGCAGAGTATATAGCTGCAAGTGAAATTACTGGGCCATGCTATGTACACCATAGGCTTTACTATTACTGAATGGGCCTCCCAGGTGGATGTACAAATTTACACCCCCGCTTATAGTTTATGAGACTTCCTCTCCCTCCACATTCTTGCCAATGACCTGGTACTTTAAGACCTTGAGTGTGGTAAGTCTCAGGCATAGTGGCACGTCATCACTAGTGACAGTATACATTATTTCACGTTTTTACTGACCATTTGCTGTTCCTCCTATGTCAGTTGCCTGATTACATCCTTGGCCCTTTTTTTCTATTGAGTTGTCTTTTCCTTTTTGATTTTCGAGAGTTCTTTACATATTCTGGCTACTAGTATTTTGGGTTCTATTCATTAAAACCAATCTGTGACTGTGACTTGGTTTTTAAACATACATACACATACTTTTAATAGACATGTAATATGTATGTAGACATATACACGTATGTGACTTTTTTCCTTGGAAACTTTGAGAGGTTGAAAGGGTCTGAGACTGAAGGAAAAGTAAGTAGATGACATTGGTTTCAGCAAGGATGACTCTGCACAGCTTTCCCCGTCAGGAGGTTTATATAAGCTTGTGAACACTGCATCTTGGAGCACTTAGAATGCCTTTCCCAGGCTGTCTGAGTGAGCTGATGGTTACTGATGTTTTGGTTGCATAGATGTGACCCACAAGGTCCGAGAGAAGCCGAAGGTCACCATGGTGGGATGTTGATGGACACAAGGGTTTGGAGAGCTGCCTTGGACAAAAACCAAACGTGATTTGTGGTTTTGGATTTCTCCATCTTGGTTTTGGCTGAAGTCAGACCTTGGTTTTGGCTTGATCCAGTTGAGCCATTCTCTGGCCCACAGCGATGTCAATAATTAAAACTTCAATTTTCAGGCCAGACCACTTTTGTTTGACTTTACATCATTGGTCCATCATCCTCAACACTGAAAGCACTGGCTTCCTCCATTCCCCCCACCTCTTCTGACCTTTCGGATCAAACTTTTGGAATTGAATAGTTAAAATAAGAAAGTCTTCAGTTCCTCAGATTTAGATAGTGCTATGAAGTTAACCAAATCCTTGCAGCTATGATCTCTGTGTGTTCACAATAGCTCAGTGAAGTGTAGGGAGAAGACAGATCACAACTGCCATCTTGCTGTTGAGGACCGCAGAGAGACGCTGGAGCTGGTGTGGCTCTGATCCTGTAGCAACGTAGCAATCTTCTGTGCTGGGCCTGGCGTCCATTCTGGTGCTGTACCCACCACATGCAATGCAGATGCCGACTCAGTTCATTCCCCGAGGTCCGGGATGACCCCTCTTCATCATTACAGATGTTGCTCCTCGTGGGAGGACCACACTCTGTAGGACCGAGATTTACATAATGAGGGGAACGAGTATAACATTCCCTGAGCCTGTGCTACATGTCAGACTGGGCACTGTACATTTTCCCATGGATATCATCTGATGCTCAGATTAATGCTGTAAGTAGCAAGATCAGCTTCTTGGTCTGTGGCTGGCATAGCCATACAGGGCCAGTGCTTAGCTGAGAAGGGGACCATGCTTGGTTTTATGTTCTGCTCTTGCCATCTTGAGTTTTTAAAATAATTTTTGACAGCAGATCCCACATTTTCAGTAGGCACTGGACCTCACAAATCATGTAGAGGGTCCTGTCCACAGATAAAGCAGCTGAGACTCAGAGAGGTGAAGTCATTTGCCCAAGATTAATAAGTGGCAGAGCTGGGATTGGAGTCATTTCTACTTGGCTGATTCAGTTACTGAAAACAGAGCCCTGGAATGAACCTTGTTTGAATTTTACTGCAAGTAAATTGTACCGTAGAAATACTGGTTTTCTGTGGAGATTTGCTGTTGTGTTGTTAAATAGTTTTGTGCTGACCTTGTACTGGCTGGTTGTCACACTTCTTCTTAAGGGGAGGGCGCAGATCTGTCATTTCTTTTGAGGTCTCAGAAGGTGCCCAGAATAGGAGCCTCATGGAGGAGCTGCTCAGAAAGTGGTCACTGACCAACTAGGTTCATGGGCTTTTTTGTTTGCAAAGAAGAAATTGAGGCTACTCAGTTTATCTTAGTGAGTCATAAGGAATAAGTGAGGAATTAAAAGGCTGCTGCGTAGTTAGAGAACTGGAAGCATCCTATACAGCTGTGGGATCAGATCCTGTCATTACTTTCCCAGTGGCAGAGAGGTGTCAATCCCTGCCTCAGCTACTCCTTCTGTCCTGGCTTTGCTCCCTGTGTCTCTTATGCTACCAGCCGTTCACTCTTGCCTCCTCCAGGATATGTGCATGAGGTTCAGGTTTTGCCCAGACCCCTCAGTGTCTGCTGGCCAGCCTTCAAGTTGACCATTTCAGGTGAGGCATTGAGAGCGTGGGGGTGGAGAGTGGCAAAATAGATAACAGAGACCAGAGACTTGAAAGGGTGAGTGCGAGGCCGGGCGCGGTGGCTCAAGCCTGTAATCCCAGCACTTTGGGAGGCCGAGACGGGCGGATCACAAGGTCAGGAGATCGAGACCATCCTGGCTAACATGGTGAAACCCCGTCTCTACTAAAAAATACAAAAAACTAGCCGGGCGCGGTGGCGGGCGCCTGTAGTCCCACCTACTCGGAAGGCTGAGGCAGGAGAATGGCGTGAACCCGGGAGGCGGAGCTTGCAGTGAGCAGAGATCCGGCCACTGCACTCCAGCCTGGGCGGCAGAGCGAGACTCCGTCTCAAAAAAAAAAAAAAAGAAAGGGTGAGTGCGGGGAAGGGAGAAAAATAAAGAGATGAAGAGAAGTGGGTTAAAGGATACAAAACACAGTGAGATAAAAAGAAACCAGAGTAGGGTGAATATACTTAACAAAAAAGTACCGCACTTGGGTAATGGGCACCTGAATACCCAGACTTGATCTCATCATGCTTTATGTATATGTAACAGAATTGATCACATCATGCCTTATATATATGTAACAAAATTTGCATAAATAAAAAAACAAAAATAGAAAAAAAAATTTAAAAGAATTCCAAAAGCACAACAGCCTAGGATAGTTTAAAAAGAGACTAGAAAGTTCTAAAAAGGAGCCAAAGGCAGCCCTGTATTATAGCCTGGTCTAAAAATTAATGTTCCTAAGAATGACCCTGTGCTGTCACCAAAAAAGGTAAATGTTGACGAACCCAAGATTTAGTACCTCTCAGAGAGATTCCTGTTGCTGGTGTTGAAAGGCATAAATATTCAGTTATTAAGCAGACTGACTTAACCGGAGTGGCAGAGCTCTCCGAAGACCCCCAAGAAGTTTTAGAATGAGGCAGAGTAAGTCTTGTGTCCAGGTTTGGCTGGCCAGTCTTCCAGGATGGGCTTTGAGTGTGCCAGCTTAGAAGATGAGCTTACTGCTTCCTGAGCGGGACACACCCCAGGCTGGACGACGTTTCACGGTCCCCAAGGGGACTTGCTGGCCTCCCTGGTCATGTGCTATGTTTTCCCTCCGCAGCAGCAAACCCTCTGCTTTGCTCCACCGCCCGCTACCACTGCAAGAACGGCCTCTGTATTGACAAGAGCTTCATCTGCGACGGACAGAATAACTGTCAAGACAACAGTGATGAGGAAAGCTGTGAAAGTTCTCAAGGTAGGAACCTCTCAAGCTCTAAAAAGATCATTGCAACACCAAACTGCAGTGACGGAACACACTAACACACTGAAAGGCAGAAAGCAACATCCGTCCCCACTCCCAAACACAATAGCTGTGTTTTTGCACTGGGCCTTGCGGTCCTTGTACAGGTAGGTACCCGTGTTTACATGGCTTTAACTGCAACACACCTACCATTTTGTATTTTGTATTGTTCCTGAATTAAATATCATGTATACATTTCTCTTCGAAACTGTAAGATGCCCCAACTGTATTACATACTGTCACGTTGCCCTACTGTGGTTTTCTGAGGCACTGCCTTGTTGGGGCAGTCCAGGTTGTTTCTTTCCCTTGAATGACTTCTTTGGGATAAACTCCCCAGAGTGGGATGTCTGCACAGGTATGCGTTACACCTCAGCATGCAGCTGTTTGTTTGTTTGTTTTTTAGTTTACATTGCTGACATCATTGTCTGTGCCTGTCGGTTTTACAGTTTTACTGTACTATCACAGACATTCACAGGCATCACAACTGCTGCCCTATTTTTTTTTTCTCCATTTTTGCTAATTTGGTAGTCATAGAATGACAGCCTCCCAAAATGCTTTCATTTGCATTTCTCTGATTGTGAGCAGAGTTCACGTTTTTCCCCCTCATGTTTGTTTACTGCTTCGTTTCCTTTTTTGGGAATTGCCTCCTTGTGTCTGGGCTCTTGATTTGGGGCTGTTTCATGGAAGCTGAAGGATGCAGCTGGAGGACGAGCTTTGTTAGGGAGTCTGAGGAGGACACAATGGGGTAAGGTCATGTCCTCCCTTGTTCAAACTGACCGGGTACATTTCTTTACTCGTGGACTCTTTTTTTAGTATTTCTTCAGTGATTAGAAACACTAAGATTTAAAATGCACATCTGTTTTAAGGCATCCGAAAGAGTATATATTTCTAATGTTCTAAACTGATATCATCTGTATGTAATCTTTCCTTTTTTCACTTAGTATTATGTTGCTGTGATTCACCTGTATTCTTGTTTGTTGTTGGAGATTGTTTGTCTTGACTGATGTTCAGTGTTCCACTGTATGATTGTACCATAGTTTCTATATCTAATAAAAGTGTAAAAAGAAAAGTAAGACAAAGATGGTTAACTACTTAGCTGGTGAACTCATATATTGGGAGGTAGGATAGATGATGGATAAGTTCCATGTGGTTAGGTGTAGGTTATTTTCAAGGTCCTAGCTTTTATTTTGATTGGTGTTATTAAAAATGAATGACTGAACGAACAGATGGTCATACGTAACCACTGGTAAGAGTGGGCCACAAACCAAGGATTATGGTCAATCCAAATCTATATGCCTGAGGTCCACAGGAAAGAAAAGACAAAAATGTGTATTGGCAAAGACTTTGCTAAGATTTGTGCAGAGAACAGCTGTGGGAAGCGAGTCTTGGAGAGAATTAGCTTCTGATTGTCTCTGCCTGGAAAATGCCCTTCTTGGGTCAACCCTTCACAGGGGTTCTCAAAGTATAATCCTCAGTCCAGGAACATCAGCATCACATGAGAACTCAGGAAATGCAGTTGTTCAGTTCCCATTCCAGATCTGCTAAATCAACTGGCGAGGGTGGGCCCAGCCATCTGTGTTTTGCTTAACAAGCCCTCAAGGTGATTCTAATGCACACTGAAGGCTGAGCTCCACCATTCTCCACTCACCTTAGAGAGGTTTATAATCCTGCCATTTGCCTAGAAATTTCCAAACTTCTGACTGAATGCAATGTATTGGTGGCCTGTATACCAGATCAAATTTTTATAAAACCAAACATGCCAATGTCTTGCCAGTGATGGACACGAAATAGGGAACAAGAATACAAAATCAAGTAAGTATTAGCATAGATAGGAAGGATTGGGGAACATTTTCTATGGAGATTATTTCTTACATAGTTTCTTTTTTTGGTTGAGGGCAGGATGGAGGCTTGCTCTGTCGCCCAGGCTGGAGTGCAGTGGTGTGATCTTGGCTCATTGCAACCTCTGCCTCCTGGGTTCAAGTTATTCTCCTGCCTCAGCCTCCCGAGTAGCTGGGACTACGGGCGTGCACCACCACGCCCAGCTAATTTTTGTATTTTTAAGAGATGGCGTTTCACCATGTTGGCCAGGATGGTCTTGATCTCTTGACCTTGTCATCTGCCCACCTCGGCCTCCCAAAATGCTGGGATTACAGACGTGAGCCACTACGCCCAGCCTATACAGTTTCTTAAGTGTATATGTATCCTGGACTCACTTACTCATGGCGCCCTAAGATGTTCAGTGAAAAGGCTCCCAAGTGTAAGATGTGGAGGTTAGGCCTGTCAGTGGTTTGGGCAACACCCTCTTCTGTGCCCTTCCCAGTGTTTTACTGAAGTGGATTTTTGCTTGCCCTTAAGAAGAATGGTGGGTCTCTCTATAGGCTCTTTAAAGCTCCTATTTTTTAAAGTTCTGCTTTTCTCTCTCTCCATATTCCACGTCTCATAAATATGAGGTTTATGGAGAAAGTTAGTGGTGGACACATACACATGAAGCCCAACTCTTGACAGATACCTTCTTTAGAATCGCAGCTTTGTGCCTTCCTTAGCCAGAGGGCATCCCCTTAGAAAATAAGCTACATATGCACATGCTCCCAGAAAATAAGGCCCACCAGGTGATTGGTGACACCTGTCAGTTTCATGGTATAACAGCCACCCCACAAGGTGGCCACTTGTGGAAGGCATTGCTGTGAGCTACCCAAGAAGAGTAACAAGAAAAGGACGTGTGCCCATGTTGCCTCTCAAATCCCACCGAACCTATGTCATGGCATTGTGCTCAGTACATAGTGGATTTGCTAAGTGCTGAAGACTAGAAAAGACTTCTTAGTAGGGTGTTGTTATTAATGCTGTGTTTTAATTTGCACCCTGTGTGATATTGCACCATATAGGTTTTTAAGTTACATGAGTTCAGATATCCACGATCTATTAAAATAATAACAACAAGTATTATTATTATTGTTTAAATTGAGTAGAAAGTTCCATCATTTCCTCAGTGGGAATCTGCCCTGCAGTGAGTGTGAGATGGGAGACAGATCTGGAGTTCCCTTAGCTGTCTGCAATTCTACAGCCTCGTCCCTCATAGGGTGTACATATCTCCCTGCCCTGAGTGAGACTCTGGTATTGAGAGTGTGTTTTCTTGTATCATGTAACCTCTATGTCCAAACCGACTAACTCATTTTGGTGCTTGACCAAAGGAACCTCAGTGCATCAGTGCTATGGGAAAACTGACCCACACTGAGCTCCATGCAGTATTTTCCTGAAGAATCTCAGAGATATTTTGACTAGACAAAATATTGCCCTATGCCACATAGGATTTGACCCACTGTCATCTTATTTTTTTTTAATTTTTTATTTTTTTGAGACAAAGTCTCGCTCTGTCGCCCGGGCTGGAGTGTAGTGGCGCGATCTCGGCTCAGTGCAAGCTCCGCCTCCCGGGTTCACGCCATTCACCTGCCTCAGCCTCCTGACTAGCTGGGACTACAGGTGCCCACCACCATACCCAGCTAATTTTTTGTATTTTTAGTAGAGACAGGGTTTCACTGTGTTAGCCAGGATGGTCTCTATCTCCTGACCTCGTGATCTGCCTGCCTTGGCCTCCCAAAGTGCTGGGATTACAGGCGTGAGCCACCGCACCCGGCCGACCCACTGTCATCTTAACAATACCTTTCGATGCACCGAGTACTCTGCTAAGCACCTCTGTACGTGAGCTCACTTAGTCAAACTTTGTTCTCTCTCCTTCTGCTGGGTGTGTCGCCCTTAAAAATAGATCTTTGCTCTCAGTTATGTGGGAAAAAATGACATTTTATCATATTTATCTTGATGGAGTAGAGCAGACTGGCCCCAAGACCAGAAAGAGAATGCTTGAAATAATTTTCTTCCAATTTGACTAGGGTATGTAATAGTGGTTTCTCCACTTCAGCAACACCAGTTTATGGGAGCCCCTCCTCCTTTCTCTCCTTATCTGGGATTTAGTTCCCCTCCTTATCCTTGGCCTTGAAAACTAACAGTACAGTCTGTAAGGAAATGGGCATGAGAATGGGGTCCTGAAAGTGCAGTCATTATTCTGTCGTTGTATTCTATATGAGATGTATTAGAGACCAAAGAAGGCTGTGGTGGAACTGAATTTGAATTGGGGCTCATTGATTGGAAACATAACCTGTTTATGAGATAATTCTAAAAGTAAGAGCTGTGGAGCAGGCTTTCGATGGTTTTTTTGTTGCTTGGGACCTCTCCGTGGGAGGGACAGATCTGAGAGTTAGCAGGTCCTGCCATGCACATGTTGGGGGTGGCCGGCACTCAGGTGGCCTTACAAATGTTGACTGAATGTGGCAGGCAGCCTCTGATGACCCCCACCTCCTGGTATTCATGCCCTGGTGTAATCTAGATCTTAGATCCCATTCTTTTGGTGTATGTCAAAATTTGTCTACCATAAAATTTATCATTTTAACTGTTTTTAAGTATACAGTTCAATAGTGTTAAGTATGTTCACACTGTTCTGCAACCAATCTCCGGAACGTTTTCATTTTGCAAACCTGAAACTCTATACCCATTAAAAAATAACTCCCTGCTCTCCTTCCCCCCAGGCCCCGGGCAGTCATCATTCTACTTCTATCTTCATTAATTTGTAACTCTAGGTACCTCATATTAGTGGAATCATACAGTATTTAGTCATTCTTAAGTGTGTATGTGTCCTGGACTCACTTACTCATGGTGCCCTAAGACGTTCAGTGAAAAGACTCCCAAGTCTAAGACGTGGAGGTTAGGCATGCTGATGGTGTAGGCAACACCGTCCTCCATGCCCATCCCAGTGTTTTACTGAAGCAGATATTTGCTTGCCCTTAAGAAGAATGGCGGGTCCCTCTGTAGGCTGTTTGAAGTTTGTATCTTTAAATTCTGCTTTTCTCTCTCTTCATATTCCACGTATTTGTCTTTTTGTGACTGGCTTATTTCACTTAGTATAATGTCCTCAAGGTTCATCCGTGTTGTAGCCGGTGTCAGAATTTCCTTCCTTTTTAAAGCTGAGTAGTGTTCAGGTGTGTATATGTCACATTTTGTTTATCCATTCAGCCATTGATGGACACTTAGGTTGCCTCTACCCTTTGACTATTGTGAATCATTATGCTAAGACATGGCTGTATGAATTGTGACTCGCTTTTAACAAAGAAAATGCAGCAGAAGTGGTGGCTGTGAGTCCTGAGGTTAGATGATGGAGCCACTCTGCCACTGTCTTGCCTGTCTTCGCCAACTGGCTCTCTCCCACTCTCTGAGGCAAGCCAGTTGCCATACTGTGAGCTGCCCTACTCAGAGGCCTATGTGGCAAGGAACTGAAGGACAGCTCCAACCAAAGCCAGCAGGGAACCGAGAGCTGCCAATAGCCACATGAGGGAGGTTGGAAGTGGGTCCTCCCCTAGTCAAACAAAGACATCTGCAGCCCTGGCTGACACTCCAACTGTAGCCTTGTAAGACACCCTGAGCCAGGTGTGGCCACTCCTAGGTTTCTGACCCATAGAAACTGTGAGATCATAAATGTTTGTTTGTTTAAACCTCTAAGTTTTGGGGTAATTTTTTTCTGCCACATTAGATAACTGACATACTGAATACTTCTCAGGTGGGCCCCAGTTCTCACTGCTCTAACCACCGAGAGCTTGTGGTGACTCAGGTCACAGTGATCAGTAAAACCTTTGGAAGATCATGCAGGGATTTATAAGAATAGCAAACATTGGCCAGGCACGGTGGGTCACGCCTGTAATCCCAGCACTTTGGGAGGCCAAGGCGGGTGGATCACGAGGTCAGGAGATCAAGACCATCCTGGCTAACATGGTGAAACCCTGTCTCTCCTAAAAAGGTACAAAAATATTAGCCAGGCGTGGTGGCAGGCGCCTGTAGTCCCAGCTACTCAGGAGGCTGAGGCCGGAGACTGCCGTGAACCCGGGAGGCGGAGCTTGCAGTGAGCCGAGATGGCGCCACTGCACTCCAGCCTGGGTAACAGAGCGAGACTTTGTCTCAAAAAAAAAAAAAAAGCAGGCCGGGCGCGGTGGCTCACGCCTGTAATCCCAGCACTTTGGGAGGCCGAGACGGGCGGATCACGAGGTCAGGAGATCGAGACCATCCTGGCTAACCCGGTGAAACCCCGTCTCTACTAAAAAATACAAAAAACTAGCCGGGCGAGGTGGCGGGCGCCTGTAGTCCCAGCTACTCGGGAGGCTGAGGCAGGAGAATGGCGGGAACCCGGGAGGCGGAGCTTGCAGTGAGCTGAGATCTGGCCACTGCACTCCAGCCTGGGCGACAGAGCGAGACTCCGTCTCAAAAAAAAAAAAAAAAAAAAGCAAACATTTGGAGTACTAACTGCATGTCAGGCACCATTCTAACCATTATTGTATTTTCCTACGCAGTTCTCACAGATTCCCTCTGAGAGTGGCTGCTCTTATCACCCCCATTTTCTAGATGAAGAAACTGAGGAACACATAGTTTGTTCCTGGTCAAGTCTGCATAGGGAGCAGGTGGTGGAGCCAGGATGGGAACTCGGGTCATCACACTAATGGACAGACTCGTGTTTTTTATCTCCCCTTGAGACTGCTGGCTGGTAACACTGAGCTGGGCCCAGGACTTTCAAGTGGTCAGTCCAACTCTTGGCCTGTGAGTTTATGGGGGAGGTTAGTTTGAAGACTAGCACGTTTTCCCTCTCTTTGTACTCCCAAAGTTTTCCTTTCCAGGAAAAAGAATAATGTGCCTGTCCACCTTCCCTCCTCCCGAGGAATGCCGGGAAGTTAAGCTCTTCTCAAGAAGCCACCAATGCCAGGAGAGTTAATTAAGTGTTTTGGCAGTTTCTTTATCTTGCTTGCTGTATCCTGGTGATAAGGCTTGAGGAGAATTTGAAAAGCTGGCTGTGAGATTTGGCACCTCACTGGAAGCTAACATTGACAGCTTTGTCCTGTTCCTTCTGCAAAAGTGTGTGTGTGTGTATGTGTGTGTGTGTGAGAGAGAGAGACAGAGAGAGAAAGACAAGGGGGGGGTGTGTGATTGTGAGAGTGTATGCATTCTTCAAGTTGGCATTTTTGTCTGTGGGGAGGTAATGGGTAGGTGAGGGGTCGCCTCCCCTGTGCCAGGCCCCTGGCTGCCAGCAGGGGTATAGAAGTGGTCTTGGCCCCTCGTTGAATGGTCCTCCTCCCCCGCTGAAATTCTCGTGTTGATGTCCTAAACCCCAGTGCCTCAGAGTGTGACCTTATTTGGAAATAGGGTCTTTGCAGATGTTACTCGTGAAGAGGAGGTCACACTGGAGTTGTGTGGGGCTGTAATCTGGTATGACCGGTGTTCTTATAAAAAGGGAAGTTTGGACACCGACATCTCACAGAGAGAACACCGTGTGAAGGTGAAGGCAGAAATTGGGATGACGCATTTACAAGCCAAGGATCAGCAGAGATCACCAGCAAACACCAGAAGCCAGGAGAGGGGCTCGGAACAGATTCTCTCTCGCAGCCCTCAGAAGGAGCCAACCCTGCCGACACTTGGATCTTGGACTTCTGGCCTCTGAGGAGGCAATACATTTCTATTGTTTAAGCTGCCTAGTCTGTGATACTTTGTTGCAACAGCCATAGCCAACTAATACAGTCCCGGAGAAGTCACACTTAAGCAAGGCACAGACATTCACTAAGTGCCAGAGCAAAAATATAGCCAGGAGGACGTGAAACTGCCGGAGAGTGATCAGAGTACAAGAGTGAAGGGAAGTGAGGTTCCAAGGGAGGCTGGAAAGGCTAGATACAGTGTAGGAACTGTGACAGTTGCTGATAAAGAATCCCCTTGGCAGGGAGAGCTGCTGGTAAAGAATCGCCTTGGTAAGGAGAGCTGCTGGTAAAGAATCGCCTTGGTAGGGAGAACTCCTGGTCTGCCTATGGTGTGGGACTTGGTAGAGCCACGCTTGGTTAGGAGGACACCTCCCAGCCTGTATTTCAAGTTCATTTTCTGTACTTGGTGCACAGACCTCATTATCTCTCTCTACGGCAGCCCTGGACCTGGAGTCAGTGGAGTCAGAACCCTTCCATGTTCCTTGAGAGCTATGGCCTAATCCATCAATATCTGTGTTCTAAGGACCTTGGACAGTTGTACTTTCCCCTTCGAGTTCTAATGCCTAAGTTAGTGGTTACTGACCCTGATTGATTGCTGGATTCTGGGCTCACAGTGAATATATATGTATCTATGAGAAGAAAGAATTAGGGACAGTGACTGCTTCTTACCTTACCCTCTCAAATAGATACCTCAAATAAAACCTCAGAGGTGGGGGACCCCAGGAGGAGGGTCCTTAGGGCTGGCAGGCAGAGGGGTCACCAAATGAGGCCAACACTGCTAACTGTGGCTTCTGTGTCCTGCATCTGTAATGACCAGAGGCATATTGCATATGGTTCATCAAGGGAACTGTCCTTTAGCTACTGCTGAAATTTGGAGTTTGGTGTCCTTTCACACGTTCCACCTACCCCAAACCCACCACCTCCATATGGGGTCTGTGATAAGACTGGATTTTTACTTTCAGTTCTTCACTCCTCCCCTCTGCTGTGTGACCTAGCAGAATGGCCAGAGGAAATGTCCCTGCCCCGTGGATGTGGGGCTTGCTTTGGCCTGTGGAATGTTGGCTGTCAGCATGAGACCAGGATGGCCTCTTGCATCTCAGGGATCTTCCTGGAAAAAAATATACCCTGGGAGCTGCTGGTCCAAAGAGAATGCAGTGGCACATGGAACCGACCCGGACCCAGCTCAGGATCTATCCCAGCTGAAGCCAGCAGAGCCACAGCCAACCTGCAGATCCAGGAGAAGCCAGTAAATCTTTGCTGTTGTAAACCACTGAGATTTTAAGATGTGTTTGCTACACAGCAAAACTGATTGATATTGGATCCTCAGGAAATGTCTTTTTTTTTTTTTTTTTTTTTCCTGAGACAATTTTGCTCTTGTTACCCAGGCTGGAGTGCAATGGCGTGATCTCAGCTCACTGCAACCCCTGCCTTCCAGGGTCAAGCAATTCTCCTGCCACAGCCTCCCAAGTAGCTGAGAGGCGCCCGCTACCATGCCCCACTGATTTTTGTATTTTTATTAGAGATGGGGTTTCACCATGTTGGCCAGGCTGGTCTCGAACTCCTGACCTCAGGTGATTTGCCCAACCTCAGCCTCCCAAAGTGCTGAGATTACAGGTGTGAACCTCCGCACCCGGCCTCTGCCTGTAATTTAACAGATATAGTCATGTGCTGCATAATGACATTGCAGTCAACCTACGTGTATGACTGTTGTCCCATGAAATTATAATACAATATTTTTACTGTATTTTTTCTGTGTTTACACAAATACTTGCCATTGTGTTACAGTTGCCTACAGTGTTCAGTACAGTAACATGCTGTACAGGTTTATAACCTAGGAGCAGCAGGCTGTACCATAGAGCCTAGGTGTGTAGTAGGCTGTTCCATCCAGCTTTGTGTCAGTTCATTCTATGATGTGCACACCGTGATGAAGTCGCCCAATGATGCATTTCTTAGAATATATCCCTGTCGTTAAGCAACGCATGACTGTATTTTTGATTGCTACTGTGTGCTAGGCACTATGCCCAGGAGACTAAAGGCACATACCAAATTTTGCTAAATCTTAAAATGCCATCTATTGTAAGAGCCATCATTATTTTATGTTTTACCGAGAAAGAAACAATACTGACCATTAAATTATGGTACAATGTTGTTTTTAAAATGCATTCCAGGCCAGGTGCCGTGGCTCATGCCTGTAATCCCAGCACTTTGGGAGGCCGAGGCGGGTGGATCACGAGGTCAGGAGATCAAGACCATCCTGGCTAACACGATGAAACCCTGTCTCTACTAAAAATACGAAAACAAAATTAGCTGAGCGTGGTGGCGGGCGTCTGTAGTCTCAGGTACTCAGGAGGCTGAGGCAGGAGAATGGCGTGAACCTGGGAGGTGGAGCTTCCAGTGAGCCAAGATCGCGCCATTGCACTCCGCCTAGGCGATAGAGTGAGACTCCGTCTCAAAAAAGAAAAAGCGTTCCAATTTCTAAATGTTAAAATGTAAAAAGAAAATTGTATCTTAGAATTGAAGAACGGTAATAGGGAGCCAGACAAATGTGGTCTCTGCTCTGATAGAGCTCATATTCTATAGTAAAAGTGGGTGTTCAGTTGGTCAGTAGCGTGAGGAATGGGTTGCAAGGACAGGCTCAGGACACTCTGTAAGTGAATGGCAGGGCAGTCTGTGGGGTGCTAAGGCTTTCTCAAGACAATGATGCTGAAGTTGAAACCAGAAGGACGGGGAAGAGTTAACTGGACAAGAGAGAGGAGGGTCAGGGGAGAAGGATCCTTCCGGGCAGAGAGAATGGCAGGTAAGCGGATCCCGAGGTGAGAAACAGCGTGATGCATTTGAGAAACTGGCAGATCCACACGATTGCCCTGGGGTGGATGTCAAAGAAAAGCCAGAGCTAGATGATAAAGCGCTAAAAACAAACTTTATCTGGAAAAAGGGTTGCCATCAGGGAAAAGAGACCTCAGTATAGAATTGGGTTCAATTCCACATATAATAGGAAAAGTGGGAATTTTTAGCCAAGCAGTAGGGTGGGGTTAGTGGGTGGAAAATTACTAAGAGGAAACATCAGGGTAAGGGGGGATTCTGACTCAATGGACCTAATGGGATTCTCACTGAAGGCAGGCCAGGGTGATCAGACATCACCGGGAGGATGGTGAAGGATGAGGAACAGGATCAGATACCAAGGGTGAGCATGTGGCAAATGGAGGATTTTGCTCAACTGACTCATCAGGGCTCGGCTAGAGTCAGACAATGCAGAGAGGAACGCAAAGCCCCAAAGCTAGGGCCTCTTTGAGAAGAGAGCTTAGAAGAGCCGGAGTGGAGTTTGATCAAGGAGAGAATCTTTGTCATGGACAGGGGAAGAACAGCCTGCGGGGAAGCTGGAGTGGTCCGTGGTGGCCTATGTGGCCTGGAGGCCTGGAGGCCTGGGAAACCACAGAAAGGATGTTGAATTCTCTTCATGGGCTGTGGGAAGTCACAGGTAAGACCTGTGCAGGTGGTGGCAGTGGGAACATAGGGGGGATGGCTTCAGGAAGTATTTCAGGCTAGAATCGCCAAGATTTGATGACAAACTGAATGAGAGTAGCAAGCTGCGTATCACCATGGGGATACTAATTTTGTGGAACTAGAGAATCTGCCGTATTATTTTCTGATTGTGCTTGCTTTCCACTTTGCTGCTCCAGGCCCCCCACTAGCCTGGGTAATTGAGAGTAAAAGAGCTTATGCTTTTGGAAGAGAGAGATCTTTGCTTTTTTCTGTCGCCAAATAGAACCAAGTGACTAAGCAGGCAGAGATAATTTCTACAGAAATCGTGCCGGGCATGTGATAGAAGAAGTGCTAATTTTAGTTTAGTTTTCCAAATATGGATGGGAAAAAGCTTTATATTTTTAAAAAATAGTAGTCTGCGTTTAGGGGATCCAACCAAAAATGTCACAACCTGGAATTTGAAGGGTGGTCAGTATTTATGCCAAACCTTGTGGCTGCCAAGTGATGTCAAGAGCTTCATTAGAGAGTCCGTAGGAAAGAATCATCACCCTTAAGGAATTCCTGTAGATTTTCATACAATGAAACTGCTGGAGGTCCGTTTAACAGGAAGAATGTGGAAGCCTTTTTTCCACTTTTAATTTAAGAGTTTGAAAGCCCAGCTGGGCTGAGAGGCAAAAATGCTGACTCCGTTGGAAGAAACTGAAGGAGACTGGGAGAGGTTGGTTGCCGCCTTTCTGTACAGGTGGGGTTTTCTTCTTAGTAATTGAGTGTTTGCATCACAAAAGCTGCCTTTTCTTTAACCACAGCAGCAGGAGTTTGAAGATTTCTGAAAGGTCTTTCATTTAGAAGCAAGTCAGAATGATTCTGCAGTCAGAGACAGTCGTTGCTTCCTGATCACTTTGCTCCTGCAGTAATCTTCAGGGCTGTTTCTTTAGTCTCCCTCATTTCTGTCAGGTGCAGGTTTCCCCTCCTCTTCCCTCTCCCAGTTGGTGCCCGCCTCTGTCCTGCCTCTCTCTCCCTGGGGAATGATGGAGTCCAGCCTGGACACCTGGCAGAGTGTGATTCCTCCTGAGGTGGAAGGACTGAGTTTCAGAGCAGTCAGGGATCGGCTGTAGGGCTTGCTGTCTCTCTACAAGTTTGCTCTGCAAGTTTCTGGAGCCCTAAGACTGCTGTGTTGTGCTGCTTGATTGTAGAGGGGCCATTTATCCCTCCATGGACCGACTGCTATGGCTCTCAGCTCCCCGACCCCCAACACCCTTCGATTCTCTTGACTCTAACTTTCGTTCATGCACACATCATTTGCAGAGTGCCTGCAATTGCCCAGTCTCACCCAGGTACTGGAAGAAATACAAACTATTATAGATCAGATCAAAGTTGCTCACAGCCCTGCAAGGGAGAAACATAATAGCCTGCAGATAATTACCCTCAAGTGTGATAAATGCTGTAATAGAGGAATGAGCAGCGTGCTGTGGGAGCTTGAGGCTGGCGAGGAGTGACGGTTTTTCCTAGGGGGATATGGCAAGCCTTCAGAGAAATGAAATCGCTGCCCAGTCTTTACAAATACATAAAAATGGACCTGAAAACAAACGTGGGGCTGGGCATCCAGCCAGAGAGGGAACAGTATATCCAAAGACAGAGATTCTGTATGGCTGGAGCAAAGTGTGCATGTGTATGTGTGGGGAGTGGGAGACGTGAAACTGTTAGGGCGCATCGAGGCTGACTGCTGGGGGCCCCCTCCCTGCAGGGTCCAAGGAGAAGGTGGAGACAGAGGAAGAAACCCAGGAGAAATGAGATGTTCAGCCCTGGAAAAGGAATTCATAGGAGCAGCTTGTTATCACTGCATGCCGTGAGCCGTGAGCATTCTGCTTATCCTTGTGTCTTATTGAGCCCTGCTAGTATACATGGCAGGATGAGCCTGGGGAATCGGGGAATTGTAGACCTGTGAATTTCTAGGGGTGAGAAGGGTTTGGGAAGCTCAGTGACCATGGAAGGGATGTCCTCCCCCTCCTGCTTCCAACAAGTGGCTTGAAAAACTTTCCTGGGTTATTCAATCAAGTCAATTATGTCTTTTTTTTTTTTTTTTTTTTGGCCCCAGTTTGACTTCCTGATAGTTTTGTGGCCAGTGAAATGTGGAAATGTGCTCTCTGTTGCAAATATGTCAGTTCTTGTCACATCCCCCAAGTACTCCAAGCAGCTCTTTCTTGTTTCCACCTTGTTTTCCTCTCTGGAAACCCACCACGTTATCAGTCTGATTCATCTTTTTTTTTTTTCCCTCTGAGACGGAGTCTCAGTCTGTTGCCCAGGCTGGAGTGCAGTGGCACAATCTCGGCTCACTGCAACCTCCGCCTCCCGGGTTCAAGCACTTCTTTGCCTCACCCTTCCAGGTAGCTGGGATTACAGGCTACCGCCACCAATCCTGGCTAATTTTTGTGTTTTTAGTAGAGACAGGGTTACACCATGTTGGCCAGGCTGTCTTGAACTCTTGACCTCGTGATCCACCTGCCTCAGCTTCCCAAAGCGTTAGGGTTACAGATGTGAGCCACCGTGCCCGGCCCAGTCTGGTTCATCTTTAGTTCATTTTGTGGAAGGCCTCTAAATGACACTTACCCATCTTTTCCCATTAGTTCTCTTCCTTGAGACTTCCTGCCCTTCATCATGTGTCTGCTGCTCACATTTGCATCAGTAGGTCAGCTGTTACTGAAACCTTCCTTTTTTTCTTTAAGCAAATTTATTTGTACCTCTACAGCAGAAATGGAGACATAAAGAATAAGTTTGTGCAAACCATACTTTATGAAATGGATCCTCATAGCACATCCTTTTTAATACGGGCTTGTTGTTGCAACATTATTCCTGGATTTTCAAAATCCAGCCAACATGGATACCTCTGCTACTCTGAAACCCTCCTTTTTGCAGAGCACATTGCTAGGTGCTGAGAGTCAAGAGAATTCTTAGGAGCTGCTTCATTCTAGTAGCTTATTTTTTAGTTGAAGAGAAAGACCAGGAATACACAACCATGTCTTTGACCACTACTAACTTGAGAAATATTGCATAAGGCCTTCTGTTTAAAAGTATACATGAATTCCCCATATATCCAGAGTGCCAGGGTACATAATGTATGTTGAATTAGTAGCCCTGTCCTCAGCAACTTCCAGACCGTGCACTCGTGACGGTCTGGAAGGGGCAGCTCTGCTCTCCAAGACACCTCCCTGCCATCTCAGTCATTGTTGACCAAACCTTAAGTGGACAATTGATCCTAGGCTAGTCTGTTTACCAGCTGGCCAGCAGCAAATCAAAATGTCTCTTTCAAAGACTCTCAGGACTGAATCAGCCTTAGGATGCTAAGCAAATCATTCTGTAGGATAGGACACAGTCACGTAGAAGCTACAGCTGGGAAAGGCAGAATTCACAGTAGATGGTGCTGGTCCACCTAGAGGCCAGCCCAAGAGGCCAGAGGTGGCCGTCCCCAAAAGAGAGATGGACAGAGTATTTGCTTTTTTTCTCAGATGTTTTCCCAGATTCCCAGGAAGCCCAGTGTTTCTGCCTTTTTAGTGAAGCCTCTGTCTTCTAAAATATGCCTTTCCCTTATTTGAACTGATTTGAGTGGATTGCAAGCTTTTATCAAGAATGGTCAGTGTCAGTCAGTCGTACATGGAGCCATGGGAGACCTACATTGCATACCTCTGACAAATAGGGAGGAATGGGAAGGCAGGGAAAAGGTTCAGAAAGACAGATATGTGTACATCTTTTGGGGGACTTTTGGGATCTAGTTTCTAGGGTTTCTTCTATGATTCATTCTCACATTAGGTTCTTAGTGTAGAATATTTGAGGTGGCCCAGGGATTCTATATTAGTTAGAACATAGGGTAAGCTGCCATAACAAAGATAACCCATCATGAAGTGGCTAAAATGAGATGCAGGTTATGGCTTAATAATTGCCTTCAATGAGAAAACGTCTCTCACTTGGAATACCCTAGAGATGAGCAGTTTAGGCCACAAGGAGCTCTCCCCTCCTCAGGAATTCCAAGACCACCACAGTGGTTACTATTTCTGAGTTATCAGAAAGGGGGAACGTACAGAAGGAGCAAGACTGATACTTAAAAAAAAAAAGAAAAAAGAGAAAGGAAACAAGAAGGGGGAGACCAGGACAGATAGCTTGATATATAAGGAGATGACCTGAAAGTTATATACATCACTTTCACTCATGATCTGGTTGCCTGATCATGACATACTCACATGACCACACCTAGCTGCAAGGGAGGCTAAGCAATGTTTTCTTTCTCATTGTGGGTACTTATATTTCCTTTTATATCCTAGGTGTAGAAATCACATAGCATCACTTTTTTTTTTTTTTTTTTTTTTTTTGAGACAGTCTTGCTCTGTCACCCAGGCTGGAGTTCAGTGGCACGATCTCAGCTCATTGCAACCTCTGCCTCCCAGGTTCATGCGATTCTCCTACCTCAGCCTCCTGAGTAGCTGAGATTACAGGCCCGCGCCACCACACCAAGCTAATTTTTGTATTTTTAGTAGGGACGGGGTTTTGCCATTTTGGCCAGGTTGGTCTCAAACTTCTAACCTCAGGTGATCCACCTGCCTCGGCCTCCCAAAGTGCTGGGATTACAGGTGTGAGCCACCACGCCCAGCCAACTTCTGCCATACTCTATTGATCAAAATAGTCAGGACTTTCTGTAATATTATGAGAAGGCAGAAAGGGAGATTGGATGGGTACTGGGAATTGATTAGCCACAGTCTTTGCCACAGACTCTTTTAGACTGAGCTGATAGGTCAAAGGTTAGCTTATGCAGTAGCATGGGGTGTAGGTTTTTTGCACTGACCAACTCCCGAACTTTTAGAAGACTTTTAGAAGATTTGTTTTCTGCTGTGAGTGACACCAGTTCACACAGCCTGAAAGAGAACCCTCAGTCCATGCTGTCCCTCCTTGGGCTCACGCAAGCGAAATGGGTCTGAGCTGCAACACCCTGCAGTGCCAACCGGGAGAAACCTGCCTGTCAGGGCTGAGAAACATCCTGTAGCAACTGCGCATATCTCTTGCCCCAAATGTCAAGTGGAAGAGGGGTTTCACATATGTATTTCTTCCTACATAGGCTCATTTATTATAAGCCTGTTGTGACCCTTGGAGAGCCAAGCTTTTATCTTGATTTTGGAGTGTGATCAGGGTTACAGTTGTTCCTGCGGATGACAGGAATCTGACTTTGCTTTTGCTTTTTTCATAGAGGTCAGTTGGCCTCAAATTTGGGCCAGTTTGCATCTGGAGGAAATCTCCAAGGACAGATGCCTTGTCCTCATTAGCTAATTTGTCAGGCAGTCTTTCCTGGGTGGCACAGAACCTTTTATAGATGTTTCCTCAAACTCGTCTTGGTCGGCCAGTGCCTGCCTGCTTTCCTTCTGGAAATGTGCTGTGTATTTGTGGGGACGTGACTCCATGGTGCGTCTCTCTTCCCAGTACATTCCCTTTCCCCTATCCACGGCCATGTTGCTTCTGTCTTTCTTCCACCCTCAGTGCAGCAGTTTTAAAGTACATCCACAGACTCTTTGGCACTCCTACCTTCGAGAGGTACAGACTGTGTCCCCCCTTCTGGAAACTGGGCCAGCTGTTGTGACCATTTTGATCAGTAGAGTATGGCAGAAGTGGTGCTATGTAATTTTTACGACTAGGATATAAAAGGCGACACGACCTCTTCCTTGTCCAGAATACCCCTCTTGAAAGCTTCAGCTGCCATGTGAATGTGGTGCCCTGAGGCTGTCGTATTGTGAGGAAGCCCCAACTATCTACACGAAGAGAGCATGGAGAGGCCAATGAGAGGAGAGAGATGCTTGGGCCACCCCTGGCTGCTTCCTCCACTGCTGTCCCAGCTGCAGATACTATCTGACTGCAGTGACTTGTGAGACCCCGAACCAGAACTACCGCTTCCTTCCCAAATTCCTAAACCATAGAAACTGTGAGAGATGATAAAAATGGTGTTGAATTTGGGGATGATTTGTTACATAGTAGTTGCTGATTGGAATCTCAGTCAATAAAAAGGCATCTCCTTGCTGCATCATCAGTGTGCTTGTCTTGATAGAGAAGCTAATAGGTACCCATTTTCAGAGTCTTACTTTTCCTAGGGGCAGCTCAGACCTTTCACTGGACCCCCATTTCCCAAGAGAGCATTCATGTGACCCTTGTGTTCCCGAACTCTGTCAAAGGTGACCACTCCCTGAGGTTGCACACGAAGGCCAGAAAGGCTACTGACCTCAGGCTCTGCTGTGTCATGTCTCGGTCACACAGAGCTATTCCTCATCACCCCCAGTTACAGCCCCAAAAGGTTGCCCCGGTCCCTCCTCACCTCAGGCATCATCTAACAAGGCTGTGTATGGTGCTTCTGTTGGAAGCTGAGCCTGAGTCCCTGGTCCCTCACTTCCTTGGCATGAGACTGAAGCCTGAGATACCTTTACTTTATCTGTGCCAGGCCTGTGCTAGGCATGGAGGATACAGAGGAGAACATTAGATGTGAGAAAGTTTTAAAAATAAAATCCTTCAAGCTTTGGGTATAAATTTCAGGAGCAAGCTGATTTTGCAAGGCCTCCCCCTTACCTTAGCATGTATATTAACATATTCATGATATAAAACATTAAGAGCCCAGGCTCTGGATAGGTCAGACAGCTGTACCACTTAGTAACTCTGTGATTTTGAGCAAGTTACTTAACCGCTCTGAGCCTCTTCAACACAAAGGCGATCAGGACTGCCTCTGGGATTGCTGGGAGGAAATGTGAGAAAGGTCGTCCAGCACTTAGCAGGTACTCGTAAGTGTGGGTTCCATTCCCTATGGGCCACCATTCCCCCATGTAACGAGCAACCATCAGAGCTACCCGCCCAAGCCATTCCATCTTTCGAAAAACACCAAATTGAAGCACCAGATGGGTTCTCCAGGGGACTGTGTCTCCGACAGCTGACAAGGGTTTTCTTTTTCCTGCCTACCAGCAAGGAGCCAGGGTCCCAGCTTGGTTCCATCTGGCATCTTGCTTCCTGGCCTAACAAAAAAAGGAAATACCAGTGGAATGTTCACATAGAGCTGGGGGTGAAACAGACCCTCTTCCAGGAAGGCAGGGATGAGGGGATGCTCAGAAGGCGCTTCTGTTGTCTCAAGTGTCCACTATAATAACTCCCCCAGTTGTGTTCAGAGAGACTCTATTACAAATAACAGAGCTGAGTCTCATACTAGCCTCTGTTAATTCAGTGTTAGGCACCTGGGATGCATCCTTGGACCCTCCCTGCATTATGTGGTTCTCTTCATTTCTAGTGATTGGCACCTCAGATATCAAGGGTGGTGACTAAAAAAAGAAAAAAGAAAAAAATAAAGACTGGCACTAGTTTAAAAGCCACGTGTAAGTCTTGATTAGTTTGGGGAAATTAACCATACTTTGATTATTTATCAGGACAAAGACTTGCCTTATGATTGTCTGACTAACTTTTCTTTCTTTTTTTTTTTTTTCTTTTGGAGATGAAGTCTTACTCTGTCGTCCAGGCTGGAGTGCAGTGGCACGATCTTGGCTCACTGCAACCTCTGCCTCCTGGGTTCGAGCAATTCTCGTGCCTCAGCCTCCCAAGTAGCTGGGACTACAGGCGTGAGCCACCGTGCTTGGCTAATTTTTCTATTTTTAATAGAGGCGGGGTTTCACCATGTTGGCCAGGCTGGTCTTGAACTCCTGACCTCAGGTAATCCGCCTGCCGTGGCCTCCCAGAGTGCTGGGATTACAGGCGTGAACCACCGCACCTGGCCTGCCTGAGTAATCATTCAGAGCAAAAGTTGTGAGATAGAATCTGAAAGGAAAGGGAGGAAAGAGCCTCTGAGATCAGTGATCCTTTCTAGACAATCAC
This sequence comes from Theropithecus gelada, assembly GCF_003255815.1. Lineage (NCBI taxonomy): Eukaryota > Metazoa > Chordata > Mammalia > Primates > Cercopithecidae > Theropithecus > Theropithecus gelada. The sequence continues at coordinate 29,201,961 of NC_037682.1, read as the reverse complement.
ACTTTGAGACATTTGGTGTAGATGAGTCACCTTATACTAATTTATGGTGTGTTTTCTATTAGAATTGCAAAATTCTCACACTTACAGGGTGTTAAGATCTGACTTCACATCATATTTAATACATACTATATTTAAAACTAGGATGTGAACTGAAACAGAAGCAAAAACTAGAAAGAACTACACTCGTTTGCTGACTTCTGAACCAATCTGGGTTTGACCATTGTCCTCTTCATTTCCACCGTGGTGAGTTTCTATATTTCAGTACTGTGTTTTGGATCTGAACCATACCATGAATTATCAGAATTAATCGACTAGGACAAACCTAAAACACCGGAACACCCCAGCAGAGCTGGAACTGAACTGGTTGTTGCCTGGCTGCCTGGTCCCCGCCCAGCGTGACAGTGTGATGGGCAGCGTGGCAGCTGCGGCTGCTGCGGTGTCTGTGACTGAGCTTCCGCTTCAGCTCTGCTCTGATTCAGGGGCAGTGTCAGTGATGGCCTCGATGCCTTAAATGGTGGGTTCACCGCTGTGCCAACCCTCCAGCTGCTAATATGGTGGTAAAATTCAGATTATTATGTAAGATATCTATAAACAGGCTGGGCGCGGTGGCTCAAGCCTGTAATCCCAGCACTTTGGGAGGCCGAGACGGGCGGATCACGAGATCAGGAGATCGAGACCATCCTGGCTAACCCGGTGAAACCCCATCTCTACTAAAAAAATACAAAAAACTAGCCGGGTAAGGTGGCGGGCGCCTGTAGTCCCAGCTACTCGGGAGGCTGAGGCAGGAGAATGGCGTAAACCCGGGAGGCGGAGCTTGCAGTGAGCTGAGATCCGGCCACTGCACTCCAGCCTGGGCGACAGAGCGAGACTCCGTCTCAAAAAAAAAAAGATATCTATAAACATTAGTGGAAAGATCTGGAGAGTGGAAGTGAGTGTGAGGCGGAAGTTATCAAAGGAGAAGGCACCGAGGCCAGCATCAAGGTGTGTTTGGAGCTAGAAGAGTTGCCCTGGAGAATATCTAGTTATAGGGATCCTTAACCAAAGGTGGTAGAAAAATGTGGGGCTGAGAGACAGCATTTGGAAATGTGGATGGTGAGTTCCACAGCGTTGGCGTAGGGGTGGAGACGTGATTGGCATTTAATCATTGGGTCAGGGAAACTTAATGTCCCCCATGATAGGGTAGTCTTACAAAGCAAAGAATTGTCCCACCCCAGATACCAAGAGTACTCCGGTTGAAAGGTGTTAGACCAACTCTTTTGTTTTATAGAGGAGAAAATGGAGACCCAGAGAGATGATGTAATTTGTGCAAGGTCACACAGCTAGGAAATGGCAAGAACTGGGAATGGGAACCCAATTCTTCGGACCCTAAAACTGAGGTCTGTTTTCATCATGCTCCTTGTAAGGGGAAAAAATCAACTTACGGCGTAGTGATTAGAGGGAAACATCTGCATGGCATTGTATATGGTATGAGCACATTACTACTGTGCCATTTGACACACATGTCCCCAAACAGAAGTGAGGAAATAAGAATGAGAGAGTGTGTGTGTGTGTGTGAGAGAGAGAGAGAGACAGAGAGAGACAGAGACAGAGAAGGAGGGGGAGAGAGAGAGAAAAAAAAAAAAATACCTCATTCTCTGCCAAGTAGAAGCCCTAAACTGAACTGGATTCAATTTGGGGGTCCTGAGCACCACTACAGAAGGTATCAGTCAATAAGTATATTACCTTGTTTTAGGGTTTTTTTAAACAGCTTTATTTAGATGTAATTAATATACCATATTAATTCACCCATTTAAAGTACACAACATAGATAGCCATCACCACTGTCTAATTTTGAAACATTTTAATTACTTCAGAAAGAAACCCCCATACCCACAAACAGTCATTCCCTATGAATTCCCTGCACCTTTCCCTCAGCCCTGGGCAGCCCCAGTCTCATTTCTGCTTCTATGAATTTGCCTATTCTAGACGTTTCATAGTGATAGAGTTATATAATATGTGATCTTTTCTGACTGACTTCTTTCACTTAGCGTAACGTGTTCAAGGTTCATCTAACCATGGGTGTCCTACCTTTTGGCTTCCCTGGGCTACATTGGAAGAAGAATTATCTTGGGCCACACATAAAATACACTTACGATAGCTGATGAGCTTAAAAAAAAAATTCGTGCATAATTTTCGTGATATCCACCACAAAAGATAAGCAAAAAAGTCATCACATTCAAAGGGTTGGGCACCTGTGATTCTAAGCTATAGTATGTATCAGCTTTTGGATTTTTTTCACTTTTTGGCTATTATGGATAAGGCTGCCATGCACATTTGTTTGCAAGTTTCTGTATGCACATATGTGTTCATTTCTCATGAGTGTACAGCTAGAAGTGGAATTGCTGGGTTATGTGGGAACTCTGTTTTAACTCTTTGAAGAACTGCTTTCTGCTATTTTGGACTGTTTTCCAAAGCTGCTATATTGTTTTACATTTTACATTCCTACCAGCAGTGCACGAAGGTTCTGACTTCTCTACATCCTCACCAGCACTTATTATTCTCTGTTTTTTTGAAGATAGCTATCCTAGTGGTGTGAAATAATATCTCATTGTAGTTTTGATGTGCATTTTCCTAATGACTAATGATGTTGAACATCTTTTCATGTACTTATCGGCACTTGTATGCTTTCTTGTGAGAAATCTCTGTTGCTGTCCTTTGCCCATTTGTAAGTTGAGGTCTTTTGAGTGTTGAGTTGTAAGAGTTCTTTTTATTAATTCTTCAGACAATTCCTTTATCAGGTACACGATTTGCAAATATTTTCCCCCATTCTGAGTTGTCATTTCACATTCTTGACAGCATCACTTGCCACACAAAGGTTTAATTTTGATGAAGTCCACCTCATCTATTTTGTTGTTGTTGTTGCTTATGCCTTTAATGTCATATCTAAAAACCATTGCCTAATTCAAGGTGCCAAAGATTTACTCTCGTGTTTTCTTTTAAGAGTTTTGTAGTTTTAGCTCTTGTTTTTAAGTCTATGATTCATTGTAAGTTCATATTTATGTATGGTGGGAATTAGGCATCATTCTTTTGCAGGTGGATGTCCAGTTGTCCCAACATCTTTTACCGAAAAGATTATTTTTCTCTCACTGAATTGTCTTGGCACCTTTGTCTGCTGTTTTAAATAAATACACTGCATAGACTCCCTTGGCTATATTTCTAGTCTGGAAACAAATACACAAGTGGTGTGTGATTGTCCCTCTCTCTATATTTAGTTGGGACAAGCCGAAGCTATATGATGCTGTAACAACCATTTTTTTTTTAATGGTCCAATCTCTTCTTCACTGGGTGACCTTGTAACACCACACACCTCTCCTGCAGAGAACCAGTGCCAATCTCCTTCACTAGAATATTTTCTACTCCACAGATACTAATAGTTGTAGCAGTAGTTGTACTCATTGGAAACTGTCCTGTGAGGGTTTAGTACGTGCTAGGCACTTTCCTGAGCACTTTATGCATATTATTTATTTAAACCTCGTGAGATCTTAGACTAAGGTAGCATAGGGAAAAAAGGAATTTTAAAAAAGGAAAAAAAAAAAAGAAACGTTGTGGGAACCTCGTGAGGCAGTGATGAGTATCCACGTTTTACCAATGAAGAAAACGAGACCCAGAGACATTAGTTAATTTGCTCTGGGTCACTCAGCTAGCAGGTGAAGGTGCCAGTTTTGAACCCAGCAGCCCACCTCCAGATGCCAGTCGTACACCTCCAGAAGTGAGACTAAACTGCCTGCTATGGGTCTGAATGTGTCTCCCCCAAATTCTATATGTTGAAATTCTAACCCCCAGTATGATTGTATTAGGAGATGAGGCCTTTGGGAGGTGATTAGGTCATGAGGGCAGAGCCCTCATCGATGCCTTTAGAAAAGAGGTACAAGGGAGCACGTTCGCTGTTTGCACCGTGTGAGGACACAGTGAGAAGACACTGTCTGTGAACTGGGAAACGGGCCCTCACCAGACGCTGATTCTACCAGGACTTTGATCTTGGACTTCCCAGCCTCCAGAACCATGAGGAATAAATGTTTGTTGTTCGCCAGGTCCATGGTGTTTTGTTAGAGCAGCCCCAACTAAGCCTCCACCTCTCTAGTTCACTATTCTGTCCCCGGTACCCATCACATCGTAGACACTCAACAACCATTCGTTGAATATGCAATTGGGTGAAATGAATAAACGACTAGAGGAACAATCCAGAGAGAGCAGCAGTGGCTGAGGGAAGGGAGGATTGATTTATGGGAGAAAATTAGGGGAATGAAATCCATAGAAAGGGTTTGCCTAAGTGAGAGTGATGACTGGAGCCAGAAGACGCCCAGGGGGAGAGGAATTGTATCACATGGTAGGAAAGGGGAGGAGGGAGAGAGGTGGGGTGGTGGAGTGCAGCGTCGAGGCTGGAATATAAATGAAGAGCCACAGAGCTGATGTTTCAGCCCGTGGAACAGTCTGGAGGAAAGTACGGAAATGCCACCATGTAAGCACATACACCCAGGGCGTTCTACCCCGTCCTGTAAAATAGCGAGGGCCCGCTTTGTCTGTGACCACCACAATGGTGACGCCTCCTGGGAAGGGTGCACCATGAGTATCAAATTATTATGGTTCAGGAAAAGAATTGCTGGTTGTGGAATTCTGGAGAAGTGGTATCGCAGAAGAGAGACGTGCACAGAAGTGTTCAGGCAGGGAGAGCTGGTTTATGTAAGTAAGAGCTCGATGAGCTATCTGTGATGATTTATGCTAGGAATCCACAGCCTCTGTGCTTCTCACACAGTACGTAAACCCAAAAGGTCGCTCTAGTTTGGAGCGGTGAGGCTGTGCCAGTGTGGGAGCAGGCAAAGCCATGAGGCCTTCTTCTTCACAAATCCGGCACCTCCCGCCTGCCGTCGGATGAAGAGAGGGAGGGCACTGCAATGACTGGTGTTACTGAGCCCTTGCAGCATGCCGGGCACTGCTCATTCATGTTTTACACCATTTCGGAATCCTTTGAGGAAGTTATTTCTATTATCATGATCCCCATTTTACAGGAGGGGAAAGTGAGGTTGAGGGAGAAAATAGGACATGCATGAGGTCATCCAGTAAATGGCAGAGCCAGGATTCGAACCCACACTCTTGTGACCTCAGAGCCCAAACTCTTAGCTACTGCCTTCTACAGACACAATCCCTGCACCGTCGGATTTTTAGCTAAGGTTCTTAATTTGGTCTGGGGGATCAAATGAACAAGTAAACAAACAGAAAATGACAAGGAAGGGCTGTGCTGTGTGCCCAAGAGAGGAAGCAAAAGGATGGGCCTGAACAATTTGTAGATGCCGTCCAGAACAGAGTGGTCAAGGAAATGGAGGCTTAGTGCAGGGGGAGAAGTGGGAAGGGCTTGTGCTGTACCCATGAGGGTTAGGAACTGACGAAGCAACCTCCCCAAGCCTCAGATTTTCCGTCTGAAAAATGGAAACAGGATTGATCTCCTTAATTGTGACTGTCACGTGTAATAACATTGGTAAAGAGCTTAGCACAGGCTTGGCACATGGTAGGACTCCATAAATAGACACTGCAATTATTCGTTGTGTGGTTACTGCATGATGATGATGATAACAATAATAATCACTGTGATTATTAAGCAGGAACTGTTTTATGTGCTGGGAAACCAAAAGGAAAAAACTCCAGCCCCAGCTCCGAGGAGCCTGTCATCTAGTGAAGGAGATAAATGTGTGAACAGATATAATTCCTATCTCACTGCTTGCTTCCTTTTCTATGCACTCATGGTACTGCCTGGTGCAATGGTTCATGCCTGTAATTCCAGCACGTTGGGAGGGTGTGTCAGGAGGATTGATTAAGCCCAGGAGTTCAAAACCAACCTGGGCAACCTAACGAGATCCTATCTCAATTTTTAAATATATAAATAAAATAAAATTTCATACAAGGCTAGCAAAGTGACTCACGCCTGTAATACCAGCACTTTGGGAAGCTGAGGTGGGAGGATTGTTTGAGCTAAGAAGTTTGAGACCAGCCTAGGCCACGCAGTGAGACCTCATCTCTACAACAACGACAACAAAAATTTAAAAATCAGCCAGGCATGATGGCACATGCCTGTAGTCCTGGCTGCTTGGGAGATTGAGATGGAAGGATCACTTAAGCCCAGGAGGTCGAGGCAGCAATGACCCATGATGGCACCACTGCATTCCAGCCTGGGTGACAGAAAGAGACCCTGTCTCAAACAAACAAAAAAAAAGTGTGATACATAATAAGTATTCAGCAGATGCTTTCAAGTGAGTAACCATCAATGCATATTTTTAAACGTAATATGCTGTGTGCAACACAAGAGTTGAACCCAGCCTATAGCTCAGCTAATCGTAGCTCACCAAGCTTAGCTCCATTCTGCAAGCTGGTGCAGGTTTGCCCTACCTGCTTTTCTTTCTCCTGGAGCAGAGGGCTGCCCCATGGCATGGTTTTCTCATGGCAGTATTAGAAGTACAAAAGTGCAAGCCCAGCTGCATAAGCATATTTTAAGCATCTGCTCATTTGTCCCATTGACCCCAAAGTCACATAACCAAGCCCAGGATCAATGGGGCAGATAAATCTATTCCCTCCAGTGAGAGGCTGCAAGGTGGCATGGCCAAGTGCATGGACATGGAAAGGGTGAAGAACTGGAAACAGTCTTGCCTCTTTCACAGTGAAGTGTGGAGGGGGAGTAGGCCCTAGCCACAAATGTCTGCCCCTTGGCCTGGCAGATGTCTTGTTTTCCAGGAGTCCAGCCAGGCTGTGGCATAGCGCCGACCCCCTGACTCCTGTCCGAGGGTCTGTGCCAACCATCCAGACTCCTAAAGTCCTGCTGTGGCTGTAGAGTTGAACTCTGGCTGAAGCCAGGCTGCCTTTTATTGAGTCTGCCTCCGCCTCATTATTTACATAGACTGTAAAATAAAGCTTAACTCAAAATTACCGTAAGTCAGCGCATCCGAGTGAAGCCGGCAGCTGGACCTTCACAGTTGAAAGCAGACTAAATAAAAGGGGGCGGATGAAAAAAGAAGAGCTGCAAATAAAATGTCAGGGAATGCTTAATTATATAAAGGTTATGCATTTGCCTGCATAATTGTCCAAAGCAACTGATGGCAACAGCTGGCAGAGAAGCTGGTCTTCAGCTCTATTTGTGTTTATCTGGTGCCTGTCACCATAATAGCTACAGGAAGTATTATCACAAATTAATTTGGCCTCGTTCCTTCTTTTTGGCTGTACCCTTATCAGTCTCACTTCCCCCACTAAAATAGGAAACCTATTGAATACATGGAGAAAACTTGGAGGTTGTGGAGGCAGAGGCTACCAAGTAACACGGAAGCAATATACTATATGCCAGGCACTAGCATAGGTAGCATTTGTAACTGACTCTTTTAATAAAACAGCCCTGTAAGGTAGATATTGTTACTCCTGTTTAACATATGAGGGTAGTGAGACCCAGAGAGGTGAACTCATTTGACAAAAGTCACACAGCTTGGGGTAACCTGGTGATTCTCTTAACCGCGGTTCTCCCAACTGGGCTCTGCAAGGTGAGTATTTGGGGAGTTTTTTTGCTGCACCTGGAGTGAAATCTGAACTCTTTACCCCAGACTACATGCCCTGTGTGTTCTAACTGGTCTTCAAGCACCTCTTCTCCTGGTATCCTCCACCTTGTCCAGCACGCTAGTCTCCTTACCATTTCTTTTCTTTTCTTTTCTTTTTTCTTTTGGAGACAGAGTCTCACTCTGTTGCCCGGGTTGGAGCGCAGTGGCGTGATCTTGGCTCACTACAACCTCTGCCACTTGGGTTCGAGCAATTCTCATGCCTTAGACTCCCAAGTAGCTGGGATTACAGACTTGTGCCACCATGCCCAGCTAATTTTGGTACTTTTAGTAGAGACGGGGTTTTGCCATGTTGGTCAGGCTGGTTTTGATCTCCTGGCCTCAAGTGATCCGCCCAGCTTGACCTCCTCATTTCCATTTCTCAGACATGCCAGGCTCTTTCCTGTTTAAGGGTCTTTGCAGGTGCTGTTACCTCTGCCCAGAACTGTATTCCTGCAGGGTCACTTGCTCTACCTTGGCTGTTTCCCTCCTCACCCTTAGTATTCTTGATCACAGCGTCCAGAGTGTTTCTTCTAGGCAGTTATCATAATCATCAGTTGTGCCTTTCTGATTGTGGGTCTCCACTCTGATCTGTGCATTCCATGTAAGCAGGGATCCTACTTGTTTCATTCACCTATGTGTACCTAGATCCTGGTACACAGAGTGCATTAAAGCGTGGTCTCTGAAAGCAACTTCCTGGGTTCAAATTCCAGCTCTGCCACTTACTGTCGACTATGTGACTTTTAGGCGGATGACTTTCTCTTTCTGTCCTTGTTTTCTCTGTCTGTAAAATAGGAATAATGATATTGTTGTTGTGTGGAATGAATTAAGACATAAAAATGTACCGTGCCTGATACGCAGTAAGCCCTCAGTACATGTTTAACTGCTGTTAGTCATCATGATTAAAATCATTAGCGCATATTAGATAGTCAATGTTTGTGGAATGGATGAATGAATTTCTAATTGCAGAAGGGCAAACCGGCCTCAGCGATCGATGGGGTGAGTTTGTAAGCGCAGTGTGAGACTGCTCCATCTGAGATGACACGGTGATCAAAGGGTTGTTCTTGTTTGGTGTGCTGGTCTCCACTACTGGGCAGTCTACTGTCCAAACAGTACTGTAAGGTAAACAGATTTGGGAGACCACCTTTTGTGATTCTGTAAGTTCTTTTGGTGGAGTTGGACAGAGTTTTGTTGGTGGAGAATGGTGTCTTCTTGCTCCTGCAGTACACAAGATGTTTTCAAGCCACATGGAGGGTGTGGCTGGTAGGCTCTATGGTCGTGTTCTGTCCCGTCCCATAACCCCTTCAACCTGATCTACTGCAAAAGGTCACCCCCCTTGGAAGGCAGCTGATAGAGAAGCTGTAGGCTCATGCTGGGACCCCAGCCGGGACAAATGAGGCCAAGTTGGAGACACTGTGGAACCAAGAAGTCAGTCTGCACATTGAGATCTGCACCTGCGATGCTCCTCCCCACCCTTCACGTACAGTGCGGTTTGGAGGGTTCAGTCCTGCTTTCTGCTCTCCTCTTGCCTTTGGTTCTCCTTTGGCAGGATCCCGCAGGAGGCGTTGGAACCCTACCACTGCGCTCCATTCCTTGCTTCTGTCTGCTGCTGGTCCCTGCTGCCTGCACTGCCCACGCCCCCATCACCTATCTCTGCTGGCCTCTCAGGGCACTGCGTTGTCCTTCAGTTCCTGGGCGTAAATCTGCTCATCAGGCACCATTTACCTTCTCCAGCCCTGTGCCCTGTTCTTAAATCAAGGATTACACCTGCCAAGAGCAGGGTTTCTTTTATCCCACTGTAACCACTCCTAATGTAATCAGAATGCTCAGATCTCTTACTGAAGAGAGTAAGTTATCACCAAGACCCCTCCCAGACCCATTTCAGCCAATTCTAGCATGCAGGGAAGGGGCTGAGGATTGGCCCTCGGTGGGGTCAGGGTCGGGAGGCTGGTCCCCAGAAGAAGCCAGTTGTTGGCTGTGCCTTTGGGGTAGCGGAGTCTGGAGCCTGGATCATCCACCAGGGCTGTCAGCCTTGTTTGGGTTTTTCAGTGGGAGCTCATTCACATATGCAATAATGGGACGCTGGATGGTCTAAGTTGCCTTTTGATTTTTAGTCTCCAGGAATTCCAGTGTTCCTGGTGTTATTTGGTATGTCTGTGACTTTAATTTCCTTTTTAATTTCTGTTGAAAGGAAGAAAGAACTCTGTGGAGTTACAATCTGCAGAGAACCTATGTTGTAAGACCAGCAGGTGTCCTGAATGGCTAAGTAATTAGAACGTGCGTAATCACCCAGGCTTAAACCTACTGCCCAGCAAGTGCATCCTGTGAACTCGACTGTGTAAACAAAATTGTGCAGGATCAGCCCAGAAGGAAAATTCAACAAATGTAAGCAGTGGTCATCCCTCGTGGTAGATTGTAGAGAATTTAATGTCTGGTTTTGCCCGGTTTTCAGTTTTTTACACTGAGCACATTACTCTTGTGTTTTGTAAGAAAGACACGCATTAAAAAATAAACAATACCTGTATTCTTGAACACTTGATCTTGCAATCTTAATATAGAAGGCTGAAAAAAATGACAGAAGCTAAAGATACAGGTTTAAGGAATGTCTTTATTTTATTGCTTATATAATGAAGTATTAATATAACTGCAGATTTGCATGTGGAATTGGGGTTAAACGGGTTTGAAGGATTATCAGTTATGAATAGTTTATGGTGAAAGTTAGAATCGGAAAATAAAACAGTACTAGGGAGGAAGGTGTTTTTCACTTCTATATTTGAATTTGTATAGTACATGCTGTTTAGTCCTGGGCTGGTTCCTTAAATCTCACTTTGCCTCAGTTTCCCCATCTGTAAAATTGGGGTAAAATAGTACTGGCCTGTTAGGTTACTTTTAGGATGAAGTGATTAATATTTGTGAACTTCTTAGAATAGGGTTGGAACATAGCAGTTACTCAAGAAATGCTTGATGCTGCTGGGTTAGTCTTATTGTTGTGATATAGAAGCTTTGACAACAGTTTTTGCTCCTACATCAGAAGTAACAGTAGGTAAAGCTATAATGTTAGTGAACCTGGGTAGACTTCTTACCATGTCTGAGCCACCATGCTCGGTTTTTTATTTAGGTTATCTCATTTGCTCCTCAGATCTGTTTCATATCAGTTTAGGATGTAGGGGCTCAGAGAGGTTGAGTGACCTGCCCCCAAGATCACACAGCTTGTAAGAATTTGATTCCAAAGCTCATGCTCTGAATCACTGTTTCATTACCTAGTATTGTATTTTTTGTTCTTCTGCAGGTACCCAAAATATGCACTTGCCTTTACTTTCCCTGGGTCAAAGGTCCACTGGTTGAGGTGTTTTAATGCCCTTCCAGAGGTATATGTTGGGAATTTCTCCAGCTGTTTCCCCAAAGCAGCCTCCTCCTGGTGGATGTACACTGAGGAGGCAGGAGCTACCCCACACTCACTGATCTGAGGCCTCAGGTGGCCAGGAGGTTCATAACTCAACTGTTGTGTATTGATGGCAGAGGTTTTTTGTTTTTTGTTTTTTAAATAAGATATATAGGCAATTAAACTTAGAATGGGAACTGAAAGATGAAGAATTAATTTCCTGTTTGTTTGTAATACTGTGTGTAGGCAAACAATTAATCAGCATCTGTATAAATACCCCCCCATAGGGGTCTGGCCCAGGGTCAGGGAGCTCCTCTGCCTCCTGCTAGCTGGAGAATGTTGGTCCATCTCACGCATTTAACAGCAATTTCTTCTGCCCAGCTTTGTGCTGGATGCTTCAACAAGCGAAGCTTACGGAACCACCATGCACAGATGCTCTGCCTGGGACCCATGGGTAAAGATGCCAGAGGGTGCCATCATAAAGGACCGTAGAAGCCCGTGCACCTGGGGAATTGGACTTTATCTCGAGAGCAGAGGGGAGCCCAAAGGGCAGAACTACAATCTACAATCCAGTTTTTAATCAGAAAAGCCACTCTAGGCCGGGCACGGTGATTTGTGTCTGTCATCCCAGCACTTTGGGAGGCTGAGGTGGGTGGATTGCCTGAGGTCAGGAGTTCAAGACCAGCCTGGGCAACACGGTGAAACCCCATCTCTACTAAAAATACAGAAATTAGGCTGATGTGGTGATAGACACCTGTAGTCTCAGCTACTCAGGAGGCTGAGTCAGGAGAATCGCTTGAACCTGGGAGGCCGAGGTTGCAGTGAGCAGAGATCACGCCACTGTACTGTAGCCTGGGTGACAGAGTGAGACTCTGTCTCAAGAAAAAAACAGAAAAGAAAAGAAAAACCACCCTAGCATCGGTGGAACAGTGATGGGCAGAGGCCAAGGTTAGTAGAGAGACCCTGGCTGGGATGCTACCTTTGTAGTCTACATGAGGGATGGTGGCAGCTTTCCCTGTGAGATGGAGGGAAATGGACAGAGTCAAGAGATGTTAGGGAAGTAGAAGTACAGGTCTCAATACTAGATTTGATGTTTGGGGAGTAGAGAGGAATAATGGTGAGGGAACCGGCCCCTGCCTCTAGCTCGAGAGATTTAACAGACCTTCCCAGATAGAAATGTCCCGGTCATTGTGTGGGAAGGTTTATTTAGAAGAGCATATGGCATTCATTCTCTGCCTGCTTCTGAGCAGAACACTATTAGCCCTTTTCCAAGTCCTTTCTAAAACAAAAACTAAAAACCAAAGGATCTGGCTTGCAAATGTTGATGGCAGAGGCTGCTGCAAGCAGGAATTGGTGTTTGCTGATTCTAACATTGAGCAGAAGTACGTGGTCTGGGATTCCCCGTGAAATCAGCCCCAGAGCCTTCATCTCCAGTAGCCTGTGCCCACATGGAAGGCCAATATGAAAGTTGAACGAGGAACTAGGAATGGTCCTTTCCCAGAGTCCATTCGGAGGAGGTGAGCCAGTATCAAATCCAACCTTGCTGGGACCCCAGGTGATGTTCTGGGCTCAGATTTTATAAATCATTCTTGGTGCCATGTCCCTTCCCAGGAGCCACAGACATGACTTAAGTTGTTGCGTGGATTCCCTCACCTAGGGCACAGAGAGGCCATGCAATTGACCATTGCTCTGAGGCAGTCAGAAAATGTGGAAGGAGGCATCCCAACTGAAACATCTGCCCTAAGCCTCCTTCTTGGCCCTAAAACCTGCCTGGAATGTTCACCACCGCCAGCACTCTCCCCAGTCCACCCACCTCCTCTGGGTCTTTGCTCAGTGCGACCTTCCCTGACCACCCTCTATCAAACTGCATCTTTTCCCTTCCCTGCTATGTTTTTCTCTGTAGTATTTATCACCGTTGAGTGTACACTGTCCTTACATTCATTCTTGTGTGCTAGTCTCCCTCTGTAAGAGGGAAGCTCCAGGAGGGAACTTCTGTGTTGTGTTTGTTGTTCACTGCAGTATCCTCAGCCTCCACAGTGGTGCTTGGAACTCAGGAGGGGCTCAGTCAGTATTTGTTGAATGGATAGTAATAGTAATGGCTAGCTTTTATCAGCTGAGACTCTGTGCTTACAAGTTCACTGCAGAGTTGAGAGACAGGCATTGAACAGGCAATTTCAAATGTGATGATTCGTGTAAGGAAAACTGTAGGACATGATAGTAGCATGGTTGTCTTCCCTGAGGAAGGGGCATTTGGCTGAGGCCTGAAGGGTGATAAGACCCTGAAGAGAAGAGTCTTCCCGGTAGAGGGAGCAGCATTTGTGAGGGCATAAGGTAAAGAGAATAGGGCTTACAGCATAGAAGACAGGGAGTGTGCAGAGGCCTGTCTGGACGTGCCCACGGGGGCTGGAAGGGGCTGGATTTTAGAAACAGTATTAAGATCCCAGCCTTGATCCTTAGGACAGCGAGAGGCCATCAAAGGGTTTGGAAGGAAGTTTGGAGGGCAGAAGGCTGGAGGGAATGCTTCCTTGCCCAGATGAATCCTGAATGACTCTCAGGGCTGGGGCAAGCTGGAACCAGTTTTATCCACAAAGCAGCAACCACTTCTGCTAAGATAGTGATGAGTCCGAGCCCCTCCAGCTTCCCTGTTCTCCTCAACTCCAGTCTGAGCGCCTGCTTTGTCCAAGTCATTCAGGCTTTATCAAGGCACTATGTTAATGTTAGGTCCTTCTTACAGATCAGCCCACATAATCCTCACAGCAGCCGGTTGAGGAGCTATTATCATTATCATCCCCACTTGGCAGTGGTAGAGGCTGAGGCTGAGAGAGTTGCCCAGGTTCACTCTTCTGGAAGGAGCCAGCTCTGGAATCTGGAATTCAGCCCCAGGCCTCTCCCAGTCCAAGTCCAGTGCCCACGATCTCTTTCATGGACTGCCTCCCATTCTCAGCAGGTCTTTATCCAACCCTGCTGGTGGCCAGAAGCCTCTACCTGGTACCCCTCGCAACCTGGCTTAGACCAGGCATCTCAGGATGCCCCACCTGACTTCCGGCTGGCATCCAAGCTGAGCTGTGCAGTTGGCTCAAAGGGCGGCCAACCAGAGGAGCAGCTTTATCCATGCTGGCATCAGAGAAACCACTCTAGGCCGGGCACGGTGGCTCATGCCTGTAAGCCTCATGCCTTGAGAGGCTTTCCCTGTTCTCCCAGCTCTCAGCCCACCACCAGTAATCTGTGCTTGAACGGGCTGTCTTGCCCTTCCACGCAAATGAATTGCGGATAGTGAGGCTCGAGGCAGCAGCAGACGCATCTCAGAGCTGGTTTGGGGCACAAGACCTTTCTCTCTGTGAGAATAACCTGCTTCAGAGCCTTCTCAATGATAGGGAGGTTGGTATTTATATAAAGTGAGGTTTTTGAAATGAACAGAGGTATGAGCTGCCTGGCAGTGTCCTGGAACCAGCCAGTTTGTAAAATAACTACTTTTTTGTTGCTTTGGGGCCAGAACACATTATACCAGAGTAAGAGATGGTAACTGATGACATCATTGTGTTTATTTCTTGGGAATGAAAACACTGTTCCTGTTATTGGGGATGCTTTGCCTTTAAAAAAATTATGGTGAAATATACATAACATAAAACCTACTGTCTTAGCCATTTTTAAGTGTACAGCTCAGTAGCATTAAGTACTGAATTATTGTGATGATTTGCCTTTTGAAATCCAAAAAAGAGTACCTGGGTGTATTTTGTCCAAGCATATAGTATTGCTTCCTTGACTCCTATTTATAATTGCTAACGTTTGCATGGTTTATTCCAGTTTGTACAGTCTATATCACACATCCTGCCCATTGAACCCACCTGGGGCCTGGGATGGACTGGGCGAAGGACCAGAGGAGCTGAGGTGTTGGGTGGTCTTTGTTTCGAGCATGTTCTAGCGCCATCTAGTGTCTGTGGGACCTTGTGCTGGCCAGGCTAAGGCTGTTGGATTTCCCCTGCTTGGGGCGATGGCTCTGTAAAACCCAAATAGCTTTAAAAGAGCACCAAGGAGATGTTTGTCTTTTTAGATTAGCTGGGATTTTTTTTTTTTCCCCAGCTCTGATCCCTTTGAAACTTACAACTGAAATTCATTTCCTTAGGAGTCAGAACAGTGTGTCCCTTTGACGTTCAGACAGGGTGCGATTAATATGAACCCGATATTAAGCTATTAAGCATCAGTTTGGCGAACCTATTTATAAAGGAGAGTGGAAGATGGAAAATAAAGGAGGCTGCATTAAGAGGCTCCTTTGCCAAGTCCACTGTCTCTTATTGGAAAAATGTGTCTCAATAACCAGTCTTTGTGTGAGAGAAGAGAAAAAGAAAAAGTGTGACTATGTGTGTGTGTGCACACATGCTTCGATGATGTGTGATTATCTAATAAGAGCGATAGTGCGGCATAGCTAAACTTACACGGTGTTGACTGTATGCCCAACACTGTTCTTAGTGCTTTATATTTAAAACGTGTTAAATCACACAACAACCCAAAAGGAGTAGATGTCATTATTTCCCCGTTTTATAGATGAGAAAACTGGGGCACACAATGGTTGGGTGGTTCGAAGGTCACAAAGCTGCAGTAAATATTTCGTGATAGAGAAATTGTTCAGGACTCAGAAGCACGTGGATTTTTAATTAGGGTTTCAGATGATGTTGTGTTTTTTCTTCCTATCCATACGTCACTTTTGAGAGCCTTACAGCCCCAAGAGGGGAGGACCTTACATAGTGCTTGTTGAGTGAATGCAGCAGTTTAAGCCCATGTGGGGTTTTTGGCTTGTTTTAATGCACTCCTAAGTACCAGGTCGTGAGGGGCTGTGTGTACAGAGGGACGAGCACCACGTTAGAGTCAGCAGGTCTGAGTTCGGTCCTCAGCTCTGTGGCTTCCCAGCCACGTGGCCGTGGGCAAGTGACTTCCTCTCCCCAGCCTCAGTTCCCCCGTTTTGGGGATAAGTAGAATGAGTTTTATAATGTTTTGGGGTTTTTATTTTGAGAGGATAAATGAGATACTGATTAAAATAGCACCTTGTCTAGTGTTTGGACCATGGTATATGCTCATTAAATTTTACCTTTGTTTACTTTTTATCTGGAAACTTAAACGTACTTGGCTCTCCGTTTGCATTTTCTGGCATCTCCTGCAGTGATGATTCATCTTCCTTATGGCCTAAGAAGGCTAAGTCCATTTGTCCATTTTCTTTCTTTTTTTTTTTTTTTTTAAGTTGAGGCGGGGCCTTGCTATGTTGTCCAGGTTGGTCTCGAACTCCTAGGCTCAAGCAATCCTCCTGTCTCAGCCTCCCAGAATGCTGGGATTACAGGCGTGAGCCTTCATGCCTAGCCTGAGTCCCTTTTCTTTTCTTTTCTCTTCTCTTCTCTTCTCTTCTCTTCTCTTCTCTTCTCTTCTCTTCTTTTCTTTTCTTTTTTTTTTTTTCTTTCTTTTGGAAAAAACTGAGACAAGGTCTTGCTCTGTTTTTCAGGTTGGTCTCGAACTCCTGGGCCCAAGCAGCCCTCCTGCCTCAGCCTCCCAAAGTACTGGGGGTTACAGGCATGAGCCACCATGCCCAGCCCAAGTCTATTTTGTTTCTTTTTTTTGTTCTTTTGAGACGGAGTCTTGCTCTGTCGCCTAGGCTGTGTCTCCGCTCACTGCAAGCTCTGCCTCCTGGGTTCACTCCATTCTCCTGTCTCAGCCTCCCGGGTAGCTGGGACTACAGATGCCTGCCACCATGCCCGGCTAATTTTGTTGTTGTATTTTTAGTAGAGACAGGGTTTCGCTGTGTTAGCCAGGATGGTCTTGATCTCCTGACCTCGTGATCCACCTGCCTCAGCCTCCCAAAGTGTTGGTATTACAGGCGTGAGCCCGTAATTTTATGCTCCCGGCCCATTTTCTACATCGAAGGATAAAATGGTCCAGTTCTGCTTGGATGTGGGTTCTTAAATGTCTGTTCTAATTGAAAGAACTGAAAGCTGAGAAAATCTGGCTTTGTTCCTTCTTCCCTCTTTCAGATTTCCAAGTGTGTGTGTGTGTATATATATATATATATAAAACATATATGTATACACACACATACACACACATGCATGCATAGCAACCTGGATAATTTTGGATCAAGTATAACAGGAATGGAGATAAAATCAGAAGGACGCCAGACACGGGGGAAAAAATCTTGTTCATCTGCATGTTACCTCCTACAAGGCAAAATCATAGCATCAGCATCTTATGGAAACTGAATAGGGAGATCCCGAGAAGCTTCCAGAAAGCAGGGGGATACATTGAAATGCATTGTACACTCCTAATGATTGCAGTTTTAAGATGTGTAAAGTGTTACTGATAGTCTCCTTAATATGCAGTGTCTGTTGTCATTAGGTATTAATAAGCACTAATGATATTAATAAGCACTTTTATCAGTTCCTGTAAAAATCAGGTTTTCCTAATCTTGTTTTTCCTGTCATGTCTTAGGCTGCTCAGTCATAGATTCTCACTCCATAGGGTCTGCAGCATTTGCATGTCTGAAGGAAGTGGTTTCTTCATCCAAAGTTCTCAGGCTCTGAGAGGGAATTTTACATACCATCTTTACAGTGGTGTGGGAAATGAGATGCGGTATTTTTGTTCAAGGGAGCTTATAGGCCCCCTTCGCATCTCATGGAGAAGGCAGCAGTGTAGTTTTTGCAAGCTGAGTCCAGCCATTCAGCTGAAGGTAGCTACAGCCACATCGGGCATCTGTTATGGACCTCATTGAGAAACGGAATCATTCATTCCCTCTTGGGCTCATTCAGTTGCAGTTATGTTTAACGTGCTCTTGGGAACTTCGCCTCTTGCTGAGAAGTCAATCTTTTGATCTGTAGCAGGAAGAATAGCTCAGAATTGGCAGGTTGGTGGTGGGTGCTGCTGGCTCTCTGGGGACCCAGGAGGTATCATCTGCCTGGTACCATGAGGGTATTAAAGGGGGTGAAACACTACTGACTTCTTCCAGCTCCCCTGCCTCTAGGTTTCTCTCCTGGTTACTCTCATGTCCCCAGTTCTCCACTCTCAGCACCCTTCTTTTCTCCATTTTCCCTCTTTCCCGTCTCTCTCTCCCTCCTCTTCCTCACTGTGGTAGGTGCAGCAAGAGTGATGTTTGGTGGATACGTGGGATAACTGAGCTTCCACCTTCTTTTGACTCAGCCTGGAGATGCAGCCTCTCAACTTTTTTATATAAATCATTTAAACACAAGGTTTAATAAGCACCAAGTTTTGCTGTGGCTTGTCCCTGGTCTTTCAGATCAAAGCCAGAAGTCCAGGGAAAGGTCTGAGAAAAGTCGTGCCTCTGCATTCCAGTTCTGTGCATTTGGATTCTTGAAAGATTCATTGCTGGCTCTTTGCCCTTTCCCCATGGCTGGGGTTTGGGAAGATTCCGGAGAGTTGTTATTTCTGGCCCCTAAGCCTTGAGGGGTGACAACAATTCTGACCTTGCTTTCCTTCTTCCTGCCTTCTGTTCCCATTCTGAGTCTTCTCATTATCCTGAGTGTTTAAAATGATAAACTCCTTCATGCCATCACCCACCCATCTCCCAAAACAGTGATTTTAAAAGTATGAAAAACCCCAGGTAAAATGAAGTCAAACCGGTTTCTTTGCTTTGGAAGTACTACAAGTCTTGGGTGCTTTAGAAATCCTTAAGTGGGGTCGGGCATGGCGGCTCACGTTGTAACCCCAGCACTTTGGGAGCCTGAGGCGGGCGGATCACTTGAGGCCAGGAGTTCAAGACCAGCCTGGTCAACATGGTGAAACCCCGTCTCTACTAAAAATCCAAAAATTAGCCGAGAGTGGTGGCAGGCGCCTGTAATCCCAGCTACTCAGGAGGCTGAGGCAGGAGAATGGCATTAACCCGGGAGGCAGAGGTTGCAGTGAGCTGAGAACACACCACTGCACTCCATCCCGGGCAACAGAGTGAGACTCCGTCTCAAAAAAAAAAAAAAAAAGAAAGAAAAGGAAGAAAAAAGAAATCCCTAAGTGGGAGATACAGTGTTTGGCATTTTCCAAAATACCCAACCATGGAATTATTTCTTGGAGTTACATCTCATGGATCAACACTACTTGCTAGCTTCATTCCTTCAGGATAAGATACTCCTTCCATATAACCCACTTCATCTGTGCACATGAATCTGTGTACATTGAGTCCTGTGCTCTATGCCGATTGGCCTTCATGAATGTGTGCTGCAGGGGGCATGCTGACCTATCTCAGAAGGATTAAGTTGAGGCATAAAAGCCTGAGTGCCCACTGTGTACCAGATGTTTCATATATACTGTCTTAGGAAGACTTCATAACAACCCCACAAGGTAGATCCTGTTGTTCCTGTTTCACAACTGAGGCCAGTGTACAGAGTAGTAAAGTAAGTTACTGATATAGTTTGGGTATTCGTCCCTGCCCAAATCTCATGTTGAATTGTAATCCCCAGTGCTGGAGGTGGGGCCTGGTAGGAGTTGTTTGGATCATGGGGGCGGATCCTTCATGGCTTGGTGCTGTCTCTATGATAGTGAGTTCACTTGAGATATGGTTGTTTAAAAGTATGTGGCACCTCCCATCAGACTCTCTCTTAACTTGCTTCTGCTTTCACCATGTGACATGTCTGCTCCTCTTCACCTTCTACCATGATGGAAAGCTTCTGGA
Source organism: Theropithecus gelada (assembly GCF_003255815.1). Lineage (NCBI taxonomy): Eukaryota > Metazoa > Chordata > Mammalia > Primates > Cercopithecidae > Theropithecus > Theropithecus gelada. The sequence continues at coordinate 29,182,319 of NC_037682.1, read as the reverse complement.
GGGCCACCCAGAAGCTGAGTAGATGCCTGTACCATGCCTCTTGTAAAGCCTGCAGAACTGTGAGCCAATTAAACCTCTTTTTCTTTGAGACATAGTCTCAGTCACCCAGGCTGGAGTAGAGTGGTGCAATCGTAGCTCATGGTAACCCTTGTCTCCTGAGTTCAAGTGGTTCTCATGCCTCAGCCTCCTAAGTAACTGGCTAATTTTTATAGTTTTAGTAGAGGCAGGGTTTTGCCATGTTGGCCAAGTGGGCCTCAAACTCCTGGCCTCGAATGATCCACCCTCCTCAGCCTCCCAAATTGCTGGGATTACAGGCGTGAGCCATCACGCCCAGCCTAAACCTCTTGTTTATAAATTACCCAGGCTCAGGTATTTCTTTTATAGCAATGCAAGAACAGCCTAACACAGTTACCCAAAGCCCTACAACTAGCAAATGGCAGGGCCAGAATTCAGCATAGATATTAGGAAGAGGTCCGTGGAACATAACTCAGCCACGCTAAGCCTCCGTTGTCACTGGCCAGCAACCTGAACTGAGGTTGACCAGGAAGTGGATTTGTAATGGGGCCATTCTGTCCCTGTTTGTGTATGTAAATAAGGAACATCTCTAACACCTGCTGAGGTAGCCAGAACATTTACTATCCTTTGCCTGCCTGAACACCTTTTCAAATGTAGGGCTCAATTCACATACCTACAAGTTCAGTTTTTACCCAACCAACTTCTAATGACATAATCTCATGAGTTCATTTTATCTGTAACCTCTCATCAGAATTAGCAGATCCTCTGCAATTTGGGAACTCTGGACAAAATCCAGGGGAAAGATTCTGAAGGTGAAGCATTCAAGTCTAGCAGCCCTAATGGAACAGTGTAATAGCAACACGCCCCTCGTCTGCAGTCAGCCTGGATCACTTAAATTGGTTTCCAGGAGGTTGAAGGTTCATGAGAACAGCTCAGCACTGCTAAGCTGGTATTAATAAGCACATTGTGCCCGTGGACAGCATTGTAGATCAATACAATGTATGCTGCAAATTCACATGATAGATGAGTACCATTATGACCTAATTAGCAAGCCTTATATTTTGAATAGATAAATAGTAATTCCACCACATAATCCTAAACCACTTCTTGAAAAACGCTGTTGCCGCCGCTCTTCCCTGCTACAGAGATGAAGGCAGAGCAAGCAGAGGAACGGGCAGCCATTTACATATTTATTTGCTTCTGTGATGGGTAACTGTTTTGTCTGTATTCACAGACGTCTCTAGCTCAGCTGTGCTCATTATTTTTTAACATGAGATAAGAGGAAAGTGTTCAATTTTTTTTAGAGTCAAACTGCCTCTTAAGGGTGGAATTTACTGGGCCATACATAACTCAGGGGCCTTTTAATCTGTTGCATTTGAGGTGCATCAGCCTGAGTGCCTGACTGAACATCAGGGAGTTGGGTCCAAGGCTGGCAGTGACACCACCACGCTGTCCTCTGCAAGGGAACCATCCATTGCCTTGCGGGCAAGAACATGGACTCTGGATTCAGAGAGATCTGGGTTCAAATCCTGACTCTCACCTTTCTTAACTTTGTGACCATGACATTTCTGAAAGGCAAGTAAATGGGATTGCTAATAGTACCTACTTCTTTGGGTGGTTGGGAGGAGTAAAGGAGATAATGTGTGTCGTGCCTAGCACAGTGCCTGGAACACGATGCGGGAATAGATCAGTTAGTTTTTATTGATAGTCTCTTTTATCTTTTGTGCAATAAAGTAGTACGACCAAATCAAAGATTCCCAAAGTAAGGTCTTGACAGACATCCTGGTGGAGGTGGCTCTCAGGCTATTTTCAGTAGTAATTAGAAGTGCCTGATGTCTTTGCCTTTGACTGGACTCATTCCAACTTCATAGCAACACCCGTTATCTCATGGTGGTCAGAGGCTTGGTTTGGCAGTGACATTTGTTTACGATTAGTAAAAAATGGGAATCATATTAATTAGTACTTAATAACTGCATTTTGGTGACAGATTTTGCTACCAAAGCTTTCCTTACACATCTTACTTGGAAAATGCCTCTGGTTTAAAAGGTGACAGTTGTCAGAACATGCGATGCTTGAGGGGTTTGAGGGGTAGGTGGACAGTAAAGATTGGTGGTGGTAGAAAGTTTAAGACCCTTGGTCTGGATGGTGTTTTCTAGTTAACCTTCTCTGATTCTGTGAGTCCTGCCTGTGCAGAAAGCACAGTAATAGGGTAATATGGAACCTCTATGTAATAGGGAACCTGACTGTTTACCTATACACACCTTGCCTGCCCTTTCCTCTCCCACCCATTATGCCCTAGCTGGTGGCCTTGGCTTAAGCCAGATAAATGTCCTTATAATCTCAGGAAAATGCAACCCTCACTTCTACTCCCTGCTATCCCTGTGCTGCCAGCCTGCCTGGAATGCTCTTCTCTCTTTGTGACCCTACTCAGGGTTCCTTGAGCTTGATACTGCTGGTCTTTTGGACTGGCGAACTCTTTGTTGCAATGTAGGATGTTAGCCAGAATCTCTGAGGTCTATCCATTACATACTAGTAGCGCCCCTGTCCCCTAAGTTGTGACAACTAACAGTGTCTCTAAGACCTTGCCAGATGTCCCCTGGGAGTGGGGGCAGACCCAGCTTAACATCCCACATTTTCCATGAAGACTTCAGTTCCAGTCCACAGAATTCACCTGTCAATTATAGATGATCCCAACTTTGGTCTGTGTGTGTCTTCATTTTGTCTTCCCATTCAGGTCTCACTGTTAAAGAGTTTGGACCACATCGTAACTCTCTGTCTCCACAGAGCAGATCCTTGTTTGCTGTATTGGTTTTTAGTAAGAGTCTCCTGGCTTGCTGTTGGTTGCCATGAATTGAGTGCCTGATATTTTCCAGTCGCTTCATGTATATTTTCTCTAATTCTTACAGCAACCCTCATCTTAACAGGAAAGATATCTGAGGCTCAGAGAGGGTAAGTCACTTACCCATAGTCACATAGTTGATGACTGTGCCCTTTCCCGTAAACCACCAAACCCTGCCAGTTTCGGGAGGGCAGCAAGAAGGCAGTCGGTGTCTCTGTCTGTTTGTGGCCTGTGTTTAAATTATCTTCAGGAGATGAGGGTGAAGGGATAGTGTGGGAGTGCCCTTTGAGAATGTATGTTGGGAAGAACCTAGTATGAAAGAATAGGGGGCAACCTGTCTTCCCCTGGAAACCTTGGCAGCAGGAATCCAGCCGAAGTGAATGTGCGGTGGGTGTAAAGCTGGGCACTGATTGGTTCTTCTGTGGCAGCCCTGAAGGCTGAGTCAAGAATAGGTCAGCCTGACATCCTTGGGGATGCTCTGGAAAATGACATATCTCTTATTGGGCTAAGCACCATGCTAGGGAAAAGTAAATATTCCCTCTGGCAGCCATGAAAAGAACAGCCAGCAGTGATGAGCAGAACAAGGGAAATGATTTGTTTTGTCTCGGAAAGCTGTGTTTGTTACCTCTGATTGTGGCATGTTTGTTCTTAACGAAGACTTACGTGGGCAGTTCGCAGAAGTGGAAATCTGGTGAGCTGTGAGCCTATGAGGGGATGTGCACTTCTTCTAGCAGGCAGGGCAAAGTAAACCGAAACGGCAGGACCCTCCTCACACCAGAGAAGACCTTGGCCTGTGTAGAAGAGGATGCGCTTACACTCATTCATATCCTCATTGTTGGTAATGATGAAAAATTAACAGACCAGCTAAATCCCTATCTCTAGGGGATTTGACAAATCCTGTGATGGAATACCATGCAGCATGAGACAGGGTTTCACTGTGTCACCCAGGCTAGGGTGTAGTGGCACTATCACGGTTCGCTGCAGCCTCTACTTCCCGGGATCAAGCGATCCTCCACCTCAGCCTCTTGAGTAGCTGGGACTACAGGTGCGCGCCACCATGCCCAGCTAATTTTTTGTAGAGATGGGGTTTCTCCATGTTGCCTAGGCTGGTCCTGACCTTCTGGGCTCGAGCAGTTTGCCCACCTCGGCCTCCCTAAGTGCTGGGATTACAGACGTGAGCCACCGTGCCTGACCTTGTGTGCACTTTAAAAGCACATGGAAACCAATATTATTTATTTGTCATAGATAGAAATGTGTCGGTGAAAGTATTAAAAATAGACTTTCAGGTTGCAAAATAAACTGAAGGAAATAATTATCTAGGAGCATGAGGGGTGAGCAGGCAATGCAACTGAAGTGGGTGAAGCATCCTTCTTTGCCTTATCCGAAAAATACTAAAGTGAAAAATAATTAATGGAAATGTGATAAAATCCTAGCTAGTTTTAATTCTGGGTGCTGTTGAGCGCTCTCTCTCTCTCTCTCTCTCTCTCTCTGTGTGTGTGTGTGTGTGTGTATGTGTGTGTGTTTCTGTATTTTAAAAAATGGTTCCATCCAATATGGAGATGTGTGTGGTACTAGCCCTACTTCCTGTGTGGGCTGTCATGGGGATTCGATGGCAGTAATATATGTGAAAATGCTCTGTCAACTAGGAAGCAATGCAAAGGCAGGATAATGTTTATTTAATAAGAATAATCACCTATCGGGTTTTTCTTTGGTCCTTGGCTAAGTAGCTTTGTGGCATTTGGAGGCTTAGGAGAGTTTGCAGTGATTTACACTCTCCATACCTTGAAGTTCATGTTCGTTTGTTTTGTAAAAACTCCCCAGAGCACACAGCAGAGATAAAAGTAAAGAGAAAGCAGGGATCGAATTTTTATGTGTGTCTTGGAAGGCTGGGGAGGATGTGGAAACAGATGCATCCCTCCAGGAAAACGGAGACAGCCGCCTGACTGGAAACCCACAGCCCCATCCCTGTCCTGCGGTCTGGGGTTTGATCTTGTAGCACATCTGATCAACTTTAGTACATGCTTACCTGGTCGTTGGTCTAGGCAGTACCCAGAGTAGAATTTGGTGGGGGTGAGAGTAGGGAATCAGTCAGTAAAGGGAGATAGGGATGGGGCAAGAAGGAATGTTGGCTAACCCATATAGATGAAGGGCATGTTCAAATAGTGGTTTCTATGGCAACACGTGGAGTGAGCCAGGTGCCCCTGGCCCGAGCACACAAGCAGGCTCTGCACGGAGCAGTCTCCATTACCTGAAGAGGTAGCTGGCTGGAGCAGCCGGGGTCACAGGAAGTCAGCAGAATAGTTGGGTGGAAGGCAGGCTAAAGCACAGTGCATAGCCTCATCTGCATTTCCGAAGGCAATAAATTCCCATTTAAGCTGCAATATCGATCTGCTCTGTGAAATTGCAGTATGAGAGGTTTTCTTTTATTTCTTTTTTTTTTTTTTTTTAAACCATACAATTGGGACCTTTTCCTGAATCTCAGACAGGATGTGCAGGCTAATTTGTTCCATTTTCTAAGGAAAAATAAACCACTATTGCTTGCTTCCAGTCTCCTCCCCCTTCTTCACTTTTGGGGAAGCCATCCAGCCGTGGCTGGGGTTTCCAGACAGATGGTGCCCATCCTAAGCAGCCTCTGTGAGCCTCCATTTGGGACACTCTGAGCGCAGTGACACGCTAGAGTCACTCCTTAGTTTCAGGCCTCTCTGATGGTTTTACTCTGATGAAAGGGTGGACTGCAGTCTCCCCCTCATTCACACATCCCGGCTGTATTAAGTGAGCTGACGAAGACATAGACACAAGAATATCCATGTGCCCGTTTGTTCCTGCTCTGTAGTTCTGCTGTGTGTTTGTGATTTGTCATCATGCTCCATTTAGTAGCTGCTGGTGAAATTTTGAGGTTGAATTCTTACTAGGACAACCTGTTCACCTACCAGCCTTAAACCTGGCTCCTCATGAAGTCTGAATGTCCTCAGCCTTCAGCGCGTCTTAGCCCTTTAGTTTGAGTGGAGGAGGATTCGGTTATTTGATCCACAGTGCATGCTGAACCCACTCTTTGGTTCCCGCCCCCGCTTCCTGCACTTAGTCTTAAGTACAAACGTCTAAAAGAAGCCAAGCGGGAGGGGCAGCGGTGCAGCCGGTGAAGTGAGACTCACGCACATTGGAGAGCACGTGCCACACCAAAGGGAGGCCCCCAACCGAGCCACAGCCATGCACTGCCATGCAGGAGGGTACTTTCTGCATTGCTGCCTCCAGGTTATCTAAAGGAGCCAAAGATTGGAATTTCTGTGTGAAAGCTCTTGATTTTTAAATATTGGAGGAAAAAAAAAAATTGGAAATCTGAAAGCACTGTACAGTCACACACAAGTCCAGCTCCCAGGCTCATGGAACCCAGGGGAAAAGAGGCAAACCAACCCAATGGGATTTAGGTACAGTTGAAAAAGGAGCCAAATTGGTGAACCTTTTCATTTATAAACATAACAGACATTGATTAAACTCGTCCTATGTGGTGGGCACCATGCTAAGTGCTTAACATTACCAATGCATATTCACCAGTGAGGTGGGTGGGGTTAACTTCACTTTACAGAGGAGGACATTGAGTCTCAGTCTGGGAAGGCATTTTGCCTGGGGTCACCTAGGAGTGATCAGAACCTGTATCTGAACCCAGTTCTCTCTGTGAGCCTGTGAGCCTGTTCCCCAGGCACAACACGCTGTCTCCCGCAGCCTTGCTTCCCCTGTTTAAAAGTCACAAAGAACTCCCTGGCCAGAAAGGAAACCCAAGGCCTGGCGTCCCCTCCCTGTTTCCCATGGTGGCTTTGAATGAGAAACCGGGGGAAGCTGGCACATCACATGAATGTGGCTTTGACCACTTTCTTTCTCCACGGTGCAGGGTGGGCTTTCTTTCAAGAATAGAGTTGCCAAAAGTCTTGGCTGTTGTTAACTCAGAAATAGCCTCATTGGGCAGGAGGATCCTGTACCTGGAAATTATGTATTTTCCCACTTCCTGTTTGAACTCAGGGAGAATGCCACAGGAAAAAGGGAAACAGGTATAGAGACTGTGTGTTCCAGCCTTCCTAAGTGTGTTAGTTGGCTATAGCTGCTAACAAAATACCACAGACTGGGTGGCTTAAACAACAGAAATGCATCCGCTCACTGTTCCGGAGGCTGGAAGTCCAAGCACAAGGTGTCAGCAGGTCTGGTTTCTCCCAGCACCCCCTTTTTTCTTTGGCTCGTAGATGGCATCTCCTTGCTATGACTTCACATTAGATTAGAACCCACCCTAGAAACAAAACAAAACAAAGCAAAAACCTCACTTTAACTTAATCACTTCTTGAAAGACCTTGCCTCCAAATGCAGTCACATTCTGAAGTGTTGGAGGTTAGGACTTCAACATAGGAATTTAGGAGGGAACAAAATTCAGCCTGTAACACAGGGTAAATAACCAAATGAATGGGTGCTGGTGAGAAGCACCAAAACCTAAATTCTTATTCAGACTCAGTCAGCGCTCAGCCTCCTGATCACACTCCAACTCAAGTTGTCACCCATAAAATCAGAATAATGTCTCCTCATGCACTTACCTCCCTGGATTATTTTGAATATCAAATGTCTGATGAAAGTAATAACTGCTACATGGCAGCAAGGGTTTGCCTTTAGATAATCCATCAGTGATGAGAGATGGCAAATTTTTTATATGTTTCTCATAACCTTTTCTCTCTTTACAGAAGTAATATATACCCATTGTCCATCCTTTTCATACTATATGATTGAAAGTATCTGTAAAGAGCTATATAAGCTGCTTCCACATATCATAGTATATTGGTTTTCTCAGGCTGCATAAATTACTACAGATTTGGTGGCTTAAAACAACAGACAGTTATTCTCACACAGTTCAGAAGCGAAGTCCAAATCAAGGGGTCAGCAGGATTTGTTCCTTCTGCGGACCCTGAGGGAAAATTCACTGCATACCTTTCTCCTAGGTTCTGGCGGCTTCCAGCAATCCTTGGCATTTCTTGGCTTGTAGATGCGTCCCTGCAATCTCTGCTTCCATCTTCACCTGGCATTCTCCCTGGAGTCCCAAGATTTCTTGTCTCTGTGTCCCAAATTTCCCTCTACTTACGTTACGTTACGTTACGTTACGTTATGTTATGTTATTGATTGAGATGGAATCTTGCTCTGTCGTCCAGGCTGGAGTGCAGTGGCGTGGTTTTGGCTCACTGCAACCTCCGCCTCCCAGCTTCAAGTGATTCTCCCACCTCCGCCTCCTGAATAGCTAAGACTACAGGTGTGCACCACCATGTGCGGCTAATTTGTGTATTTTTAGTAGAGACAGGGTTTCACCATCTTGGTCAAGCTGGTCTATAACTTCTAACCTTGAGTGGTCTACCCCCCTTGGCCTCCCAAAGTGCTGGATTACCGGCGTGAGCCACCCTGCCTGGCCCCCTCTATTTACTTTTTTTTTTTTTTTGAGACGGAGTCTCTCTCTGTTGTCCAGGCTGGAGTGGAGTGCAGTGGCACGATCTCAGCTCACTGCAAGCTCCGCCTCCCAGGTTCACACCATTCTCCTGCCTCATCCTCCCGAGTAGCTGGGACTACAGGCGCCTGCCACCATGCCCGGCTAATTTTTTTGTATTTTTTAGTAGAGACGAGGTTTCACCGTGTTAGCCAGGATGGTCTCGATCTCCTGAACTTCTGATCCGCCCACCTCAGCCTCCCAAAGTGCTGGCATTACAGGCATGAGCCACCACGCCCGGACCCTCTATTTACTTTTAAAAGGACACCAGTCATTGGACTTAGGGTCAAGTCTAAATGGAAGATGATCTCATCTAAAGTTCCTTAACTCAGTTACATCTGCAGAGACCCCATTTCCAAATAAAGTCATATTCACAGGCACCAGGGGTTAGAACATAGACATAACTTTTGAGGGACACAGTTCAACCCCCTACACATAGTATCATGTACACATTCTCAAGTTATTAACAATTCCTAAAACAATCAGTGTTTCAGAATATCTCCTCATGTGGCTGTGGTATAATGTATCTGATACTGTGTATCTGACACTGCAGTTGCCAGGCTCCTGTGATTCTGACCTCTTACATCACAGCAAAGCAATACCTGACTTTGCATATGCCCTGTGGTGTTACAAGGGTGAGCCACCAGCTTGAATCTTTATTGCCTGGGCCTTTATTTCTTTTCCTTTTTTCCATTAGTTGTTTTTTTTTTTTTTTTTTGAGACAGAGTCTTGTTCCGTTGCCCAGGCTGGAGTGCAGTGGCGCGATCCTGGCTCACTGCAACCTCCACCTCCCAGGTTTAAGCGGTTCTCCTGCCTCAGCCTTCCAAGTAGCCGAGATTATAGGCACCCACCACCACCCTCGGCTAATGGTTGTATTTTTAGTAGAGATGGGGTTTCACCATGTTGGCCAGTCTGGTCTTCCGACCTCAAGTGATCTGCCCACCTCGGCCTCCCAAAGTGCTGGGATTACAGGCGTGAGCCTCCGCACCTGGCCAGATTTTTTTATTGTTTTCTTTTTTTTCTTATTAAATACATGTTACATATCTAGCATAGGGATTTTAGAAAAGGGGCCCAGTGATGGTCCTCTCCTTATTTCTCAACCCTGTGATCTTTGTGTTTTAACCCCTGCCCTGTCATTTTAGGGGTCTGGAAGCGGGAAGGAGACATCTGTGAGTGCTCAGATGACCATCCCAGTACACTCAGGCTGTATTTTCTGGGGTGACTCTGGGGGCATCTCAGTTCATTTGGTGGCAAATCCAGCTTTTCTGTTCCCTAACTAGGACTTAGCTGCCTTTATGATTTTTCTCTCGCTGCCTGCTTTTGGAAAAATCTTCTGACAGTTATACTTACCAGCAGAATTAGAAGGGAATGCTTCAGTCTATCCTGTGTTTAGAGTCATGGAGTTGGAGGAGTTTTAGGTGGGAATCTGAGTGATGGCTAAAAAGAAGGAGATAGGGCCATCTTGGGGGTTTCTGCAGTCTCGGACTCTGGGTCTTTGTATGACTCTTGGGCACCTGAAGCTGGCAGGGAATGGAGCCAGGACCACTCCCCCGCAGCAAGACTCCCAAGCGGTATCTTCAAAGCTCTGAGGGACGTGGTGCATTCACTTGTCTTCTGCTAACCACAGATGACCCGCTCTGTGAAGGAGGCATCCCCTGGCTTGGGTAGGCAGAAAGTGTTGGAAAGGAATTGAAGTAACATTTCAACTTGAAGCTTTTGTAACAGATGGTGGTGGCAGCTGCTCTAGGAGAGGCAAATGAAGTTAGTGAAATGGTCCTTCATTCAGTCTAACTTGTGCATCCATCCATTTAGCCAACCGTGTGGGTTGGCTACGATGAACCAAGCCCCGTGTCGCACACTGGGATGATAAAGAGAGAAGACCTGGCCAAAGCCTCTAGAAACTCCTTATCTAAGAAGAGGGACAGACTCATGGCCCACGTGATGAGTTCTGTTGAGTACCAAGGTAGCAGAAAAGGGGAGCTTTGAACTCTATTTGGGAGTGGCCAGGGAAGATGGCCTTTCCGCAAGATTCTTGAGGGAATGATCAGTCACTCAGGCCTGAGAGGGGAGAAGACATCAGATGTCAGGGGATGGTCAAATGTCTGTGCAGAAGGTAAAATGAAATCTGTCAAAATCTACAGAAGAATAGGGATTGGAGAGTTGGGGGCACAACAAATGCAAAGACCATCGTGGATAAAGTTAAGTTGGCAGAAAGCAAGAGAAAAAGGGGAAAGAAAGTACCAGCATGCAGTTGCTAGAAAGGATAGGACAAAATAACCCAACTGGGAAGGCCCCAGAAAGACAAATGATTCAAGAAGCACCATCTGTGTCTGAAACGTTGACCCTGCACAGCAATGTCCTTCAGCTGGTGAGAGATGAGGATGAGAGGGAGTTTGAATCTGTCCGCTGCTCCTGCTTACTTGTTGAAAATGTCAGAGCTGCGAGTCTGCTTCTGTGCTGGTGGCCAGGGTCTGTGGCTCCCAGTGCTGTGGTGTCCTGCTTCATTTGTCTCAGATGGTAATTGTGGAAGAAAACCATCTCCTGGGGCTTGGTGACTGGGGTGCGAGGACACTGAACACAGTGCCGGAGCTTCCAGAAGTGCTGGGGCAGGTGCGGCGCTTGCTGACTTGGGGCCCCATTGAGGCTCTGTGTCTGTTCCTCAGGGCCCCCCGTGTGGCTAAGTTGAGGGCTAAAGCCTTGCTTCTCTCTTACAGCGTTGCTTTGGCATTCACCAGCCCAGGGCAGGCGTGAGCGGTGGAACAGGGGAGTGTGGTAGGATGAGGTGGAAGGTGGGGTGTCCTTTTTCATTCCCAGAAACGGCTTTCTTGAACTATCCACCAGGCTGCAGGGGGTGTCGTTTACCTGGGAACTGTGTGGTGTCCCATCTCTAGGGAAGAACCGTGTTGCCTCCAAGTGGCTGTGTCTGTCTTGGTCACCGGTATCTAAGAACTGAGAACAATATTTGTTCCATAAATGAGGCATGAATATTACTCTTTAAAGATTCCCTGTTGGAGGCAGGTACAGTGGCTCACACGTGTAATCCCAACACTTTGGGAGGCTGAGGCAGCAGGATCACTTGGGACCAGGAGTTTGAGACCAGCCAGAGCAACAAAGTGAGACCTAGTCTCTACAAAAAAATTAAAAATTAGCCAGGTGTGGTACTGCCTGTAGTCCCAGCTACCTAGGAGGCTGAGGTGGGAGGATTGCTTGAGCCCAGGAGTCCCAGGCTGCCGTGTGTTATAATTGTACCAGTGCACTCCAGTGTGGGTGACAGAGCAAGACCTTGTCTCTTTAAAAAAATAAAAAGGGTGAGACCATCCTGGCTAACACGGTGAAACAACGTCTCTACTAAAAATACAAAAAAGTTAGCAGCGCATGGTGGTGGGCGCCTGTAGTCCCAGCTACTCGGGAGGCTAAGGCAGGAGAATGGTGTGAACCCAGGAGGCAGAGCTTGCAGAGAGCTGAGATCGAGCCACTGCACTCCAGCCTGGGCGACAGAGCGAGACTCCATTTATAAATAGATAGATAGATAGATAGATAGATAGATAGATAGATAGATAGATAGATAGATGCGACAGAGCGAGACTCCATTTATAGATAGATAGATAGATAGATAGATAGATAGATAGATAGATAGATAGATAGATAGATAGGAAGGAAAGAAAGAAAGATCCCTTGTTGAAGCTGAATGCCCGTGCCCAAATTCTGGCCTTCTCTCCACCTCCTGCTTTTGCAATAGCTTTCTAATGAGCCTTCCTGACCTCCAATCCTTGTAACTGAAAGCCCAGCTCTGCTTGTCTTGCCCTCTGTGCTCAAACACAGAATAGCCCCTCATTGCCAGTAGCATAAAGCTGAATCTCTTACTGGACATGGAAGGTTCTCCGAGGGCTGATGCACCCACAGGCACCTCTGTACAATCCTTGGTTTCCTACCTTTCAGGCACACTTTTCTGTCTGTCTAGAATGCCCTCCGCAGTCTCAGCCAGGCCAGAGGTTTCCAATTGTGCAAATTGTAATTCACATGGCACTGTTTCGGTGAATCATGCTCATATCTGGGAATGACCTGAATTCTGTCCCAGCTTTGATGTACCTGCCTTTGGGTACTTACCCACATGGTAACATCAGAGACAATCATAATAGCAGCTACTGTGTATTGAGCACTTACTACACATAGATGGGCCAGGGCTGCCCATTGCAAAACTTCAAGGGGTGCCATTTACATTGAATACAGAACAGAGGCACTGCTGGCCACTGTGCCAAGACCTTCATATAGATAATCTCAGCCCTAACAGGTGGACTCTGTTACTGCCATTTTACAAAGAAGGAAGCTAAGCCTACAAATGTTAAGTTTCTTGCCCAGGGCCACATAGCTAGTAAACAGTTGGGCTGGGTAGTAGTCAACTCAGGTCTCTTTCCAAAGCCCATGGTCTTTCCATGGCACTCTGCTCCCTCTTTAATAGACGCTAAGCTCCGTGAGGGCAGGATCCCACTTTGAATTGTTTTTAGTCTTCCACCTCCTCCATTGAGCTTGATAAATGTTGATTGGTCAAAATCTCCAATCCTGTCTAGTGCCAGTTACACATCAGTGTCTGTAGTAGAGACCGTGGTGCTACCATGAATTCTGCCAAGTAGGCTAGACTTTACAATCAATCAATAGACTAAAAGGAAGGAAAATATACAGTTCCTCCCAGCCCACTGAGTACTATTGTCTTGTCTCTTAGTACCACTACAAGGAATTGCTAGATCATGAGCTGGGGCTACCAGAGGGCTTCATAGACTTGACCCCAACACTTTAGCTGGATGACTTGGAGAAAATTACCCCAAAGTGTCTGCAGTGACTTCTGTGACCACCACCAGCTTCCCGAACCAGCCCATCCAACTCCCATTTCCTGAGTGAGGTAAAAACTGGTAGAACCAAGGAATGCTGAATTTCCACATGCCTCCTAAGGGAACTGAAACCGCAAATTGGCCGCTTGGCTGAGAAATGCTCTCTCCCCCTCCAACACACACTTTCCTTTTCCTTTAGCTAAAGAATCCATAGATGTGTCTCACTTTGTGATACATGTGCTCCTGAAAGCTGTGTGGAATTGAGTCATATTCTAAATTCACCAGGGAATCTATTTTAAAGAAAATCTCTAGTCAGTTATAAAACCAGATGCTATCAGAGACAGAAAGACCATTAGAGGTTTATCTAATTCAGCTTTCGTCTCATTTTACAGATGAGAAAACCAGAGAGGTTAAGTGACTTGGCCACAGTCACGCAGCTCATTAGCGATAGGAATTGACCTTAAGTCAAACAGAACCTTAGATCCTCTGATGCTGGTGCCAGTGCTTTCCCCTTTCCAAAACTCTTTCATCATGAAATCACCCGGCCCCTACCCATGTCCCTATTCACTGCCGCCAAAAAAAAATCCTCCATATAGTGTATTTTACAAATTCACCCATTCTTCTATCAGGGAGAGTGTCATCTATACTTCTAGTTTTGTCTGCTTCCAACTCCCTTTGGCCATTTGCACAGATCAGCTTTTCTAACAGAAGGGTGTGCAGAAAGAAGTTTAAATAGCAGGCCTGTTTTAGGATAAATAGTTGTGACGCTTCACAGCTTGCACCTGGTTTACCCCAGCCTTTACTCCATGCACCTTTTTCCATGCTATTTTTGCTCTGTAATCTGTTGCTCTAGTAAGTTGTGCCTGTGAGTACAACTATATGCTGAGTCCTGTGAGTCCTCTTAGCAAATCTTCACATTTGGGGTGCTCTTGGGGACCTCCAACAAAGAGGGAGAGGAAGCTTTCAGTCGAGGGTACAATCAAGCAGTCTCCTGTCTTAATTGAGGCAGGGATGATTAAGGTTTGTGGATGAATACTTTGAGGTCCTGCTCACCTGGGCTCCACTCCGGAATCTGCCATTTACCATGGATTTGTGGCAAGTTATTTTCTCACTCTGAGCCTCAGGATCTCCGGTAAAGGAGTTAGTAACACTTACGGCTTCGGGTTCTTGGAGGACACCAGGAGACACCCGGCATAGTGGGGGTGCTTGACCAGGATATGCTACATGGGCGTAGGAACCCTGAGTTGTAGATGTGGTGTCTCCACTTCTTAGAACAGGTCCTCCTGCAGCAAATATTTGTTGAATGTATACTTCAGGAGTGAATAAATGCCACCTAACATTGCTACAGAAAGCACTTGAGTCCAGGAGGGACCAGAGATTATTGTCAAGTGAGGTGAGTAAATTCCGTGTAAGTTTCTGTCTGAGCACTGGCTGGCTCCGGTTGTTGGGGGAGAGAACTTTTAATTGAATACAGTTGGGGGTATCTCTGCTTTACCCAGACCTCTTGCTGGGTCGGTTGGCACCCCTCCCTCTCTTAGGACATTGAGGCTTCTCTCTGGGTTACCTTGGTTGATCTATTTCTGGATCGGTCTGTAAATTAGTCGTAAAGGTAGACCCTGTTACCAAGTACAAGGTCTTAATTAGCAAGACACATTTTGAATGGCTAAGTGGAACATCCCTTTTGCAATCCCAGTGACCCATTTCCTAAGTGCTGTCTTTTGGCCTTATTTTTTTCTGCTGCTTGAACAAAGGAGAAGGGAGGAATGTAGCTATGTGCCTATTTGTTTGCTCTAGTGGTGGGCAAATGTTTACCTTCCTGCTTTAGGGGGTTTCTCTAGCTTGCTTTGCTTGTTAATGTTTTTTTTACAGGATAAATCATGTGCAAGTGTCATCGATAGACTAACAAGAGGTAGGCCGGCCATGGGAAAGTAGAATTTACCACCTCTCCGACGGCTCAAGGACACCGTTCTTCTTAGTGTTTAAACATTGGTTGGAGTTGTGCCTTCAGTGGGATTGGGGGAATTGAAGAGGTACCTTCATAATGGACTGAAGGCCAGAAGCCTCGGGTTCCAGTTGTATCTTAACCACTGACTTATCCCAGAGATTTTGGCATAAACCACTTGACTTCCTTGGCCTCTGCTCTTCCTTTTGTAAAGAGATGAGTACATCCAGAATGTTCTTCTGCATTCTGGCATTCTTAAAGAGTCCCAATTTTGAACTTTGAGAATGCCACACCCACTGAAAGTCAGCCACACCTTTAAACATCTGGGGGACTTCAATTTGTAGAATGTGCCCGTGATACCACCACCACTGATGTCCCCAGCCTGCAGATGAGCCAGGACAGGTAAATAGTGACCCACCGTTAGTGTCCAAGAGATGACTAGACCCCAGGTGGCACAGCCAAGGGGCTCTCGGAACCCACTGATTCCTTTTGTACCCAAGTAGCTTTCCTAAAGCATGTTCCTTAGAACCCTAAATCCACAAGCATCTCCACCTGTGTTCACATGAATTTGGGAGGCACTTCCCCCATCTTAGAAATCACAACAGAGGTTTAAAGAAGTCGTATGGAAAAAAAAAAATTTATTGTTGTCTAACCTGTGTTTCCTGAACTTAGCTGACCAAATAGCCCATTATTTTACCCCTTTCCATACTGCCTGTAGCCTCCCATGCGAACCCATTCCAGAACCTGCGGCTGCAGTCAGTCTGGAGTCAGGTAACTTAATTAGGAATTTGTTTCGTGTCTCATCATTCAGTTCCTATTGGTTAATTTTCTTGGAACCTTTGTCAGAGGGACATCCATGTGCATCCTAATGACAGCCTCATTTGAGACAAAATTTTCCATTGTGGACAAACCAGCCACCAGGTGACCCCAAGCAGCCTCCCCTGGCCTCTACCACAAGTCCCTCTCCCAAGAGCTCGTGCCGTCTTCAGGCCCCGTCCATCTGTGTGTCTGCTTCTCTCTCTCCCTTCCTCCCCTTCCTTGGGCAGCTCCTCCTCTTCCCCATTTCCCTGTTTTCCATCCTCTCACCCTTGCCCTTACTTTGAATTCTGCTGGGAAGGGGATGACCTTGAAAACCCAGACCCGCAGTCTTTCCTGGTTCAGGCTGGTTCCTTTGCCATCATTTGCTTTCTCATTGATTAGGAATTAATCGATGGCTGACCGTCTCCCCAGAGTGGATCACAGCTGTCTAGGAAATCTGCTGATCCAGAAAGATTTTCAGATGCCGTTAACAACCCAGAGATCACGCTGTCAAGTATTTTCTTTTTCCAGCAGCTCTTGGCATGGCGAGCATGTGATTCAGCCCCCCTGCTCTGTGGCCTTTCAGTGACATTCATTTATTTATCCCGGGCTTTGAAGCACGGCTCCAAAATGTTGTCAAAAATTCTAAATTATTTTCTTCCTTTTTGTTTAAAGAATTGTCATGTAAAACTTTGTTTGGAGAGAGCCCAGTCAGGTCATAGTGATGCTGACGTATGTGTCTGTTCCCCAGCTCATCTTTGCTCCCTGTTTTCTCCCCACGCTGGCCTCTATGCCTAGCACAAGTCAGACTTGGGTTACTTCCCAGCTGTGTGACCTTGAGCAAGTGGCTTAATGTTTCTGAGCCTTAGTTTCTTCGTCTGTAAAATGAGGATAATAATACCTTCCTCACAGACTAGTGGTAAGGATGACAATGAGAGAATACAAAGCACTTAGCATAGTTCAAGAACATAATTATCCGGCCCGGCGCAGTGGCTCACGCCTGTAATCCCAGCACTTTGGGAGACCAAGGCGGGCGGATCGCGAGGTCAGGAGATCAAGACCATCCTGGCTAACACGGGAAACCCCGTCTCTACTAAAAATACAAAGAAAATTAGCTGGGCGTGGTGACGGGCGCCTGTAGACCCAGCTACTCCGGAGGCTGAGGCAGGAGAAGGGTATGAACCCGGGAGGCAGAGCTTGCAGTGAGCCGAGATGACGCAGCTGCACTCTAGCCTGGGCGACAGAGAGAGACTCTGTGTCAAAATAAAAAAAGAAAGAACATAGTTATCCATCACTTTAGAATACAGCAGGGGCCTCTTGTTCACCCCTGTTTTTCCCAGGGGTACCCGCCTGGCTTATAGTAAGTGCTCAGCAAGATTTTTTTCAATGGGAACTAGAGGGATGTGCCTATCTAGGAAATCCTCTGTTGGAGCCAGTCTAGGTCCTCAAAAGTCCTGGGCCTGCCTTCCCCCTGGCTTCAAGGAGCTGCGCCAGTGATAGTAGCACGTGGCCACCTGCAGGGCTCTGTGGAGGAAAGAGCTTTGAGCTGGGAGATTATGTTCTTAGATGAGTCGTGTTCTGCCTCTGCATTTCTTTAGTGGTTCTCAGTCCTAGCTGCACATTAGAATCACCCAGGGAGCGGTTTTTAGAGACTCCATGCAAGAGACTGACTCTGCTGATTCGAGGTAGAGCCTTGCGATGTGTCAGAAGTTCTTTGCTTTCGTTGAGAAGAACGTACTGAGTGGAAATTGTATAACCTCATCAACAGCTAAGCACTTGAAGGGATAAAAAGGACTGCCAGTAGTTGGCAGTCTTGGTTGGGGCTTCAAGATTGAATCCGAAGCAGTTTGTGATTCCTGTGGAGTGGCATGATCCCCAACTTAAGCGCTGTTTGCACATACACATTGTCACTGCAAACTCAAAACCCAAGTTTGTTCGTATAACCAGCTCTGCCCAGCAGGACACTGGGTAGGGCCAGGTGCCTTGGAAGAACATGGATGAGGCAGCGCAGGGCCACTTGGATGAGGGCCACCCATTCGTCATTGTTAGCATGAACTGAAAGAAGTTGGGTCTCCCAAGGCGGTGCTGTCTCACTGCAATAAACAACAGTTTTCAGAAGATCCACCTCCTTGAAATATACATGGATTGGGTTTTGTTTGTTTACCCACACACAGCCTTCTCTTAGAGGGGAGTTAAGGTAAGGAAATGACAGTCTCAACACCCACACCCTGATGTGGCATTAGTTGGCAACAGTGACTTGTTCTTCAGCCCCTCCCCTCCTCATGGCACCCACCCAACTGGCAGAAAATGACAAAGAAGGAAGGTCAGCATTCATCATCTTCAGCATGATATGGTTCCAGAGATTTTTAGCATTTGATTTGTAACATGTCAGAAGGCAGCATAAATCATGGTAATTTTTTTTTGTCATGCCAAAAAAAAAAAAAAGGAAAATCTGAATTCATTTGGGAGAATGTGTGTATGTCAGTCACAGCCTCTTCGGATCTAGTTGAAAAGCTGCAAATATTTTTCTCCACACAAAGTACATTCAGGTTTTGTTGATGATGTTGTTGTTAGTACACATCTCCTCTGGGGCACTGAGTAACCCTGGGGAGAGGATGGGAAACAGTGTAAGGCCTGTAATTTCCAGCCTGGAATAGAAGCAGCAATTTTAGGCAATTTAAACAATTCTATTAAGGGCAATCTGTTGGTCTCCTGCTGGAAAGAGAGGACCCCATTCCGAATGCTCTCGGTAATACTGTAAGGGGCTGATGGGGTCTCCAGATTGTATACAGTCTCTTGCACCCCCGAAACCATCATAGAGGACCTCTGCCCCCTCATGCCTTTAAATAAGAACATTAATAATTTCCTGCTTAGTGCGGGATGTAGTCCAAAAATTCAAAATGAGTTGTCCAGATAAAGGGAGACCTCTGGGGGATGCCAGACAAACTTGGTCTTGTCAGAAGAGAAAAACTTGAGAGGGAGTTAATTGAAGAGTTTCCCACATTGCAGCTTGTGAGTGGTTCTGTTGTACTTTTGTTGATTTTTAAAATTTCTTTTTATTTAGTCAGTTTTTCAAAGTCCCACATGAACCGTGGTTCTTGGCGCAGAGAACAGATGAACATTGGTTAGGCCAGGGAGTTATTTTCCAACAAACCGCCCATGAGTTAAACTCCACTCTGTGAATTGGGGATTGTGATAAGGGAAGGGAGCTCCTACTATTGTGCGGTCTCTGTTTTGAGTGTCTTAAAATTCTAGCAGAGTAGGAGCCACTGGGACCATCATGCGAAGATGTAGCCCCTGGGTGGGAAGCAGGGTGTCTGTCTTTTGTAACCTGTTGGTTAGTAGCTGTTAAGCAATTTTGACCCAAACCTACAATAAGAACTACTTTTGTTTCGCAAATATACAGATAGGAAATCATCCTACCTGCAGCACACTGATGCAGGAATTTTTAATACATTCTATTTCCTTCTTTTAATTTTATGCTGGCTGTGACCCACTATGTTAGTTTTTGTACTTATTATACTATTTGGTTGAGACCTGATGTTGAAAAAACATTCCAATGGGATAGTCTATGAAGACGGCCTCAGCACATGAGTTGTGAGAGCTGCCTCAGCTAGAAGAGTTCTAGGCACATCGCTGTCCGGGAGTAATTCCCTTTGAGTTTCATTGAATTTTAAGGAAAAGGCCCCTTGCTGTTCCTCAAATGTACCAAAGACTCTCTCACCCCAGGATCTTTGCACTTGCTGTTCTGTCCACTTAGAACACCTGCCTTCCATATACCCAAGGGTCCCTCTTCAGCTCTTTATCAGGTGCCACCCTCTCAAGGAGACCCCCATCCCCATCCCTACCGCCTGTTTAAAATTGCAACCCATCAGCAACCCCGCTCCCTCTTCGTTCCGCTTACCACGTTCTGGGCTTTTGTTGTTGTTGTTGTTTGCCACAGCATTTATTACCTTCTCCCAAACAATATACCTGTAATTTTTTTTATTATGTCTAGTCTCTGTCTCTGCCCACTACCCTGTAAGTTCTGTGAGGGCAGGAATTTCTGTTCTGCATATCATCACATCCCATCGGCCGGCTCAGTGCCTGTGATGTGACAGATGCTCGCTAAAGACTTTGCGGAATGAATAAATGAATTAATTAATGATTTTAAAATGGTAGCTTCTTCTTACTGCAACGGTCTTTTATTTTTTTTAATTGACACATAATAATTGTACATATTTACAGGGTACAATATGTTTTAATCCATGTATACATTGTGTAATGATCAAATCAGGGTAATTGGCATATCCATTGCCTTATATGTGTATCATTTCTTTTGGTGAGAACATTTGGAAAGCTCTAACTATTTTGAAATATACAATACATTATTATTATCTATAATCGCCCTACTGTGCAATAGAACACCAGTTTTTCTGATTGTACTTTTGTACATGTTGATTGCTTTCTTAAATTGTGGAAATTAAAGGAAGGGCTGAACTGTCACTCAGATTTGAATAGAAATGAGGAAGATGAAGAACAGTGAGATAAGGAGATGGTGACAGTGATACCTGGTGACAGTTCCATTGAAAAAGGAGAACTTGACCGGGTGTGGTGGTTCACGGCTGTAATCCCAGCACTTAGGACACGAAGGCCGAAGCATCGCTTGAGCCCAGGAATTTGAGACCAGCCTGGGCAACATAGTGAGACCCCATCTATATAAAAAATTTTTTAAACTTGCTGGGTATGGTGGCGTTTGCCTGTAGTCCCAGCTACTCGAGAAGCCCAGGTGGGAGGATCACTTCAGCTCGGGAGGTTGAGTCTGCGGTTAGCTGTGAGCAGGCCACTGGACTCCAGCCTGAGCGACAGTCAGACCCTGTCTCTAAAAAGAAAAAGGAGCCAGGTGCGGTGGCTCACTGCTGTAATCCCAGCACTTTGGGAAGCCAAGGCAGAAGGATCACTTGAGGCCAGGAGTTGAAGACCAGCCTGATCAACATAGTAAAACACCGTCTCTACAGAAACAAATAAACAAACAAAAAAATAGCCAGATGTGGTGGCATGCTCCTGTAGTCCCAGCTACATGGGAAGCTGAGGTGGGAGGATTGCTTGAGCCTGGGCGGGTGAGACTGCAGTGAGCCCAGATCATGCCACTGCACTCCAGCCTGGGCAACAGAACGAGGCCCTCAATAAAAAGGAGAACTCAGGGGACAAGAATCAAGGTGACAAAGGCCTATGACCTTTGCCCACAGAATAACCACCCCTACCCTGGAGGGCCAGGACGGTTCCTTCCTCTCCTTCCATCCCAAGCCTGAGTCTTCTGTTCCCTGCCCAGTAGTGAGTCCTCCGGCAACTCATGAGCAACACAGAGCCACAGGGCTTTTGTTGGGACCCCCTTGAAGACACTCAGTCCCACGTTGCTGCACATTGCTCGTGGTTGATAAGACTGTTGCGGGAAAATTTATAAATCCGTGGCCTTACTGGCTGTGAGTGAGGCAGATAAGCCACAGTCTGACAGAAAGAAAAGCATCTCCCTTCCCTGTTCTTGACGCAGAGAAGAAACCTGAATCTGTGTGGTGAATGAACATCCTGGTGAAGTGAATGTGATAAAATTCCAGCTTGCTGTTTTGTGGGACGTATTGCAGGCACTGCCTCTTTGTGCTCAGACCCCTCCGCCCTTTGTGTGGACCAGCCTCGAGGGACGTGGCCCAGTGAAACCTGGGGGAAAATCACGCTCACAGAAAGCCAGCATGGTTTCCCAGCCAGAGGAGATAAGGCCCATGGGAATGAATGGCAGCTTAGCGACCCCTGTTACACCAAATCCTCCTTGAAATATTTAATTATAAGATACATGAATGCTTATCCTAGCAGTTATTTTTTCCTCTTAACCCATGTTGAGCCTTGCAGCAAAAAATAAAATATGGTTCCTGGGAGTTTATCTTTCTTTTAATGAGGCTCTCAGGGGTCAGTTTTTTCCCTTACAGTATTTTTAGCCCATCGTTCAACCCAGGAACTCTGCTTGTCAAAGAGGATCTTTCAATAAAGTAATGCTGTCTGGTTTCTTTCATAGGTACCGTTTACCCTTTCATATTGGTTTTCAGTTTTAAAAAGCGTTTTCACATAGAAGAAATTGGGATTGAAAATGTGTTAGTGACCAGCTCAAAGTCACTCAATGACTTACTGAAACCTCGAAATGGAAACAGGATCTTTTTTTTTTTTTTTTTTTTTTTTGCGGGGGGAGGGACAGAGTTTCACTTTTGTCACCCAGGCTGGAGTGCAATGGCGCAATTTGGGCTCACTCCGCCTCCCAGGTTCAAGTGATTCTCCTGCCTCAGCCTCCCAAGTAATTGGGGTTACAGGCACCCACAACCACGCCCAGCTAATTCTGTATTTTTGGTAGAGACAGGGTTTCACCATGTTGGCCAGCCTGGTCTCGAACTCCTGACCTCAGGGGATCTGCCCGCCTTGGCCTCCCAAAGTGCTGGGATTACAGGCGTGAGCCACCGCGCCTGGCCGGAAGCAGGATCTTGAAGCTCTCAGAATGCCCGTTTCTGCTTCTGTGCACAATGAGGGCTTCCCATTCTCTCTGATTTCCCTTTCCTGTAGCAGAGAGGGGGAAGATACTCCACATTTGTTAAGAGCTTTAGGGTACCAGGCACTGTGTGTGAAGTGCGTTTCTTATATTACCCCTTTGATCCCTCCCAGGAATCCTATGACATGTATAATATTATCCCTGTTTTCTAATTGAGGAAATGGAACTTCAGAGTGATTTTGTTCCAAGTAGAAATCAGGCTTTGGCAACTGCTTCCTGCTAGCAGGGTGAGATATAAACTTTTACAAATAGCAGACAGGCCATCATATAAATATATATGATGTATTTATAAATATATATCTGTAGATGTATTTATAAATACATATCTGTAGGTATATTTATAAATGGGGGGAAAACGGATAAAAATCCCTACCCTTGTGGAGTCTGCATTCTGCTGATTCATTTTGGGATGGATGAATGGATGGATGGATGGATGGATGGATGGATGGATGGATGGAGTACAACAATCTTCAGAGTCCAATTCCACTTCCGTTCCAGCAAATTCCTCTTACAGAAGGGTGGAAACATACATTGGTAGACCTGGGCTTCAGACCAGGAAAGTTGTATTTTGCCACTAAATTTAGCCACTGTGTCAACACATCTCCCGACTTACAAGATGACTGAGAACAAGTGTAAGTTCTTGAGGGCACAAGCCCTTGCCTTAGTCAGCTTTGTGTGCCCTGCTGTCCTTAATGCTTCATGGGTGTTCATTAAATGTTTAAATGAATGAGATGTGTAATTCAGTTACAGTGAGGCTCTCTGAGAATGAATTAACATCTATTGAGAGTTGTGCAGTCCGCAGACTTAGAAATATCCAAAAATAATCACCCCTAGAGAGATCTCTGCAAATCAGTAATGAAAGAACTGTAAAACTATAAATCATTCCGTTACGGTTTCATACATTTACAAGTAAGTAATTTTGGAAGCAAAATTGGTATATAAGCTGTATTTAGCCTCAATGTGCTAAGCAACTTTGAACCAAATATAAATTCCTGGCGTGGTATTTTTAAGCCATGGTGGGGGCAGGGCGCTGGGGAAAAAGTAGAGTTGGAGGAGCATCAAAGCTATTTTTGCAAGTTTCATCTACAGTTTTAGAAAGATGCATTTTTGAAGAATTGGGATATCAGTCACTTCTTCCTGGCAGGATTCCTCATCAGGGGAGAAATGACAGCATGTCCGATCTTCCTTGGGTCTCTAAAGATCGCATTATTAAAATGGTTTCTGTCACTGTGCACCATGAGAAGAAACTCTTCCTTGGCACACCACCCTGTCCTTCGTCTCCTGATTTATAGCTTGCAATAGACTTGTTGAGTGTGAAGCTAGAACCCAGACAGAATGTTAATGCAGGGAAATGACATGTGAGTCAGTGGTGCCCTGGGCTTTGAGTGTACATGACTGAGGGGAGGCCCAGTCAGCTGTGGCTGTGCTCCTCACATTAGCTTTGATTTGCTAGACATTGCATGAAGAATGAAACAGAGCCTTAGCCGTGAGCTTCTCAGACTGGAGCTAAGTGACGGTCCCTAAGTCTATAGCTTCCCACCAGAGACTGACTTAATTAGCCAGGATCCTGAGCTTGGCTAATGGTGGGCCCAGTGAATGCTTGATTTGCAATGGAAATGCCCAATTTGATATGGAGTCTCCATTTTTAAAATGCACTGACTAACTTTGCAGCTTCCCCCATCCCCTTCTCATGACAGTCTCCCTTTCTGGAGTATTTCAAATGTGAAGGGGGAAACAGGGTTGTCATTATATCTGGATCCTATCCACAAGAGCTCAGCAGCTGTGATGTTCAGCAGGACAAATACAGACCCAAGAGACCAACAGCTTCTTCCTTCCCCAAGTAGTTAAAACAAAGACCTGTTCACTGCCTTGCCTGTGTGTCTGCATGGGTGTTTGATATCAGGGTAAACTCTAGGGACTAAAAGTGGGAGCAGAAAAAGCAATGCAAATGCATTAGGCGAGAAGCCAGGGCGGATCAGCAAAAGGTCTGGAATTACGGAAGGTTGAAGATAAGCAGTTTTGGTTGATTTCCAACACAGGCAGTTGCCTGCTTTAATGTCTGGATAAGAACTTGCCTGTAATTGGTAGATGGATTGCTTGGCTATAAGTGGAGCCTGAAAAGAGTCTATTCCCTTCTAGCAATTAAACATCCCCCCGACTGCTGCCACTTTCTCCACTTTGATTATTCAGCAGACCCATTCTTCTTAATACATAGCACCAAGGTGTTGCATAGCCCAGCCTGGTTTGAATTAGCTTATGGGATCCACGTTAATGAAGCTTAGCTTACTTCCCTGCATATGATGTATGACTGGGTATAGTCAAGTGCCCAGTGTAGGTAAATAGATTTTGGAGAATGGTGATGTAAGATACCTACCAACCATATGTGGAAATCCTTTTCAGGATGCTTTCCCTCTGCAAGACTGTAAAGGTAGGAAATGCACTTCTTTTCCCGCCCCTTCACTCCAGCACCTATTTGATAACCCACTTGAGTATTTAGAACAGTCTTCCAAAGAGGGATGTGTGCAAGGTGATTGTTTAGGGAAGGAAGGAAGGGAGGGAGGGAGGGAAAAGGGAGAGAGGAAGAGAAAAGGGGAGGAGAGGAAGGGAAAGAAGAAAGAAAAGCTTTATATTTGATATATAGATTGACAGGATCATGTATATAATGTAAATATACATATATTGGGGGGATATTGTCTCAAATGATGCAAGTTCGCTGGTTTAGAGCACTGATTGAGCCACCTCAATTTTGCTCCCATTTTCTTCTTTGTCCCTAGTGCTGAGTGGCTTCAGTTTTCCCTGCTTTGATCTATGTCCTGCCTGACTGGATTACGAAAATAGAGACCTAGAGCTTCTAGTGGGAAGAGAGGAAATCGGTGACAGAACTGAATTAAGACATCTCTCCAGAAGGAACCGTTTTCCAGCCTCTTAACACTGCCCTGGGTGATCCCCTAGGTCACACAGGAGCTGATATCATGGTTGAGCCTGTGAATCTCAGTCACACTCTGTCCCTGTGCATCTCATACAAGCTTCCATGGTGATGAAAACTGTAAAGATGCCTTGTGTGAAGCACGTGGGCTTTGGGTTTGCTCATCACGGGCTGCCTGCTGCTGATGCTGTTTCACCTATTTAAATCACCCAAGTGTTGCTTTATTTAAAATTGAACAAGAGTCAGCCACTTAGAACATTTATCAATAAACTCATCACTCAAATGAAAGTGTGCCCCCACCCCTGCACTTGCATATGGCCTTAGATTGCTGTTCATTTCCAGACGCAGATGACTTGCTTCAAAATGTTTTGCTTGAACAAGGTAAAAAAGTGAGAGGTGGTAGCTTTCAGGTGTACAAACTTGCCAAGAAAGGAAAATGCTGTGAGTGGGGGTAATTGCTGGCAAGGAGCAGGGTCTGATACAATCCATGTCTGTCCATCTGTGTGTCTGTTCTTCAGCCCTGTGTGGCAGATCCCCTTCCAGTGAATGAGCTTAGCAAATGGAGTGTCTATGACAGCTATTTGAATCATCCTAGAATCTACTGGCTTAAAGCTGACAGCTCTGACTCTTCCTTTAACTTCTTAAGTGCAGTATTTTGGACAGAGATAGAAGCTTTGCGAGCAGGCAACCCGCCAGATTCTTCTATATCCCAGATCTGGATGTTAGATTAGAAAATTTGGTATTTACAAATGTGCTTCACCTTGAATTAGCCATGACCCAATTGCTATTGTTTGTTGAAGGGGACATCTTTTAAAATTTTACTTATACAACTGACTTGCTTTTCAAAAGCACAATAAAATCTTATGTTCCCAATATAAAAGTGCATATACTCATTACAGGATGTTTGGAAAATACAGAACGGGGAAAAATTCACACACATTTCCTGCTTCCATAAATAATCACTATTAGCAGTTGGCGTATTTCCTTGCATATCCTTTTCCGTGCCTAGATAATGGAGGCTTTGTTCTTGCAATCATGATACTTTTTATTCAGTTTTACATCCTACTTTTTTTCCCACTTATATTAATAAATATTTTCCCGTGTTGTTATAAACTCTTAGTGAGCATTCTTAATGGTCGTATGATATTCTATTAAATGGGTGCATCTTAGTTTTTACTTAGCCACACATCTATTGATGAACATTTAGATTTTGTCAATAAATTGTAGACAAAGTTGTAATGGCCTTCAAAGCTTTTTTTTGCTTTCGTCTTTTGGATTACTTCCTTAGGATAGATTTCCATAAGATTTATATCAGGTATGAATACCTTTAGGGCTCATTACATTTATATTACTTGTTATCCAAATGGATATCTGTTTACACCCCCACAAGCAATTGGATAGAACCTTTTTTTCATCACATAATTGCCAACATGGGATATTATCATTTTAAAAAATCATTCTTGCACTGCTAGGCAAGAAATGGTATCTAATTGCAGCTCCCTTCTAAGTGTTGATTGAGCCTTTATTTAGGAAGGCCCTGCTGTGTTTTGCATAGTTCATGGAAATTCTAGGAAAGTGCTCTTGAAAAATGAAATTATTTATTTTCATTTTACTTTTTCAAACTTCTCACCTCCCCCTCCCACCCCCCCAGTTTTAAGTCATTTTACATGAAGAAATATAAGACCAAACTACAGAAGCATGGAATTAATGCTCCACAGATTCTAGTTAATGAGATGGCCACCCGGTTTTCAAAAATAAGTGGTCTCATTTTTATGGCTTAAATATTTTAGTCAGTAATCGTTGAGTGCCTACTGTTTATATTTCTTTCTAGGCTGACTTCTTTCCTTCCTTCCTTCCTTCCTTTCTTCCTTCCTTCCTTCCTTCCTTCCTTCCTTCCTTCCTTCCTCCCTCCCTCCCTCCCTCCCTTCTTCCCTCGTTCCTTCCCTTCCTCCCTCCTTCCTCCCTTCCCTCCTTCCTTCCCTTCCTCCTTCCCTCCCTCCTTCCTCCCTTCCCTCCTTCCGTCCCTTCCTCCCTCCTCCCTCCCTCCTTCCTTCCTCCCTCCTTCCTCCCTCCCTCCCTCCCTCCCTCTCTCTGTCCTTCCTTCCTGCTTCCTTCCCTTCTTCCCTCCCTCCTTCCCTCCCTCCTTCCCTCCCTCCTTCTCCTTCCCTCCTTCTCCTTCCCTCCTTCCCTCCCTCCTTCCCTTCCTCCTTCTACTTCCCTCCTTCCTTCCCTCACTCCCTCTCCCTTCCCTCCCTCCCTCCCCCTACTTCCCTCTTTCCTTCCCTCCCTCCCCCTTCCCTTCTCTCCCCCCTCCCCCCCTCCCCTCCCCTTCCCGTCCCTTCCCTTCCCTTCCTCTGTTCCATCCTCTCCTCTCCTCCCTCCTCTCACCCCTCCTCTCCCATCGTGGACAGCTTAGGTAAAGGGCTGACGGAGGGAAATTCACTGGCTAATCTATGTGCAGTAGCCCCTGGCCCCTGCTCTTTCCACCGAACATGATTTATAGTTGTTTGGCAGAAGGTCAAAATCTGATTCCATAGAGTGGGGATGCAGGGGGAAATATTTGATTTCTTTGACACAGTTCATTAAAAATTCATACATATGGATCTGAAAATGAAACATTTCTCCATGTCAACATGAATTACAGTGGGAGCCTAGAGCAAGACATGAGTATTCAAGTGAGACACTGTCACCAGGTAATAACATCGGCATGGCGGTGCCTCTCAATGAGACAGGAAAGGGGAAAAGGTGGCCTGGACTCTGGAGGGTGGAAATGAAGTTTTTCTCTCTTTTGCCTAAAGACTTTCCTTGTAAATAGAAGCCAGTTTGTTAGAAAACCTCTGTTATGAAGAGCCCATTTCATTCATGTATTCTTTTCTCCATTTGTTTGACAAATATTTATTTATTTTCCACTATTGGTAAGGTGTATACTGATTAATAAGAGAGATGACTTATTTCAAATCTCCCTGTTATTTCTACTTTGTTTCTTAATTCTTCCTCTTTGACCCTTTACTTTAGAGCTATCTGACTTTTACAATGTCTAGACTTCAAGCCTTTTATTATAAATACCATAAATGGTTGGAAACATGATCTTCCAGCCCAGTACTTCTCAAATTGTAATGTACACACAAATCATCTGGGGATCTGTTAAAATGAAGATTCTGATTCAGTAGGTCCAGGATGGGGCCAGAGAGAATGCATGTCTGTCAAATTCCCAGGAGATGCCACTGCTGCTGATCCAAGCACCATTTGAATAGTGAGGCTGTAGTCTACCATATCTGCACGGTGTTGAATAATGTTCTCCGAAAATTCATAACTACCCAGCACCTGTGTATGTGACCTTATTTGGGTATAGTTTTTGCAGCTGTAATCAAGTTAAGATGGTTTTATGGTCAGCATTCTTCAGGAAAACAGAATTAATAGAATTGGATGTAGATAGAATGATATTAATTTATTTTAAGGAGTTGGCTCATGCAATTGTTGGGGGCTAGCTAGTCCAAAATCTGCAGGGCAGGTCAGCAAGCTGGAGACCCAGAGAAGAGTTGATGTTGCAGTCTTGAGTCAGAAGGCAGTCTGGAAGCAGAATTCCTTCTTGCCCCAGGAACCTCAGTCTTTTCTCTGAAGGCCTTCAACTGATTGGATGAGGCCCGCCCACATAATTTGCTTGAACTCAGAGTCTACTGATTTAAATGTTAATCTCCTCTGAAGAAATATCTTCACAGCTGCATCTGGAATGGTGGTTGACTAAAAGCTGATTACCATAGCCTAGCTAAGTTGACACATAAAATTAACCATCACAATGAGGTCATACTGGATTAGGGTGGGCCCTAAATCCAATATGTCTCATGTTCCTATAAGAAGAAGGAATTTTGGATACAGAGATACAGACTCACAGGACCACATGAAGACAGAAACAGAGATTGGGAGCTAAACACAATTGATCCAATTGAGGTAAAGAGTAGAATCATGGTTACCAAATGCATCTGCAAGCCAAGGAACACCCAAGATAGCCAGCAACCACCAGCAGCGAGGAAAAGGTAAGGAAGGACTCTTTCCTAGGGCCTTCAGAGGACCTGCTGACAGCTTGATTGCAGACTTCGGGCCTCCAGAATACATTTCTATTGTTTTCATGCCACCCAGTTCATGGCACTTAGTTACAGCAGCCCTAGGAAACTCATACAGTATCTAAGACATAGGCCTACAACAGGCCTAAGAACATCATCACAAAGCCAGAATGCTTGACTTTTCTGGTAATTTGCCACCTTGACACATGGATGCAGTGTCTGGAAAGTGCACCAACTAAAATATTTTATCATTCTCGTAGAAAAGAAGTTCAGAGTCACTGTGGGTGGGAATGAATTGGTCAGGAATCCCCTCTTCTTTCTTAGACTCCCAAGTTGGTCTGAAAATGCTTGTCGATCTTCTCCTCTACTTTCTCTTCTGGCCCTGCCTTCAGGTTGCAGGGCAGCCCGGTGACAAATGAGGAGGAGCTTAATTTGCTTTTTCTTTGAACAAACTATACTAATTGAAATGGACCCCACTGGGATTGCTGTTTGCCATAAGTAATGCATATTTCATTAACATTTGCTTTAAAAACCAACAAGATCATAAAGCTAAGATTGCTTTAGCCTAAATGCTGTCCAGATTTAATATGTGTGATATAACCTCCTGGCATAGCACTAAGCTTGAGCATGCAATTTTTGGTGCCTCCCTGATGCTTGTTTTTAACAGGAGGAGAATCAATACCGGGTGAGGGTTAGACTAACAATGTGTTCGAACTGTTACCAAAGAAATAATTAAAGTTATAATATTAACAAAACAACATGGTTGTAGAGGGGATGGATAAATGATTTTATTCCATTTCTTTCTTTCTTTCTTTCTTTCTTTCTTTCTTTCTTTCTTTCTTTCTTTCTTTCTTTCTTTCTTTCTTTCTTTTCTTTCTTTCTTTCTTTCTGTCTCTCTCTCTCTCTCTCTCTCTCTCTCTTTGTTTGTTTGTTTCTTTCTTTCTTTCACTGCCTCAGGCATGTTTGTTGGCATTTTCAAAAGGAGATAGAATCTAGGAGGTATTTTTCTGCTAGGAAATGTTTAAGTAAATGTCAGTTGTGATCAATAGGGTAGCCTCCACAAAGCAAGCAAAGCAGTAAATGTCACTCATTTCACATTTTAGCAACAGTTGTGGGTGTTAGAGCCGAAGTCTGTAATCAGTGACTTCAACTTTAGCCAGGGAGTATCGACCAAAATCGGTGGTGAGGAGATAAAATTGCCCTGGAAACGCTGGGTTCCCCTTAACAATGGTAGCATGGAGAAATCAGACTTCCAGACGTTGTGATTTCTCAGCTCTCTAATTCATCAAATTACGATGACTCTCAGGACTGCCTGGAGATGAACATCAGACAGAACACAGCCCACATCGTGCTTTGAGCTGAACACCTTTAAAAGAGTTTCACACCGACGTTGAAGCATGGCTGTGCAGAATGACATACAAGGAATGATTCTGTATTCCCAGTATAGGAGTCACCCTGCTTTTTTACTTTCCCGGAAGAGTTGTCTTATTTCTGATTTGGGTCAGTGCAGACTACAGTTGTGTAGCTTTAGCTGGACCCCTGCTCCACCTGGGGCAAAACAAATCCTTCTTATTGATCTCCTATGAGATTTTTATTGATACATAATGATTGTAGTGTTTATGGGGTATATGTGATATTTTGATACATGCATACAGTGTGTAATGATCAAACCAGGGTAATTGGGATATCCACCACCTCAAACGTTTATCATTTATTTCTACTGGGAACATGCCAGATCATCTCTTCTAGCTGTTTTGAAATATATAATTATTGTTAACTGTAGTCACCCTACTGTGCTGTTGAATACTAGGACTTATTCCTTCTGTCTAACTTTATGTTTGTACCTATCAACCAAACTGTCTTCATCCCAGCCTCACCCCTGCCACCCTTCCCAGCTTCTGGTAACCATCATTCTACTCTTTACCTCCATTAGATCAATTTTGTTTAGCTCCCACATGTAAGTGAGAACATGTAATATTTATGTTTCTGTTCCTGGCTTATTTCACTTAACCTAATGTCTTCCAGTTCCAGTTCCTGTCATTTGTTACTGCAAATGACAGAATTTCATCCTTTCTGTGGCTAAATAGTACTCCATTATGTGTACATACCACATTTTCTTTATCTGTTCATCCATTGGTGGACACTTATGTTGATTTCGTATCTCAGCTGTTGTGAATAGAGCTGCATAAGCACGGGAGTGCAGGCATCTTTTCTATATCCTGATTTCCTGTCCTTTGGATATATCCTCAGCAGTGAGATTGCCAGATCATGGGGGTAGGTCTATTTTTAGGTTTTCATATCTTTTAATTTTTTAAATTCAATAGGTTTTTGGGGAACAAGTGCTATTTGGTTGCATGGAGAAGTTCTTTAGCGGTAATCTCTGAAATTCTGGTACACCTATCACCGGAGCAGTGTACACTACCCAATGTGCAGTCTTTTATCTCCCACCCTCCTCCCACCCTTCCCTCTCTGAATCCCCAGAGTGCGTTATATCATTCTTATGCCTTTGCATCCCCATAGCTTAGCTCGCACTTGTAAGTGAGAACATGCGATGTTTGGTTTTCCATTCCTGAGTTTCTTCACTTAAAATAATGGTGTTGAACTCAATCCAGGTATTTTGTTCCTTTTTATGGCTGAACAGTATTCCATGGTGTGTGTGTGTGTGTGTATGACATTTTCTTTATCCACTTGTTGATTTATGGGCATTTGTGCCGGTTCCATATTTTTTCAATTGCAAATTGTACTGCTATAAACATGTATGTGCAAGTGTATTTTTTATATAATGACTTATTTTCCTCTGGGTAGATACCCAGTAATGGAATTGCTGGATCAAATGATAGATCTACTTTTAGTTCTTTCAGGAATCTCCATATTGTTTTCCATAGTGGCTGTACTAGTTTACATTACTACCAGTGATACCCTGTTCACCACATTCATGCCAGCATTTATTATCTTTTGATGTTTTAATTATGGCCATTCTCGCAAGAGTAAGATGGAATCACATTGTGGTTTTGATCTGCATTTCCCTGATCGTTAGTGACGTTGAGCATTTTTTCATATGTTTGTTGGCCATTTGTATATCTTCTTTTTTTTTTTTTTTTGAGACAGAGTTGCCCTCTGTCTCCAGGTTGGAGTGCAGTGGCGTGATCTTGGCTCACTGAAACCTCCACCTCCCAGGTCGAAGCGATTCTCCTGCCTCAGCCTCCCGAGTAGGTGGGACAACAGGTGCGTGCCACCATGCCCAGCTAATTTTTGTATTTTTAGTAGAGACGGGGTTTCATCTTGTTGGCCAGGATGGTATCGATCTCTTGACCTGGTGATCACTTGGCCTCCCAAAGTGCTGGGATTATAGGTGTGATGTATATCTTCTTTTGATAATTATCTATGTGTGCCCTTAGCCCACTATTTGATGAGATTATTTGTTTTTTTTCTTGCTGAATTGTTTGAATCCCTTGTAGATTCTGGATATTAGTCCTTTGTCGAATGCGTAGTTTGCAAATATTTTCTCCCACTCTGTTGGGTTGTGTGCTGATTGTTTCTTTTGCTATGCAGAAGTTTTTTAGTTTAGTTAAGTCCCACTGTTTATCTGTTTTTATTGCATTTGCTTTTGAGTTCTTGGTCATGAAGTCTTTGCCTAAGCCCATGTCTGGAAGGGTTTTTCTGATGTTATCTTCTTGACTTTTTATGGTTTCAGGTCTTAGATTTAAGTCTTTGATCCACCTTGAGTTGGTTTTTGTATAAGGTGAGAAATGAGGATCCAGTTTAATTCTTCCACATGAGGCTTGTCCATTTATCCCAACACCATTTGTTGAGTAGGGTGTGCTTTCCCCACTTTATGTTGTTGTTTGCTTTGTCAAAGGTCAGTTTACTGCAAGTATTTGGCTTTATTTCTGGGTTCCCTGTTCTGTTGCAATGGTCTGTGAGCCTATTTTTCTACCGGTGCCATGCTGTTTTGGTGACTATAGCCTTATGGTATAGTTTGAAGTTGGGTAATCTGATGCCTTCAGATTTGTTCTTTTTGCTTAGTCTTTCTTTGGCTGTGCAGGCTCTTTTTTGGTTCCACATGAATTTTAGGATTGTTTTTTCTAGTTCTATGAAGAATTATGATAATATATTGATGGGAATTAGATTGAATTTGGAGATTGCTTTTGCAATATGGTTATTTTCACAGTATTCTACCCATCCACAAGCATAGGGTGTGTTTCCATTTGTTTGTGTAATCTGTGATTTCTTTCAGCAGTGTTTTGTAGTTTTCCTTGTAGAGGTCTTTCATATTCTTAGTTTTTTGTTGTTGTTGTTTGTTTTGTTTTGTTTTGCAGCTATTGCAAAAGGAGTTGAATTCTTGATTTGATTCTCAGCTTGGTTGCTGTTGGTGTATAGCAGTACTTCTGATTTGTGTACATTGATTTTGTATCCTGAAACCTTACCAAATTCATTTGTCAGATCTAGGAGACTCTAGAAGATCTAGAGTCTTTAGGGTTTTTTAGGTATATGATCATATCATAAGTGAACAGCAACAGTTTGACCTCTTCTTTGACAATTTGGATGCCCTTTCTTTCTCTTGTTTGATTGTTCTGGCTAGGACTTGCAGAACTATGTTGAATAGAAGTGGTGAATGTGGGGCATCCTTGTCTTGTTCCAGTTCTCAGGGGGACTACTTTCAACCATTCCCCATTCAGTATTATGTTGGCTGTGGGTTTGTCATAAATGACTTTTATCACATTAAGGATGTCCCTTATATACCGATTTTGCTGAGGGTTTAATAAAAAGGGGATACTGGATTTTTGTCAAATGCTTTTTCTGCATCTATTGAGACGATCATGTGATTTTTGTTTTTGATTCTGTTTATGTAATGTATCACATTTATTGACTTGCATATATTAAACCAGCCCTGCATTCCTGGTGTGAAACTCACTTGATTGTGGTGTATTATCTTTTTGTTATGCTGTTGGATTCTATTAGCTACCATTTTGTTGATTTTTGCATCTGTGTTCATCAGGGCTATTGATCTGTAATTTTCTTTTTTGGTTATGTCCTTTCCTGTTTTGGTGGTAGGGTGATACTGGCTTCATAGAATGATTTAGGGAGGATCCCCTCTTTCTCTATCATTTGTAATAGTTTCAATGGGATTGGTCCTAATTCTTCCTTGAATATCTGATAGAATTCAGCTGTGAATCTGTCCATTCCAGGACTTTTTTGGTTGGCAATTTTTTAATTACCATTTTAATTGGGCTGCTTGTTATTAGTCTGTTTAGAGTTCCTATTTCTTCCTGGTTTAATCTTGGAGGGTTGTATATTTCCAAAAATTTATCCATCTCCTCCAGCTTTTCTACTTTATGTGTGTAAGGGTGTTCATGATAACCTTGAATGGTCTTTTGTATTTCTGTGGTATCACCTGTAATATCTCCCATTTCATTCTTAATTGAGCCTATTTAGATCTCTCCTTTTTTTGGTTAATCTCACTAATGGTCTATTGATTTTGTTTATCTTTTCAAAGAACCACCTTTTGTCCCATTTATCTTCTGTAATTTTTTGTTTCAATCTCATTTAGTTCTGCTCTGATCTTTGTTCTTTCTTTTCTGCTGCTGGGCTTGGGTTTGCTTTGTTCTCGTTTCTCTAGTTCCTTTAGGTGTGACCTTAGATTGTCTATTTGTGCTCTTTCAGACTTTTCAATGTAGGTATTTAGTGCTATGAACTTTCCTCTTAGCACTGCTTTCGTAGTATCCCAGAGTTTTTGATAGGTTTTATCACTATTATTTTTCAGTTCAAGGAATTTTAATTTCCATCTTGATTTCATTATTGACCCAGAGATCACTCAGGAGCAGATTATTTTATTTCTATGTATTTGCATGGTTTTAAGGGTTCCTTTTGGAGTTAATTTCCAATTTCATTCCACTTTGGTCTGAGAGAATACTTGATATAATTTCAGTTTTCTTAAGTTTGTTGAGACTTGTTTTGTGGCCTATCATACAGTCTATATTGGAGAATGTTCCATGTACTGATGAATAGAATGGATATTCTTCAGTTGTTGGGTAGAATGTTCTGTACATATCTGTTAAGTTTATTTGCTTTAAGGTATAGTTTAAGTCCATTGTTTCTTTGCCGACTTTCCGTGTTGACCTGTCTAGTGCTGTCAGTGGAGTATTGAAATCCCCCACTAATATTGTGTTGTTGTCTATCTCATTTCTTAGGTCTAGAAGTAATTGTTTTATAAACTTAGGAGCTCCAGTGTTAGTACATATATATTTAGAATTGTGATATTTTCCTGTTGGACTAATCCTTTTACCATTATATAATGTCCCTCTTTGTCTTTTTTAACTTGTTGCTTTGAAGTCTGTTTTGTCTGTAGCTACTTCTGCTCACTTTTGTTGTCCATTTGCATGGACTGTGTTTTTTTTGCACCCCTTTACCTTAAGTTTATGTGAGTCGTTATGTGTTAGGTGAGTCTCTTGAAGACGGCAGATACTTAGTTGGTGAATTCTTATCCATTCTGTCTCTTTTAAGTGGAGTATTTAGGCCATTTACTTTCAATGTTAGTGTTGAGATGTGAGGTCCTATTCTGTTCATTGTGCTAGTTGTTGCTTGAATACCTTGGGTTTTTTTTTTTTTCATTGTGTTATTATTTTATAGGCCCTATGGGATTTATGCTTTATGGAAGTTCTATTCTGGTGTATTTCAAGGTTTTTTTTTTCAAAATTTAGAACTCCTTTTAGCAGTTGTTGTAAGTGCTGGCTTTGTAGTGATGAATTGTCTCAGCATTTCTTTGTCTAAAAAAGACTTTATCTTTCCTTCATTTATGAAGCTTAGTTTCACTGGGTACAAGATTCTTGACTGATAATTATTTTGTTCAATCAGGCTAAAGATAGGACCACTCCCTTCTAGCTTGCAGGGTTTCTGCTGAGAAACCTGCCGTTAATCTGATAGATCTTCCTTTATAGGTTACCTGATGCTTTTGCCTCACAGCTGCTAAGATTATTTCCTTCATCTTGACTTCAGATAACCATGTCTAGGCGATTATCTTTTTGCGATGAATTTCCCAGGTGTTCTTTGAGCTCCTTCTATTTCAATGTCTAGGTCTCTAGCAAGGCCAGGGAAGTTTTCCTCAATTATTCCCTCAAATAAGTTTTCCAAACTTCTGGATTTCTCTTCTTACTCAGGAACACCAATTATTCTTAGGTTTGGTGGTTTAAGATAATCCCAAACTTCCTGGGGGCTTTGTTCAATTTTTTAATTTTTTTTTTCTTTGTCTTTGTCAGATTGGGTTAATTTGAAAGCCTTGTCTTTGAGCTCTGAAGTTCTTTCCTCTACTTGTTTGATTCTATTGTTGAAACTTTCCAGTTTATTTTGCATTTCTCTGAGTGTGTCTTTTATTTCCAGAAGTTGTAATTGTTTTTCATTGATGCTATTTACTTCTAAATATTTTTTTTACTTTTTAAATATTTTTAAATATTTTTACTTTTTAAATATTTATTTTACTTTCTAAATATTTTTTCATTCATATCCTGTATTACTTTTTAAATTTCTTTAAATTGGTTTTCATCTTTCTCTGGTGCCTCCATGAATAGCTAAAGAATTGAGCTTCTTAGCTCTTTTTCTGGCAGTTCAGTGATTTCTTCTTGATTTGGATCCATTGCTCATGAGCTAGTGTAATCTTTTGTGGATGTTAAAGAACGTTGCTTTGTCATATTACCAGAATTGTTTTTTCTGGTTCCTTCTCATTTGGGTAGACTCTGTCAGAGGAACGACTGGGAATTCAAGGGCTGCTGTTCAGATTCTTTTGTCCCACAGGGTGATCCCTTGATGTGGTGTTCTCCCTCTTCGCCCAGGGATGGGGCTTCCTGAGAGCCAGACTGCAGTGATTGTTACTGTTCTTCTGGGTCTAGCCACCCAGTGGAGCTACAGGACTGCAGGTTGGTGCTAGGGAGTGTTTGCAAAGAGTCAAAGAGTCCTGTGATGTGATCCACCTTCAGGTCTCTCAGCTGTGGGTACCAGCACCTGCTGTGGTGGAGGTAGCAGGGGAGTGAAGTGGACTGTGTCCTTGGTTGGAATTTTGTATAGTCCGCTGGTTTTCACAAATGCTGCTTGTGCTCCCGGTTGGTTGGCCTCCAGCAAGGAGGTGATGCTTTCAAGAGAGCATCAGCTGATACAAGCTAAGGTCGCCTAGATAAGTATTTGGGATTCTCAGGCCATAGGCAGTGCCATCATAGAGCTCCTAAGAGATTATGTCTTTCGTCTTAATTCAGAGTTTTTGTTTTTTGGCTGTCTCACGGAGTTTGCAGTGGCAAGCCACTTCCTTCAAAGAGTCTGTGAAATCTTGCAGCTTTCCTGGTGTGTTCCTGTGGTGGTTTTTGGAGCTAAAGTTCACAATGTGAGTTTCTACATGCTGTTCTGTCCATCTGAGTGGGAGCTGCAAGTTAGTCCTGCCTCCTCACCACCATTTTTCCCTATTTTCAGTTTTTTGATGCTACCACTGTTTTATACCACTTTGTTCTCAGTCCCTCAGTTTCATCATGCAGAAACCCTTGCTTCCCACTCTATGGAGAACAATTCAGGCCTCCCAGTGAGAGTTTCTTCAACCTCCTCTCCACCCCAGGATTTCAGTTTCCCACTGTCCCTCTCCCTTCCACTGCTGAGGGTCCTCTCCTGGAACCTGCCACACTTCTTTGACCTCCATAGTTCATCTGCCCACTGGTCTTCCCACCTCCTCATTCCCTCTTATGCCAAATCCATCCTACACTCAGTGTCATATTTTTTTTTTTTCTCAGTTTTGTTACCTCCCCACTCAAACCCCTTCCAAACACCCCTTCTACCTTTTAGATTAAGAGTAAGCTCCTCACCCTGTCATTCAGAGCTGTGCATTTGACTCCAGTGGACATATACCCTACCCCTGTGCCCCATCAAAACTGGATTGTTGATCATTACCCAAAAACATCTTGCAGTTTCTCTCCTTCCACTGACCAGTGCTAATTCCCTTCACAGGAAATATCCTGTCTCCATCTCCACTTGCTAAAATTGTTTCCATCCTTCAGGACTCAAATACCACCTACCTGACGAATCATGAGCTGATTTTCACTTCTGCGCCCGAGACCCTCCCATCCCTCCTGCCTTTGAACATCCATGGCATGGAATTTATACGCTTTTCCATCACTTATGTTGGAGAACTTGTGTTCCTGACACTTGCCAACCTTGATTTGTCTACTGATTTGATTGTAAGTTTCTTGAGGTCATAGAAGTAAGAGCATGCCTTGTTACCCAGAGTACAGGCTGTCTGCCTTTGCTAACATAAGCCCTCCTTAATTGTGAACTGCATTGAATTCTCAACAGACCAGGGCCTGTCTCTGTAATTTAATCGTTTCTCTGACTTGAACAACAATGAAGCAGGGAGACAGAATGCTCTGGCTGACATGGGAATCCCAGGGTATTCATTAAGTACACATTCTTGGTCTGCATCCCTGGAGATTCTGAATTAAAAGGTAGAGCCCAGATAGGCCAGGCATGGTGGCTCATGCCTGTAATCCCAGCACTTCGAGAGGCTGAGGCGGGTGGATCACTTGAGGTCAGGAGTTAGAGAACAGCCTGGCTAACATGGTGAAACCCCATCTCTACTAAAAATACAAAAATTAGCTGGGGGCGGTGGCAGGTGCCTGTAATCCCAGCTACTTGGGAGGCTGAGGTAGGAGAATCGCTTGAACCCAGGAGGGGGTGGTTGCAGTGAGCCAAGATTGTGCCACTGCACTCCAGCCTGGGTAACAGAGTGAAATTCTGTCTCAAAAACAAAAAACAAACAAATAAAAAAGGTAGAGCCCAGAAACCTGTCTTTTTAACAGGCATCTCAGCTCAGAAGTTCATTGCTACTAAAACACGTTGTGGGAACCACTGGGGGAGTGGACCAAATGAAGCTGAATTTGAACCCAGTTCTTCGGTTCCCTTATTGTACAGACCTGAGCAGCCTCCTCATCTGTAAAATGGGATAATACTTGCTTTTTTAGGCCATTGCAGGGAGTGAATAAAACAACAGATGTAGCCGAGCTTGGTGGCTCATGCCTGTAATTCCAGCACTTTGGGAGGCTGAGGCAGGAGGATGGCTTGAGCCCAGGAGTTCGATACCAGCCTGGGCAGCATAGGGAGACCCCCATCTCTACAAAAAATTAAAAATTAGCCTGACATGGTTGCCTGTGCTTGCCTGTGGTCCTAGCTACTTGGGAGGCTGAGGTCGGAGGGTCGCTTGAACCCAGATCTAGGCTATAGTAAGCCATGATCACACCACCACACTCTAGCCTAGACAACAGAGCGAGACCCCATCTCAAAAAAATAAATAATCAAAACAAACAAACAACAATATATGTAAACTGGCCAGCCCAATGCACAGATCAGGGTAGATGCTCTGTCAGTTTCCTTCCCAAAGTGCCACATTCAGTTCTGCATCCTGGTTCCAGGTGGGTCCTACCTGCCTCGGTATACTGTCATTTTCCTCATCCTCAGCATTAGTTGAAGGTCTCTTCACCCTAAGTCAGCAGCTCTCCTTCAGCTGGGATTTGTCTGCCTCTTCACTCCCTTCTGCTTCTGGCCCAGAGGACCTGCGTTGCAGAGGACACGACTGCCGTGCTGGCTTTCTTAGAATACTTTTCTGTTGGGCCGTTTCCTCAACATACACTTGTTGAGTGTCTGCCCTGTGGCAGACTCTGTCCTAGGGACTGAATGTGCATCTGTGAACACAATGAGCCCAAATCCCTGTCTTCATGGGCTTGTAGTCTAGAGGGACTGTACACGTAGAAATAAGTAGGAGGGTGCTCAAGGAGGCCTGCGAGGAGAGTGGCGGGAGCTGGGGACAGCTGAAGAGAGGAGGTGTGTGCCAGAGGGTGAAGACTTATGAGGCATTGAAGGGACTTTTGCCTCTATTCTGGGTGACACGGAGCCCATGGAGAGTTTTGAGTAGAGGAATACCCTCATGTGGCTCATATTTTGACAGGATCATCCAACTGCCGTATTGAGAATAGACTGCAGAGGGCAGTGGTGGACATGAGGAAGCAGTTGGGAGACTCTGGCTGTAATGGGGGTTAGGTGGGGGTTGGGGTGGGGTGAGGATGGTGGCCAGGGCCAGTGTATACCAATCAGGGTGGTAAGAACGGTCAGTGCAGGCCATGCTTGGAAAGTGGAGACCGTTGGAATTGCTTGCGGATTTGATGTAGAGTGTGAGATAATAGCCAAGGATGGCACCAAGGTTTTTTTGGCCTAAAGGAATGAAGGGATGGAGCTACCAGTAACAGAGATGGGGCAGAGGCACACATTGCAGAAAGAACAGATCAGGAACTCAGCTACGGATATATTGCCTCCTGAAATTCAGTGTGGCCTTGGGTAGCTGATCTCGAGCACAGATTGGAGACTCTTGTCCCCGTGTGTGGCTCAGGGTTAACTTTTTAACGATCAGATGCTCACCCCTCCCAATAAAATGCATTAACTGTGGGCACCTCTTCAAAACTCTGGCTAGTCTTTAAAATAGCTAGTTAGCTTTCATTACAAAAGTAATACATGTACATGGTAAAAAAAAAAAAAAATCTAAGAATTACAGGACTAAGGTGAAAAATAAGCCTTCCTCACTACCCCTGCGTCTTGTTCTTTGTCTTTTTGCAGCTATTTTTCCACAAATTACTGTGTCCTAAGCCCTGAGCTAATTAAGTGCTGGATAAGCATCACCTCCCACTAATCCTCTTATCAGCCTTTCAAATGTAGGTCACTTTATTATCCACATTTTGCAGATGAGGAAACAGCATCGGGTGAAGTGTCTTTTCCAAGGCCACAGGCTCCTGAGGGCAGGGGCTCAAGTTTAGGCCTTCAGACTCCAAAGTCCAGACCGTCCCCTGGGAACATGCACCCTAGGATTTCACATGGAGCCTCTAAAACGCCTCTGGCATCTCCTGCTGTGGGTTGGATATGAGCTGTCTGATATAGACTCTACCTAAATTAAATTAAAATTGACTAATTAAATGTGGCCTCTTTGAATACACTGCCATATTTCTAATTATAGCTTTCCTTCTCTCCTGAGAAGGCAGCCCAACATTGTTTCTGAAAAGGTCCTCAATTATTAATGGTTGGATAACATTTTGAAAATGTGTCGTTAAATTGTTAGAAGGCCCTGAGTGGGGATGAGAGTATGGAAGTCAGTTGTCAACTGTATCCTCTCTCTCTCTCTCTCTCTCTCTCTCTCTGTTTCTGTCTCTGTCTCTGTCTCTCTCTCTCTCTGTCTCTCTGTTTCTGTCTCTGTGTGTGTGTGTGTGTGTGTGTGTGTGTGTGTCTCTATTTCTGTCACTGTCTCTGTCTCTCTCTTTCTCTCTGTCTCTCTCTGTAATACACATATGTACATCCTTATCTCACAATTGACCCAAAGCATCAGAAATAAGAAGTCAGACTGAGTGACCTTAGCTGCTAAGAAGCATCTTATTGTACCTTCCCTCCCTCTCTGACTTTGGCCTCGACACTGATCTGAGCCTGCAGATAACAGAAAGCAGGAGCTTATCTAGACAGGAGTGGTGGAAATAGCCAGTAACAAATCATTGAAGTGAGGAGAATGAAGGTAGAGAAATTGATCAGCTTTAAACAGGAGGTGACTCTGCATTCCTCTTGCTTGGAAATGATTCCCGGGATGGAATTATGTCCAGGTGGGAGGTTGTTTGTGATCCAGTCCTTTCCAGATAGAATATATGAGGCTTGAAACTACATAATGCTTATTACCAAGAGATATATAGGTTTGTCAGAGCAAGAAGACCACTCCCACTTCGTCTCCGGCAAAAAAAAAAAAAAAAGAAAGGTAGTATAGAGACTTAGAAAGTAGAGAAATATAGGTAGAAGTACAGTACCTTTGAGTGACCTTCAGAATTTGGTCCTCTTGGCTCAACATTTTGGCATCATCTCAACAAACTCTTTTTTTTTTTTTCTCCCCTCATTCGATTTCCCCTTCAAGAAGACAGGGAGTGAGTGGGCTCCAATCTTGGCAATGTTGGCTGCTTATTAGAGCATTTGCAGGCCTCGGAGATTTGCTTCTCTTCTTGGTATCTGAAGTTCCACAAGCCCGTTGTTCACTTCCCCTGGAGTGGGGACTGTGGAATGTTACCACTCGCCCTCAGTTCCCTGTTGAAGCTCTTGCAGACCCCTAACAGTGCATGCTACTGTTCTGCAGAGAAAACCATGATGACAAACCACAGCCATCCTCCTTCATCTGTTGTCTTCTGGTCTTTAGGAAGGCATTCCTGGAATGACTGGGGGCTGTGCATCTCGGTTTAATAATGCAAGCTTTTGGTTTTTGTTAAACACATGCAGAGCCTGATATTAAGCATTAAACCAAGGAGCCAAGCTAAGACAGTTGTGTCAAGAAGTTGCTGTCTTTGAAGAAGCACAAGGAATTTAAAGAGATGAGGAAACAAGAAGGGGGCCTATACGGTTGGGACCACAATACAAAATTGAATTTATCATCTATAATAATGGCTTCTAGTTTTTGAGTACTTACTGTGTCCCAGGCACTGTAGATGGTGGGATGTAGATGGTGGGATGGTGAGAGACCCCGAGAGCTTAAGTGATCTAGCCACAGACACACAGTGCTAGTTAACTTTTGGGAGACGCTTTTCACAAGCTGGTGTGAATGAAAGAAAAGCACCATGTACTTTTACAAACCTTAATTTAAGCAAAGGTAATAAATTTAAACCTATTCAAAGCAGAACTAGGGGGTAATTACTTGCTTTGTAAAAGAATTTTTTGCTTTGAAAAGTTAGAAATACTGGTTTTCAAAATATGTTTTGATTTTCCTATCTAAACCTCTTTTGGATTACAGTGAAACATGTTGACCGTAATATATGGAGAAATAGTGCACATTCTGTCCAGCTATTCTGGATGAAAAGGGTGCAGTCAGTGACGGGTGAAAAACTTAATCTAGTTTGGACAAGAAGAAACAATTAACTTCTGTACTTTGCTACCTAGATGTCACTACTCTAATACTTCTCAAAGTATAGATGGGCTGGGTGTGGTGGCTCACGCCTGTAATCCCAGCACTTTGGGAGGCCGAGGCGGGAGGATCACAAGGTCAGGAGACCGAGACCATCCTGGCTAACACGGTGAAACCCCGTCTCTACTAAAAATACAAAAAAATTAGCCAGGCGTGGTGGCAGGCACCTGTAGTCCCAGGTACTCGGGAGACGGAGGCAGAAGAATGGTGTGAACCCGGGAGGCGGAGCTTGCAGTGAGCCGAGATCACACCACTGCACTCCAGCCTGGGCGACAGAGCATGATTCCATCTCAAAAAAAAAAAAAAAGTATAGATGGACACCACACCTGCTAATATTGCATATTCCTGGGACTTGACCTAGTATGAATAATCAAACCAATGGTATTAGGGCCTCAGAATCCATATTTTAATAAGTTCCAAAGGTGATTCTGCACCATAATTTGAATTTCCTTTAGATCACCTCATTCCGTATCTGTTAACCTCTTGTCCATATTTTCTATCTTTGTGTGTCTCTTTCTGCTGCGTTCTGAATAGTTCTTCTTGAGCTGTCTTTCGGTTCATTTATTCTTTTTTCATCTGTGTCTAATCTACTGTTAAATGGGTCCATTGAGTTTTTAATTTTAGCTACAGTATTTTTCACTTCTAGATGTTCTGTTTGGTTCTTTTTCTATATGTATTTCATCTTTTTTTTTTTTTTCCAAGATGGAGTTTTGCTCTTGTTGCCCAGGCTCGAGTGCAATGGCACATCTTGGCTCACCACATCCTCCACCTCCGGGGTTCGAATGATTCACCTGCCTCAGCCTCCCGAGTAGCTGGGATTACAGGCATGCA
Source organism: Theropithecus gelada (assembly GCF_003255815.1). Lineage (NCBI taxonomy): Eukaryota > Metazoa > Chordata > Mammalia > Primates > Cercopithecidae > Theropithecus > Theropithecus gelada. Next base: position 29,138,014 of record NC_037682.1, on the reverse strand, counting down.
CCACCACACACAGCTAATTTTGTATTTTTAGTAGAGACGGGGTTTCTGCATGTTGGTCAGTCTGGTCTCAAACTCCCAACCCCAGTGATCCACCCACCTTGGCCTCCCAAAGTGCCGGGATTGCAAGCGTGAGCCACTGCATCTGGTCTTCCATCATTTCTTAATAGTTTGCTCTTCCCTGCAGATGGACGTATTCAAGCTTTGCTTTTATTTCTTAATAATTTACTAATATGTTCGTGAAATTTAGTAATATGTTTATGATTAGGTCTGATAATTTTAATATCTGAAGTCTTTACATGTCTATTTCTGATATCTGCTATTTTTACTGGTCTATTCATGGTATCTTGGATCCTCCAGTACTTAGTATTTTTGACTGTATATTACTCATTGTCTTTGAAAAATTATTTTTGGAAATTCATTGAGGACTGTGATAAAAAATGACTTTCTCCAGAAAGATTTAGATTGGCTTCTGCCAGGTGCCTAGAAGTACTACCAGTTCAGGACCATTTCAAACCAAGTTTATGAGGTTCCCTGGACCATCTGAGTAATGCAAACCAAAGGTATACAATCCATGAGAAGGCCACCCATGGTGAATAAATTCTTCCACATCTCCCTTGTTGAATTTGTTGCAAAGACAGCCTTCTCCACAGTCCCCTAATTGGTTCATCTTCACCTTAAAAATTAACACTTTGGAGTCTAAGCATAACAGCGGGTCTCCTTTAGACTCTCCACTTTGGCCCTGGATCTTGTCTTATTGGTCCTCTCAATCTTTGGTAAAACAGAAACTCAAGTTGGTCCAGCTCACCATTGTCCTTAGAAGAAAAGTTGCCTCAATTTTCCAGGTGCTTACCTTTTACTTTTTATTCCTTTTTCGAGGATATTAAGAATCTTAAAAAATATATTTTACTCTAGAATTAGGTTTTTTTGCCCAGTAGGGGAGATGGTTTGCATATATAGCTCACCATATTACTAGAACTGGAAGTCTCTGCACTAGAATTATAGAACCATTCCTCTGTTCATTCCAGCCCATGATGTTGGAGAGACAGAACCAAAGCTGTCCTCTGGCCTGTGGTTGGGTAGAACGTTTTACTGACCTTTGCCCAAATCTTTCACCTTTGTTCTCCCTAGGGTGTTTCCAGCCATCTCAAATGAGATGGCCCAAGTCTCAAGGCACCAGTAGCTTTAAAGCAATAAAAAGATCAAATAGTACTTTTAGAAGGAGACAAAGGGGATTCTATAAAAGGTAAAAATCTTTAGATGCTGAGAATTTAGGGTGTAGTAACCACAGCTGTTCAGATGAACTTGGGCTGGTCTTCCCTGTCACGATCACTGTGTGCCTCTAGACAATAAATGCTGTTTGAGGAATGCAGTGGCACAAGATGGCTTGTATTCACCACGGAGACTGAGAAATGAGAGCTGGAAAGAGTGCTCCAGTGTCCGTCGTTGAAAAGTGGGGAGATAGACAGCCTGTACCCGGGCTCCCTCACTGTCGAGTTCATTATTCCCTCACATGGATGAATTGGCCTCTGGAGGTGAGATTGCTACTGGTTCTGAAGGATGCCTCTCTTTAACACGTTATTGCTTGCCCTTCACTCTGCTTCTGAAAGTCACCCTTGAAAACACACATTCTTCTCTACCGGTGAAGCCTGATTTATCAGCCAACTCCTCAGAGAAGAAACAAGATAAAAACCTCTGGCTATAAAACACCGTTATGCATTATGCTCTGTTGGCTGTGTGTCTAGACAGAGCTAAGAGACCCCTTTGTGACCCTAGCAATACCTAGAGATGACTGTATATTTACCTCTTTTTAGAAGAAAGATGGACTTGACATTTTTATATATTAGACAGAGGCCACAGAGGCAAAGAAAACTCTAGCCAGGGAGACAGGAGGTGACACTTTAAAACCCTGGTCTGGCCATCCTTCCCTGAATGAGAGAAAGTATAGTATAGCCTTGCAGATAAAAACAGACCCTGGAGTCACCAACTGCCTGGGTTCCCATTCCTCACACTATCACTTTTTAATTCTGTGACCTCGAGCAAGTTACTCACATCTCTGTGCCTGAGTTCCCCCTCTATGAAGTGGAAATAATGGTGGTACCTATCTTATGGTGGTGGTGTACAGATCAATCATGTAAAGTACTTAGAATATAATGCTTGACATGTAGTAAACACTCAATAAATGTGAGATATCATGATTATTATGCCAGCCCAGAGAAACTACAGTATATGCAGTTACTGGCAATGCCTGTAAAATAGTCTCCTCTTGCAGTGAACCACAGGAGCTAACAGCTCCCATTTTGAAAGGGGAAATTGACAGTGGTATCTGGCGTTTTTGAGAGAGTTGGTCCACATCCAAAAATCTTTTCAGGCCAGTAAATTCTGGCCAGACTGATTGCATGTGTGGTCTAGGGTTACCATGTTCATTGCCAAGAGACATGTGAGTTACTGAGCTAGGAGAAACCCAAATTAGGAGGGTACAGAATCAGGAGATCTCTGGGAAATGTAGGCAGAAGACTAGATAGCACTACCAGGCAGGTCCTGATTCAGAATTAGTGAGACGGATGGGGTATGAATCCCATACTCACCACCTATTCCTGTGATTGATGGTGGCTGAGTGAGCTCTTCTCCTACAGATCCATGCACTTGCGTATAGCCATGAGATTTTTTTTTAAATGATTCCCCCTTAGGTTACGTGGGCATATGCATTTTTCAGAAGTCATAGCCTGTATACTCAAGATGTGTGCATTTCGCTATATGGAAATTACACAGTTTTTAAAAAATGAGTTCTTCCTCCCCTTAAGTTGATAGTGGAGCTTGCATAAATGTGCAGGTGGTTGCCATGGCCCACGGGGATCCATTTGTGGTTACCAGCTGGGAGGAGATACACCTGCTTGCATGTCTCTAGCAGAGGTGTGTGACCTGCCCCCAACTCCTGCCAATTCGGGCCCCTTTCTTAGCCTCTTCTCCTATATCCATCTTGCCTTGGCTTCTTATTACCTTTACTTCTTTTCTCAGATTCTGGGGTTTTTTTTTTACTCTTTTAATTTACATTTAGTCTCTCCTTTTTTATGATCAGAAATAACCTACGCATATTATGAGAATGATCAAACTGCTTAGAACTATATAAAGTAAAAAGCAAAAGTTTTTTTCAATTCCCCAGAAGTGATCAGCATGATTTGGTGAAAATGCAGCCATACTTTTCTATATATACATGTCACGTATCTATGTGCCTATATAATACAAATATATAGATGTGTAGATAAAGACCTCCACATATATAGGGTTATGTTGTTTTATTATAGGAATGGAATCCTACAAAACATCTTTCATGGCACTACAAATAGCACTGCCACCCCATTCTTTTTCAGTGGCTATAGTAGATCCACTGTTTGGATATATTAACCACTCTTTTTTCCATATTTCTAACTTTAGTCAAGGTGGACATACAGCTCAGCTGAGAGGCAGACATATTGTGAAATGGACTCCTCAAAAAGAGTTTCATCTCACTTATCCCTTCTCAGCAATAAAATCTTGGATTCTGGGTGTATTTGTTTTAGATGCTGTGGTACTGGCTGGTTTTGGCAACAAGGACAGTGTTGGTAGGGTGAGAAACACTATCCCAAGTCATATGTCTGTGTGACTACAGGACATTTCTTTTGAATGCCACAAGGATGATTTGTATGATTACTGGAGACAAGCCTCTGTCTCCTGAAGACAGGCCAAGATAACGTTAGATTGAATTTCAAGAGATGAAAGTGAGGTTTTTAAGTAATAGCAAAGCCTTGTGTTTCTGTAGTACTTTGTGCTTTTTGAAGTGCTTTCACAGTCATTATCCTGTTTGATCCTACTAAGAACCCTGAAAGTACATAGGTTGGTGGTTTTTATCCTGAGACTACAAATGAGACCAAGGATAACAATGAGTAGGAATCAGAGCTAGAATTAACCCCTATTTTCTTATTATTGACCCAGCGTGCTTTCTACATTGAGAAGTGCACCGCACTGAGAAGAGATTGGTCACCACAGCACAGGGCACACAGAATTCCATTAGTATCACTTACCTGGGAAGTCCAGGTGCCTTCGATAGTTGAGGGGAGTAAATGATATGACTACCTTCCTTCAAAACTTGTAGTTTAAAGTGGTAACTTGAATTCTCACATTTACCTCTGCTACCTTTCTCTAAAATGGTTTTTTAAAGGGTAAATCCACAGGGACAAAGAAAAAGAGAGGAGAAACAGGAAAAAAAAAAAAAAAAAAGGAAGCTGGAGAACAAATGGGTGAGCTATGACTGGATTAGTGAACTCAGAAAATGGAGTTCTAAGCTGGCACTCAGGAGAACCAAGAGGCAACCAGATTTACTTCCAGAAGGCCTGGGAATTGGCAAGTTGAGATAACTCTGGAAACAAAAGAGATGGTGGGGCTAAAAATGGGAAGATTAGTTGAAATTTCATTAGGAAGCTATCACACTTTCATATTCCTTCCCTATGCTGCACAGCCTGGCGACTCCCCCTCTCACACCCAGGCAGAAGACTGGAGCTTACTCTCTGGTGAGGGTAGAGCAGGTGTCTGGAATACCAGATATGAAGCACAACTGAGAATGGGGATCCGTTTCTGAAAACAGGGATTTAGCACAAGTCAACATAATGAACATTGAAACTACTAGTCCTTTTCCTCAAGTCCGGTCCCAGAACACAGCCAGCCAGGCTCATATTCCTTCTAAGCAGGAGTTTATAAAAGTCTTCTTTGGGAAAACTCACCAGTTTAAGAGATTGGATGTCAATGAAATGGCCCAACTGAATCATCTAATGATGAAGCCCACAACCAAGAGCTTTTCAGTGTCCCACATTTAAAAATGAGTGTCAGCCAAGGATCACCAGACATTTGACACTTGACAGAAACCTTGAATATGAAAGAACACTCACACATCTATGGGGAGGGGGAGGAGAGGAGGAGGAGAAAGAGGAGGAAATCACCTGGGAGGAAAACAGGCTATATCAAGAGAAGGAAACTTAAAATAAAACAGAAAAACCTGAAAGATGACTGAAGATATGGAATCCGTGAAATAAAAATAAGATGCCTCCCTGCTTTTAAAAGACTAAACAGGAAAGGACTCATAGAAATTTAACTTGAAAAAGTTGGGATTGCTTAAGGCCAGGAAATCAAGACTGGTCTAGGCAACATAGTGAGACCCCATCTTCACAAACAATTTAAAAAATATATTAGTTGGGTGTGGTGGCACATGCCTGTAGGCCTAACCACTCAGTTGGCTGAGGTGGGAAGATTGCTTGATCCCAGGAGTTAAAGGCTGCCATGAGTTATGATTGCACCACTGCATTCCAGCCTGGGCAACAGAGTGAGACCTTGTCTCTAAAAAAACATAATAATGGAAAACGTTAGGTCATAAATTTGAAGGTATATCCCAGAAAATTGAAGGTATGTACCAGAAGGTAGAAAAACACAAAGAAATAGAAAATAAAAACTGAAGACTGGGTTAGGAGATACACATCCAAATCATAGGAATTCTAGAGAGAAGAGAAAAATTTGAGAAATTGAAGAAAATGCTCCCTGAACCAAAGAACAGTGGTTTTCAGACAGAGAAGAGCCCACCTGATGCTCAGATTGGTGAACGACAGTAAACCACACCAAGCACATCGTTAAGAAATTTCAGAACATTTGGCAAAAAGAAGATCCTACAAGTTTCTAGAGAGGGCATTACAAAAATAAATACATAAATAAAAGTAAGCTTTTTACAAAGATTCAAGAATCAAAATGGTGTCAGTCTTCTTAATAACATTGGACGTGAGAAGACCGTTCTGAAACAAATCGTTTCAACTCAAATTCTGTACCATAAAGACATTTTCAGAAATGATTAAAAAGTTACTTTCATACAGCCCTTTCAGGAAGCTACTAATAAATGTGGTCTACCAAAACCAAGGGAGTAAACCAAGAAAAAGAAAGACATAGGATATGGGAAACTGGGGATCCAACCCTAGAGAGTGAAAAGGAGCCTCTGGAATGACGCTGAAGGGCCATCACAGGGTGGCAGCTGGGAACCCTTTGTCCAAACTGGAGTGGATCCGAAGGTGTGGGGAGAGATTTCTGTAGGAAGAAATTGATAGGCCAAGCTTGGTGGCTCACTCATGCCTGTAATCCCAACACTTTGGGAGGCTGAGGAAAGAGGATCACTTGAAGCTACAGCCTGAACAACATAGTGAGACCCCATATCTACAGAAAAATTAAAAATTATTATAGCTGGGCATGGTGTGCTCACCTCCAACCCCAGCTACTCCAGAAGCTGAGTTGGGAGGATTGCTTGAGCCCAGGAGTTTGAGGCTGTGGTGAGCTGTGAGCACGCTACTGCACTGTAGCCTAGGTGACAGAGCAAGACCCTTTCTACACACACACACACACACACACACACACACACACATATACACAGAAGAAGAAATTGATAGAATACTTAATATATTTGAATTTGTTGAGAAGAGATTTATGAATCTGGGAAAGACTTTGTGTGTGGATTATTGAGAAGTATATGGAATGCTAAACAAATGGGGAGGGGGAAGGCTTTTGTTTTCCCAGGAAGAAAAGTGTTCAAATCATAGTATACCTGTGTTGTTCATCTGTAGCATTTTCTTGATCAAGATAACAAAAACACTGATTATCTATAATTACTGTCTAACTAAGAAGCTTGAAAATGGGCATGTGTGTGGCAGTGGCAGAGAAGGTAATAAACTAGAGCTAAATCCTCAGCTTTCAGAGAGGGAAGACAATAGATAATTCCTAAAACTAAAGAATCATAAAGTAGCACACAAGCATGCTATTTAGAGATACGGCAGTAAGCTATCAAAAGACCTAACCAAAATAGTAGAAAATGACTGCTTCTGGAAGATGAGGGTCAAAGAATGCGATCGCTTTTATCAAGCCTCTTACAACTATTTGACTCTTTAAATTGTGTGCACATGTTACTTTGATAGAAATAAAAGTGGAATTTCAAGAATGCGCTGGTAGGAACAATTGGTCTGTGACAGCACTTTGCACTTTAAAAGCAAGCTGTCAAACAAAAACCTCTTTCAAGCATCTCTAGCCTCACAACGGATAGTCTGGGCATGCAGAAGACCACTGCACCCCTGCTTGTCTCCCAATCTTGGATCCACCTTAATGATGGAAGCACAGAGGCTGTGGGAACATTTCAGAAGCCTGTGACCTGACTTTTTTCTCTGCAGGTAACTGCAGGATGAGTGGTTTATTGAAAAATCCAATTCTGAGCATTTTGGTCTACCACAAACTAGAGGAGAAGGCAGAGGTGCCGTCTCAATGGGTTTGGGTCACACACAAAGCATCACAAGGCCGCTTTGTGGGGAAAGTTACAATGCTGCCCTGCTCTTCAAAGCAAAGCTACATGCACATATCTGGCATATGTGCAGCATAAGAATTCATTCTCTTTTCTCTCACACTCCTAGGTAGCCTGGATGAGGTCCAGGGCGTAGAATGTGTTGCCAGAGTTGTCTCCCTGGCACCTTTTAGGGTGAATGGTGGAGACTCCTTTCCTGAGATGAGATCCTGCCAACTTGCTCCCAGGCCAAACCAGCCAAAGCCTCAGGGGCCAAATGCGCATGCTCGTGAGTATAGCAATTCAGAGCATGGACTTTGGAGCCAAACTCAATGGAGTTCAAATCTGAACCTTGCTACTTACTAGCTGGGTACCACTCCGAGGAAGTTACTTCACTTCTCTGAGCCTCCATTTTCTCTTCTGGGAATGGGAATAATAGTAGTGCCTGTGTTGTAACATTAAATAAGACCTAGGATGTGCTTTTAGCACCTATCATATATTAGCTCTTAACTCAACATTATATTTGCTGTGTCATTGTGGGAAAGTCACGGAATCTCTCCAGGCCCCAGTTTCCTCATTCGTCAAATGGGGGTAATGCTGCATCCTCAAGAGTGTGGGAAACGTTCTGTGAGCCGATGTGTGCAAATTGCTTAGCCCAAAATGTGGCAACTAGTGAGAGCTCAATTCATGAAGGTGATTATTACTTTCCTGCCTTTTCCTTTCCACAGCTTCTCTCCTAATTCAGACCTACTTTCCTTTTGTCTGGCCACCAGAATAGCTTATCTGGCCACCCTGAGTCTCTCTCCCCCTTTCTGCTGTAGCTCATCCTACATACAGTCGCCAGAACAATTTTACATAAACACGGCTTTTATAACTTCCCACCCCTGCCGAGGAGCCCACTACAGTTAGAAGATCGAAACACCCCAGGCTGTTATTTAAAGCTTTGCACGCTGAGATGTGTGCTTTGCATCTTTGCTGTCCAACCAGTCACCTTATTCCTCATCTACCTTTGTGCCTACTGCCTCTGTGTGCCAGACATTGTCACATGCCCCTCCCAACTCTCTTGTTAAGAGCACCACTTAGTTTTAATAATTGATTTGAAATGAAACCCACTTCTTTCAAAAATTCCCTCTGATACCTTTACCCTCCTCATTCCTTTATGCCTTGCCTTAGCAGCCCTTGGGGCTATAGCCAGCACTGGTCTCATGCAGCTTTGAGTAAATTTCCTTGTCCTGAAAAGCCGCTGAGTGTAGTGGAAAGGCCTTGAGGCTTTGGAGGTCTGACAGATTTGGATTCAGATCTTCGTTCTGCCACTTACTAGCTGAGATGTCTTGGGAATGTTATTTTACTTCTCAGTGTTCTCAGTTACCAAATAAGAATTTATAAACTGGGAATACTGTCATTATTCCCAGTTTACAAATGGGGACATGGAGAGGTGAGATAACACATGAGATTATTATTACATAAAGTCCTTAGTATCACATCTGACATTTAGCTGCTTACATGTTACAGTTCCCTTCCCCCTGTTGTTTCATATGTGCCTGGTTTGTTGCTTTGCCCAGATGTTTTGTCTGTGTAGGCCCCTGTATTAGTTGGTATATGCTAGGTGGTGCTTTGGTAACTTACAGACCCAAGGCTCAGCAGTTTCAGACAATAGAGGTTTGTTTCCCACTTGCTTTGCAGGTCCATGATGGATTAGTAGGGCAGGCTTCTCTCATCTTAGTCACCCAGGGAGCTAGACCACTCACATTTCACTGGCCAAAGCACATCACCTAGACAGATCTGAACTTCTGAGGGGACAGGGAAGTCTAATCCTATTGTGTATCTGGAAGGACAGAAATTCAGGAACATTTGTCAACCACCTAGTGACCACCGTATCCTCCAGGTCCTATCTCAGGTTTCCTGTGTGGCGATATCTGTTGGCAAGCCTGGTGACACCACTGGGTATATGGTTCACTCCCAGGACTTGGAGTCTTGGTGATTACAGTCCTCTTCTCCATGGGGTCATGGTTGCCCAACTGTGATTCACAACCTGTGCCAGAAACACAGTGTGAATCCACTTGTCTCAAGACTCAACCATACCCCTACCAGTAAGGACAAAATGAAGACGGCAGCTTTGTCCTGTTTGAAAAAATAAGCAACGTTCAGGGACCTCCAGTTCTCTAAAACTCTGTCATCCTTTACTCATTCATTCACTCCACAATACTAGATTTGTGGAGATTTGCTATGTGCCAAGCACAATTTTATTTACAACAATACAGTGATACTAAGACAGACATGGTCCCTGCCTATTCAGATCTGACAATTAGGCAGAGAAGGCAGTAGTTTAAAATGATTAACTGAATGGGCTCTGGAGTCAGACAGCTCATCACTGGGCCTGCATTTCTTCCTATCAGCCTTGGGAAAGTTCCTAAACCTCTCTGTACCTCAGTCTTACTATGTGCAAAGTGGGAGTGATGACCATACTTCTGTTATAGAGCTTTTTAAAAGAGGAAATGAGGTTGGTAATCCGTACAGAACATTTCATAAAGACATCAGCTTCTAGAAAGCCCTTGGTAAATGTTAGCCACGTCTGCTGTCATCGTCTTCATCATCACCATTACCATCATTAGTAGTAACAGTAGGAGTATTTAGGATGAATAGTGGTAGGATGAGGAAGATGTTGAGCCAGCAGGGAAAGTTTTGCATTTTTCTAGAAGCATTGTACTAAAAAGGGTCATTGGCATTGCACATAAGTCCATGAAAACCTATTTCTCGTGGACCAGAAGCACACTGTGAACACCACCATTCCAGTCACAGCTCACCACTGTTTATAACATTGTGCGGGGTCCAGCTCATCCCCTGTTGTTGGCCATTTATGTTGTTCCAACTGATTCTCTGTTGCTGGCCCCTGAAGTCCCACCGTCTAATTTCTTTTGAACATTCAAGTAGCTTTTCATGATTAAGGCTCAGAGTACAGAAAGGAGAGCTGAATAGGAATTGAACATTTTAAAACAGGGAGAAAAGGACTCATAATTCTAAAAGCTAGATTATAAAGGGCTGCAAAATAGCCCCTCGATGCATCAGCCTGGTGCCTGTGTATAATGTTTATGGCCTGACTTTGTGTCACTGTTCTTAAGGAAAAATATATTCCTAAATCCCTCTGTGGCTCCCCTGCTCAGTCACCCAAGACACTTGACCCAGCGGTGACATGGTGAATTTAGCATTGAAGCAGGAAAGACAGGAGAGCCAGAGACATGCTGCTGTTAATTCCCCATATGTGCATAAAATTCAGATACCTCCAGGTCTGTATTTACTTGTGTTTAGCATCTGCACGTAAAGAAAGGGAAGTTACTCCCTGCTACCTCCCATCAGTCAAGCATCACCTGATTCAAGGACATACTAAGCCATAGTCGGCCCATCCCAACTTTTTTGCCAACATGCCCACCCCAAAAGACAAAAAAAAACCATACCCCATCCAAAAAGCTGGCCTAATTAAATCCTGACAGATTGCTGCTCTATTTCACAGCTGCCTAGTAGCTGGGTCTGTTTCTGAGCTCTGGCAAGAATAGGATACATCTGGCTTTACTGAGTTATTTAATATCTTTGGCATGAGCCAGAAAATGGTGGAAATGGTAGAAAATGTGTCCTTTTCTTACGCTAAGACACAAGGGAGTTGGAAAAAGTACATTTTTTCCCTCCACATTTGAAAATGACTAGAAGGTGAGAGAGAGAGAAGGCTCATCTGCAGCCAGTGAAGTCACGCTTTTGCATTCTGTTTGTAGGACAAGTTGTCAGTGTGCGATGATTTCTGTAGGCTTTGACATGGGGTAGCAGTTTAACCATATCAAATGCTTAATGAAGTGAGGCCCCATCTCATCGGTATGCAGTGTGGCATTAACATTACATACGCTAATCCTGAAACAATAAGCTATAAGGAGAGCCTCGCTTTCTGGGTTTGAAATTAATGGAGCAGTCTGAATTCTTCCAGTTTTATCTCCTGCTTTAACCTGGAATGATGCCAGTGTGTTTGGTTTTACCCTGGAGAATTCATATCATGTGAAAAACTTAAATCAGGTCTGTCTGGCAGTACACGCAGTCCTAATCCGTTAAATATTCCTAGCTAACAATGCACGTGGGGCTCTTCAGCTCTACAGACAGTCTTGTTCTGCTAAGTCCATGCAAATATGACCACTTCTGCCTGCTTTTTTGAGGGGGGGATCAATAATCCCCCATGCCTACATGGTTTTACCCAAATCCCTCATGCAACATACAAGGCTCTTGGCATATCTTAACCCTGGTGGTAGCTCCCCATCCATTCTCTAGGGCCTGGCTCTCTTACTGTGAGTTTGGGAAGGTTTCAGATGAGACACTGCTTCTCTTTCATTGCTCACTTAAAAGGAACCAGAACTCTTGACTTTATCAAGTTATAGAAACTTGAGCCCAGAGTCCCATTTGTAGAATGTCTGAAGAGAATGCCATTGAACCCCATCATTCCCTGTGCCCTTCTGCATTCGGGAAAATGAAAAACATGAGGACTTGTGTGAACCATGTATGGGGCATTTTTCTTCAGAGTCAAGCACTGCTGTCTGAAAAAGAACACTTCTTTCCAGAAAACTCTGCTTTTTCAGAACGACCTCTTTCATTCTGCTGCCTCATTCCCAGAGGAGGGATTTTGTATTTCTCCTCATCCAAACATGGAGATGACTATTTCAGGACTGTAAAAAGGAATGTGTGATCAATCTTTTATTTAATACATATTTATGAGGTGCTGCTGTGTGGGAAGTGCTGGGTAAAAGGGCAGTGTAGCATCACAGTTGCAAGCATGGATTCAAGAGTCCAGCTGCCTGGGTTCAGATCCTGGCTCCCACCTTTGACAGCGGTGTGAGGTTGTGCTGGTTACACAGTCTTTCTGGGCTGTGGTTTCCCCTTCAGGAAAATGGGGATGTTGACCATACTGACCTCATAACGAAGTCCTTGGAGTCTGGTACCTAGCAGGTACTAAGCAAATGTTAGCTGTCACTACCTCCATTCCTGCTCCTGCTGCTCTGCTGTTGATCTCATTACTGTTACCTTCATCATTATTATTATTAGGTGCTGGGAACAAAGTTGTCCACCAAAACAAAACGAAACTATACCCACCATGGTTCCTGTTCTTATGGAATACCAAGTTTCCTGAGGGAGGCACACACTGAATAAAAAACTGTAGACCAGGTACAGGGGCTCATGGCTGTAATCCCAATGTTTTGAGAAGCTAAGCAGGAGAATGGCTTGAGGCCAGCTGTTCAAGACCAGCCTGGGCAACATAGCAAGACCCCATCTCTTAAAAAAAACAACAACAAAAAATTAACTGGGTGTCATGGCACACCTGTAGTCCCAGCTACTCAGGAGGCTGAGGCAAGAGGATTGCTTCCTCCCAGAAGTTCAAGGCTGCAGTGAGCTATGATTGTACTGCTGTACCCTGGCCTGAATAACAGAGACCCTGTCTCTAAAAAATACCAAACAAACAAAAGATTGTGGTAAATATATAACTATAGCATGTGCTATGATGAGAGATAACTAGATTTAGGTGAACACGAATAAGGGGAACTGTCATAATCATGAAGGTCATCAAAGGCTTTTCTGAAGAGCAGATGATGGACCTGAGATCGAAAGGAGAGGTATTAATTCAATACAAGATCATTAACTCAGAAAATGTAGAAAAATACCCCCTTCACATCGCATGTAATTTATCCATCCAATGATAGTAGCCATTGTTAACATTTTGCTGTATAGCCCTCTATACCTTCTTTATGAATGGATAGAAATACACACACACATACACACTTTCTCATCAACATAAATGGCATCCTGCTCTCGTAAAAGATATGCTGTCCACTAATGTGCTGTCTTCACCAAGCAGCATGCTGAGGATACCTTTCTGTGTCAGCCAGCAGGACCAACATCCTGAGAGCCAAGAGCCACTGCGGACCTTCCAGCTCAGTTCCGCGCCTGGCTTGCTTCCCACCCCGTCCCACGCTTGCCTCTGCATGAAGCAGGGTGGTTATGCTTCTAGAGCCAGGCTTCTTCACTCTCACCTGACAGCTCTTGGCACACACCTAGCACTGGACTTCCATCTGTTTGCAAGGCTACTTCCTGACACCTGCTTAGAGCCTCCAGGTACCTTACAGTATATTCTCCTGATGTGCAGATTGGATCCAGAGGCTTTATGGCTGTGTCTGAACACCTCATTTGGGTTTGTGATCACCATCAACATTTATGGGCTTATCTGGAATGAAAGCCTCTGTTTACACATTTGGAGGAAAAATGTATCCACAGGCACAGCACCTTATTTCTTTATTTTATTTTCTTTTTTTGGAGACAGAGTCTTGCTCTGTCGCCTAGGGGCTGCAGTGCAGTGGCATGATCTCCACTCACTGCAAGGTCTGCCTCCCAGGTTCATGCCGTTCTGCCTCAGCCTCCCGAATAGCTGGCACTACCGGCGCCCACCACCACGCCCAGATAATTTTTTGTATTTTTAGTAGAGACGGGGTTTCACCATGTTAGCCAGGATGGTCTCCATCTCCTGACCTCATGATCCGCCCGCCTCAGCCTCCCAAAGTGCTGGGATTACAGGCATGAGCCACAGTGCCTGGCTGCACCTTATTTCTTAAAATACCTTTCATATTCCTGGACCCTGAGCTCTAAAGGATCCCTGTTAAGGAATTTACTCCTAGGGTCTTAAGAGACTCCCGAATCGTGGGAGCCTCTTAGAGGATGGATTGCTTTTTCTAAAATTGTTGAAGGCTCAAATCACGAAAGTCGCCTTTAAAGGAGGTACTTTTATGGACTTAAAAAAAAAATCAATGTCTTTGTGCTATGTTAATTTGCTTTCCACCTCTTTCTCCTCCTCATCTACTCAATACAAGTTGATTCATTCATCTCCTATGTGGTACGATCGAAGACATCTCTCAGTGAGGGTCCCTGTTAGCATAATGTTAGGAGTAGCAGGAAGCTGTGGTTCTACACACACACACATGCACGCACGTACACACACACATATTCTGGCTCATTCCAGGTGGATTGACAGCAGCTGCTTAGCATGTCACAGGCCTCAGCCTTCTAACAGTAGCCCGCCCGTCTAGCTTCCTTTGTGTCATGAAGAGTGGTCTTCTCCCTCTTGAGTTGATTTTTCTCTTGTATTTTCCTTTATACTCTCACAGCTTAACCCTGAATCAGTCCAAAATGAGTAAAGTGAGTAACCAAGGTCATCTAATAAAACTGTGAAATGATCTCACAGTCTGCTCAGGCTGCCATAACAAAATACCATAGACTGGAGCCGGGCGCCGTGGCTGACGCCTGTCATCTCAGCTCTCTAGGAGGCCGAGGTGGGCAGATCCCTTGAGGTCAGGAGTTCAAGAACAGGCCGGCCAACATGGTGAAACTGCATCTCTACTAAAAATACAACAATTAGCTGGGTGTGGTGGCATGCACCTGTAGTCCCAGCTACTCAGGAGGCTGAGACAGAAGAATCACTTGAACCAGAAAGGCGGATGTGTAGTGAGCCGAGATTGTGCCACTGCATTTCAGCCTGGATGACAGAGCAAGACTCCATCTAAAAAAAATAAATAATTAAAAATTTAAAAAACAGACCAGGTGGCTTAAACAACAGAAATTCTCAGTTTTGGAGGCTGAAAGTCCAAGATCAAGGCTCCCACCAATTCAGTTCCTAGTAAGGGCCCTCCTGGCTTATAGACAACCAGCTTCTCATGGTGTTCTCTCCTCAGCACGCTCTCTGGTATTCCGTCTTCATTGGGGCACGAATCCTAGCATGGGGGTCCCACTCTCAGGACCCCATTACTCCCTAACCTCCCAAAGTCTTCATCTTAACCACCATCACATTGGGGGTTAGTACCTCAACATATGAATTGAGGAGAATACATACATTCAGTCCATAACCATCTGTTTTCAGGACTCAGGGCCAAGAAAGGCATGTGGCCAAGATACCACCGCTGGCAAAAGCTAAAATCTGAACAGCCAAGATGGCCGGGCATCAGGAAAAGGATGGAGAGGCAACATGGTGGTGGGGTGAGGGAATACAGTGTTGGCACCAAATGCCTGCTCTGCCACTTACTGGCTGTGTGAACTTAGAAGCATACTTAATCACTCTGAACTTGCCTTTCCTTCTCTCTAAAAGTAGGGCTGATGGTGCTCACCCCGTGGGCTTGCAATAAATGTTCTTCTGTCAATCAGCCAGTCAAGAAATAGCAATGGATTTATATGTCAGGAACTCTTAGGTGATGAAATTAAATGAAACTCTTGCTTATGCCGAAAGCTCAATGCAGGACACAGTAGTTACGTGATCAGTGTCTCCTTCCTGGTCCCACACAGAAGGGATCCCCAAAACACGATTAGTGGGAGTAACTCAAATGGAAGAGCTGGTGGGAACAGAGTGCTGTAACAGAGAGGGAGAAAGAAATGTTTTCTGTTGGTTTGCTGGGCATGAAGGTGAAGTTTCTTGCATGCCAGATTGCAGTTGGGGCCTGAAAATGGGTACCAGTAGAGTTATTTGAGGGTAGAAGTGTGAGGGAGTGACAATGGAAACCACCTGCTGGTCTTCTTTGAAGGCTGGGGATGTAATTTCTGAAGGATACCATGATAAACCAGCAACCAAAAGACAGGTGGACCCCTGACAGCCCTCCCCACTCAACACAAGTCTTTGTTGCTATGTGGTAGAAGAAATAGAGATGTGAGTTCTGAGACATTTATGGGACTGGCCTTTTATTATAGCTTGACAAGTACAACACTGCACTCAAGTTAGAAGTAATCACATCACATTTTTAGGGCACATTGTAAGTCTAAAAAACCAGATTTGCCATAATGCCTGCTAGTGGGATTTTTTTGTTGTGGGTTTTTGTGGGATTTTTGTATCTTTTAAATTAATTTTCAATTAAGTTTTGAAAGGACAAAGTGTAAAATTAACTAACTTGCAATTAATTTCAACAGTCATTATGCAAAAATTCTAGGCATGTGAAAGATGGGGAGCACAGAATAATTAGGCGTGGATTTTTTCACTACCATAATTACAGTAATGAATATGCATGAAGCCATTTGGGAAAGGAACACACAGCAAGCAATTGTATTTAATTAAACTTCTAGCTGGCTTAGCCAGGCAAACCTGCCTTGTGTTGTGTTTAGTCTCCTCAAACTATTAGCAAAGTCTTTCCAAACAAATAGCACCCCAAAATATAAAGGAGGCAGTTGCTGGAAAGGAGGCAGTTGCCAGTGTGGTTTTTCTCACTCTTCCTTTAATTTTCAGATTTCTAGCTTCCTTGGACCTTAGGCATGGCATGCATCATTGTCCGGTGTGACCTGAACAGCAATACCTTGGAATAGATTTTTATGTCAAATAAGCACAGCTCAGCCTTATGCAGATGCCACTTTGTTTCATTTCCACCTTGTGTCAAAGACCCCTCCTTGGGTACCTCTTGGGGGCACTTTTTTTTTTTTTTGGATGGAGTTTCACTCTCGTCACCCGGGCTGGAGTGCAATGGCAGGGTCTCAGCTCACTGCAACCTCCACTTCCCAGGTTCAAGCAATTCTCCTGACTCAGCCTCGGGAGTAGTTGGGATAATAGGCATGCACCACCATGCCCAGCTAATTTTTGTATGTTTAGTAGAGAGGGGGTTTCACTATGTTGGCCAGGCTGGTCTCAAACTCCTGACCTCAGGTGATTCACCCGTCTCAGCCTCCCAAAGTGCTGGGATTACAGGCGTGAGCCGCTGTGCCCGGCAGGGGCATCTTTATCTATAATGCAAGATGTAGGAATTGGGCTATAGCTGGAATACCCAATAATAATAATAATAACAGCACCTCTCACGGTTGAGCTGTTCCTACAGGCCAGAGATGCTGACCACTTGACATGCACTTTTCTCTTTCATCTTCCTGGCCACCGAAGTTTGACACTTGAGGAACTTGTTCAGACTCACTTGCCTAGGAAGTGGCAGAGGGAGATTTGAACCCAGGTCTTTTTGATCCTGAGGTCTGTGTGCTGTGTGCCACTCATTTCGTATCATTTTTCTCCAGCTTGAGAAAAAGAAGGAAATTGTTGTGAGTCCCCACTTTAGGCTGTAGGTGGAGTTCATGCATCTCCCTTGTTTTTCCAAGGTCACCTTCCTCCTACAGATAGATGTCCCACGGGCGCCTGAGTCAGTAAAGCCAGACCCTGACAGGGAGCTAGGAAGAAGGGCAGAGCAGAGGGGGATGTGATGGTGGCACTGGCAGCAGCAGCTGCAAATATTTAATGACCCCTTCGACTGTTTGCCAGGCATTGTGCTACATGCTTATTTAAGTATGTGTTTTTATTTGTCTTAAGAGACAGAGTCTTGCTCTGTCGCCCAGGCTGGAGTGCAATGGTGCCATCATAGCACACTGTGACCTCAAACTCCTGGGCTCAAGCCATCCTCCCTCCTCAGCCTCCTGAGTACCTAGGTTTATAGGAGCATGCCACCATGCCCAGCAAATTTTTAAATTTTTTATAGAGATGGTGTCTCACTGTGTTGCCCAGGCTGGAGTACAGTAGTGCAATTATAGTTCACCGTGACCTTGAACTCCTGGCCTCAAGCGATCCTCCCATCTTAGCCTCCAAAAGTGCTGCGATTACAGGTGTGAGCCGCCATGTGCTACATACTTTATAACGACCGTGTCTGATCTTCACAAATACCTCATGAGATGCATGCTCTTATTCTTCATTTTACAGATGAGGAAAACAGGCTCAGGAGTTTAAGTAACTTGCCACAGTTGCAAAGTTAATAAATGGTGGAGCCAGGATTCAGACATGGGTCTGTCAGCCTCCAGAGTCTGTGGTCTGTGTTGGATGTCAGTGCATCATCGTCTCAACTCCTTTTTAATGTCCATGGGTGCCCGTCCACCAGGTGGGAAAACCTGGCCCAACAAACGCAGTCTGTAATCTCGCTCACTGGTGGTAAGAGCCAGAGTGCGAGTGTTGGACATCTTGGAAAATTTCCCCTGGCGGCACATGAGATGATACTTGGAAACTTGCAAAGAACTTTCTAGAATCTCCACAGCAAAGAGTTAAAGAAGCATAGATTGTCTCTCACTGTAATGATTACGGGGTCTTGTTTTTATTTAACACACAGCACTTTGTCTGAGCTTCTCATTTCCAAATGCATAACCCCAGAAGGCCTCTCCACCCTTGCCCCCTCACTGTGAGGTCACAACACCTCGGCTAGTGACTTTTTTTGATCTGGGAAGCACACTCTTTGAGGTCAGCTGTTACTTTCTGGAATAGTGTGTGATTTCTGAAGGCAGTTACAACTCACCAGAGGGGCCAGGATGGGCCCCAGTGAATGCTGGTTCCACGGCACATTTCCAGTTCTCACTAAGCACAATGGCTTTTAGTTTAAAAAAAAAAAAAAAGAAAGAAAAAAAAATCCATCACAGACGTGCATACCAGACTGCCATTAGCTGAACCGGGAAGAACCTTTTGCCAAGTGAAGCAATTTCCTTCTTCTGTAATTAAAGCAATTTGCGGGCTGAATGTATTTATGGGCAAACCTGGTGACGTGAGACAGAAGCGTTTTACAATGTGCATGTCAGAGGAAAATCGGAGGCTCTGGGCAGAACATCCTGGGTATCCCCTTGTCATGAATACAGCATAGCAGGGGGGTCAGGTCTGAGCCATCTCTTCCTGCTATATCAGGGGCAGCATGAAGAGACCAGGAAACTGAGGTGCAGAGAAGGGAAGCAGTTGGCCCAAAGTCAGAAAATGAGCCATCCCGTGGCCAAGCAGTTCCAGGCTTGGTCCTTCCTCTCCTTGTGTTTAGACAACTCGTCCCTCCTACTCTTAGCCAACTCGTGTTCTTTTCTGTCATGTTGGGTTTTTCTTGATGTCATTGGAGTTTCTCTCTCTCTCTCTGTTTTTTTTTTTTTTTTTTTTTTTTTGCGGTGGAGTCTTGCTCTTGACATCCAGGTTGGAGTGCAATGGCTGCTCACTGCAACCTCCGCCTCCCAGGTTCAAGCGATTCTCCTGCCTCAGCCTCCTGAGTAGCTGAGATTACAGGCACCCACCACCACGCCCTGCTACTTTTTTTGTATTTTTAGTAGAGACGGGGTTTCACTGTGTTGGCCAGGCTGGTCTCGAACTCCTGACTTCAGATAATCCACGCGCCTCGGCCTCCCAGAGTGCTGGGATTACAGGTGTGAGCCACGGTGCCCGGCCTGGAGTTTCTTCTTTAATGGTTTCAGTTTTCCTCTAGTTCTTAAGTTTTCAAAGTTTTCCTAGGCTATCATTTCAGTATTTGGACATTCCTGTCTCCTGCCAGATAGCCACTTAGGTTGTCACATTGGCACTTGTTCTGCAAAAGTCCCTTGAGCGCCTATGACGACGGACTGGAGCCGCCTATTCTTGCCCCCGCCCTAATGCACAGCCCCATCTTCCCTTCAGGTTCCCGAGTTCTTCCTCCTCTTCATTTATAAGTGACTTGAATTCTCCGGAACTAAGATTTATACTTTCCAAGCTCAGCTGGGACTCCAGCGCCATGTTCTGTTCATTTTGGTTTTGCATTATTCTGAATGGTAACAGAAACATATGAATTTAGGACAGATTAAGGCAACAAAGCCATTCTGTGTTCTCCGTGGGGCTGGGGGATTCCTGCCTTCAGCTAAGCTTACCCCACATTTGACTGTCATCATCATGAATGTCCCAAGGCAGCTTGCAGCTATCTCTTCCTAGAGGAAAAGCCCAGTGCTGTGGCTCTCTTCCTGCTCCCCTCTGCGCCTTGAAAAGTGAATTCCGAGGAGTGGGACAGTCACTGGCTTCACACAGCCCTGTCACTGTCTTGGTGTCCCTGATGAAGGGCTGTTGAAGGGCTTTTATCCACAGAGAGAATAGATAATGGTGGAGATGCCACAGATGACAGTATCTTTAGCTGAAGGTGTAAAGTTGAGTGGTATAAGCAGAAGGAAGCAAGAAGGTCCACAGCTTCTCCTGTTATTCCCCCAAAGTCTTTACAGATCAAAACAGGGTTTAAGAGCTGTTTATCTGCCATCAAGCAAGATGCCTTAGAATAGCTCCATTTGGGGCCTGTGCTGCTGAGACCACAAGGGAAGTTTGTAATTATGACTGATTATGGGTTTTTCTCCTTGGAAGCCAATGAAAAAATACAATTAGCTGAGTCTCCCTTTATCTCCCTCATTTGTGTGTTCAATTAGTGCAATTGGACATAGACACTGTTATAAGAGGAGCTTTGCCGGCAATGATAGGGTGGCCAGCAAATGCTCAGAGGCGATGAGTAGAATATTAATTGACATGAATCTTATTTATGCTCCTGCCTGGAAGTTCCCGCTCCCTGGGTCTCCAGTGCAGATTTTCCATTGGTGTTAACAGCGGGGTCTCCTTGTTGCTCTGGGTGAAAGTATCACCAGAGGAAGCACTTGATGTATGAAAACAGCAGAATTAAGCTAGAGGCCCTCAACTTTTGGTCTGGAGTTATTTCTTCTAAACTTAGAAATTCCAAAATCAGAGAGGAAAATCATGAAGAGTCCAGAAAATTATATCCTTGTTAGAGAAGCAAGCATTCATTCTTGAAATATTGAGTGGCAATAATAGTGCTTCTAAGAGCTAATACTGTGTGCGGTAGGTGCTGGGGCTGCCTGGTGGTCCTGAACCCACCATTTAAGGCTAATATGTAATATGACATATTAGCTTTACAGATATTTTAGAACACCTAACATATATGTGCAAGGCTGAGCTTAGTGCTTAGCAGTGAGAGGGATGGGTTATAAACATGACTGAGAGGAGAATCCAGCCCTTAATAAGTTTAGTGTTCGGAAGACTAGCTATGTCCGTAACTCTACAACATGGGAGAGAGGAAGATGTGCCATGACATGGGCCAGGTAAAGCACACTGGGAGGCTGAGGCAGAGCGTGGTTATTACTAGTTAGGGAACTCAGGGGAGAAGTCAAGGAGAAAGTGGCTTAGTGGCCATTTGAATCTTGAAGGCTGGCCAAATGTGGGCAGGAGGTCATCTTGGCCAAGAGAGCATCAGGCTCTAATACAAAGTCAAGAGAGCATCAGTCCTAGGAAGGAAGGACTGCTAGAATGATTTACCTGTACAGCCCTGTAACTAGCAAGACTTGTTGATTTTACTTTTTTTTTTTTTTCTTTTTTTTTTTTTTTTTTTTTTTTTTTTTTTGAGATGGAGTCCTGCTCTGGCACCCAGGCTGGAGTACAGTGCTGCGATCTCAACTCACTGCAACCTCTGCCTCCTGGGTTCAAGCAATTCTCCTGCCTCAGCCTCCCAAGTAGCTGGGATTACAGGCGCCCCCCGCAACTGTGCCCAGCTAATTTTTGTATTTTTAGTAGAGGCGGGATTTTACCATGTTGGCCAGGCTGGTCTCAAACTCTTGACCTCGTGATCCACCCACCTCGACCTCCCAAAGTGCTGGGATTATAGGCATGAGCCACCGCACCCGACCCTGATTCTACGTTTTGTACGTGAGTTTCTCTGGCTTAAGATGTCTCATGTGATTGCACTTCTCCTATCTGCTGGAACTGTGGTCTCATCTTAAGTTTCAACTAGGGGGTTTCCATTTCTTGTGGGTTGCTGGAATGAGAGCCTCAGTCTCTCACTGGCTGTCTGTTTGCTGGAGGCCTCCCTCTGTTCCTGGGCACATAGACTTCTCCATAGAGCAGCTCACATTGTCGTGGCTCTTAGAGCAAGCAAACAAGAAAACGATCAAGAGCAAGCAGCCAAGAGGGAGCGGAAGCCACAGTCCTTTGATAACCTGGTATTGGAAGTGACATCTTATTTCCATCATATTTCATTAATTAGAAATGAGAAATGTCTGGGTGTGGTTGTTCCCGCCTATAATCCCAACACTTCCGGAGGCTGGAGGAGTTCAAGATCAGCCTGGGCAGCACAGGGAGACCGTATCTCTCAAAATAATTTTTAAAATTAGCCAGGCGTAGTGGCGTGTACCTGGGGTTCCAGCTACTCTGGAGGCTGAGGCAGGAGAATCACCTGAGCCTGGAAAGCTGAAGCTGCAGTGAGCCATGATCATGCCACTGCACTCCAGCCTGGGCGTGGGGGTGCGAAGGGCCATTTAAGGGCTTTTATCCACAGTGAGATCCTGTCTCAAAAAAAAAAAAAAAATTAAATAAAACAAGTAAGAAATAAGTCCAACCCCACCTCATGGGAAAGGGATCACAGAAGGCCATGAATCTGAAAAGGCAGGCATTGGAGGAGCTGCCTCAAAGGTTGTCCACCACACTGGGGAAGGGAATAGAACATCGGGAACGAGGGCAGAGAGAACACGGGGGCTGCTCAGAGAGGGCCTCCTAGGTCTTTGTAAATGCTTTAGGTTTTACTTTAACAACTGCTTATGTATGAAACAGCCCACCTACAAGGATTTTTATTGTAAAAGATTATAATAGAAAAGTTTGGAAATAGATAGATCCTGGTTATAATCTCCACCAATGGTACACTCACTATGCAACTATCAAGAAGAGTTAGAGTTGATTCTAGGCCTCGGGCTGGGAAATACAAGATGTGCCTGAAGCATCTTCTCCCAGAAAGTAAGCAAGTAGCCCCCAAACCATAAAAAACAAGAACATGGAGGTTCATTGAAAGGATGCAGGAGCCAACCTGAGAAAGCGCTCCCCATGGCCAAAGGTGAAACAATGTGAGCAACAAAATAAGTACTAATGCCTTTGTTTTGTGCTGGTGTAACAAAATACCTGAGACTGAATCATCTAAAAAGAACAGAAGTTTATTTCTCACAGTTCTGGAGCCTGGGAAGTCCAAGATCAAGGCATGAGCAGGTTCAGCTGTCTGGCAAGGGCTGCTCTGCTTCTAAGATGCTGCTCTATTGCTGCATCCTCTAGAGGCGACGAGCGTGTGTTCCCAGGGGGCAGAAGGGCAGCTAGCCAAACATTGCATGATGCCCCTTTTATAAGCACCCCAGTCCCATTCCTGAGGAAGGCGCCTTCCTGGCCTAACCACCCCTTAAACGCCTCACCCCTCAATACCATCACATTGGCAATACTTGTATTTTAGAGGGAACCCATTCAAACAGTATTGGGTTTTATAACTCAGAGAGTAACTTAAATAACAAGTCCATCTGAAGTAAATAAATAATAAATAAATTGGAGAAAGGGGCAAACCTTCCTTATAGAAAAATCATAATCATTGAAATATAGAGGGAATCAAGGAAATAGGGGGGAAAAAAAAACCATGAGAACAACACAGGAATATTTGCTGCAGGCAGCAGGCAAGATCCATGATGAATGCTAAAATGAGTGGGTGAAAGTTTAAGCAGAAACAGGATATTTGCATAGTTTCAAAGAATCTCCCCCAAAATATTTATTGACTACAAAGACAGAAATGGTAACTTTGCAGTGAAGAATCCTGGCAGATAAAATGATCAAAGTTAATATCATCAGTGAATGCATTTCAGGTACCCCCTGATGGGGTACACTGAATATGCTCTGATACTCTTTTCAATAATATATATTCTCACAATTGTGAAACTACATCAGAAAAACCCAAATTGAGGGACAGTCTACAAAATAACTTCTCGATCCTCTTCACAGTATTAAAGTCATGAAGAACAAGGAAAGACTGAGAAACTGTCACTGATTAGAGGAGATCAGTGCCCCATGGGATCCTGGCAAAATTTGAATCAATTCTATTAACTTAGTTAATACAGTTGTTCCAAGGTTAATTCAGTTTTAGCAGTTGTTCTGTGGTTAGGAAAGGGATCATCACTAGGGGAACCTAGACGAAAGATTTACAGAAACTGTGTCTCACTCTGTCACCCAGGCTGGAATGCAGTGGTGCGATCTCGGCTTACTGCAAGCTTCGCCTCCCGAATTCAAGCGATTCTTCTGCCTCAGCCTCCTGAGTAGCTGGGATAACAGGTGCATGCCATCACAGCCGGTGTTTTGAGAGCTTTTGACAGGGATTCTAAAGCGGCCCTGGGGGCACTTGGTTATTATTTCCTCTTTATAGAATTGAATGAGTAACTTTGAATCCTCCACAGCCCAAGACCCTGTAGTTATTCATATATTATGGCACAACCGGGTTCAGTGACCTACTGCCCAGGAGGCCCACTGGTGTTGGAGTGGAGCCTCCAGCACCTTGTCTTAAAGAACATTAAAATGCGCCACCAAGCCTTCATTTCAAGAAGCATAAATATGAGACATCCAAGTACCTCTCAGAAGACAGGATTGCACAGGCAGGCAGTATTGCTCAACCACCCAGGGAGGTGGTGGTGGCAAGAACAGATAGGTTTTTAACTGTTCGGGTATTTCATAGCCAAGATTGAGACCAAGTTTGCCATTTCCTGTAGGAACATTTCAGGCGCTTACTTCTACAGATAACAAAAAGCAAGAGCTAATTGAGGGACAGCAGGGGAAGGGTGTGCTTGATTTATTCCTTGATTTCTCGATTTCTCCATTCGTTTTCTATAGCAGTTATAGTTACCTTATGCTGATTGCCACATTTTGTGTATTAGAGTAACTTCCCAAAGAGACCATAGCTGGATAAAAGCTGCACATCTCTAAGCTCGTGGTTCACTGCAGTATTGGTCTGCTCGAGGAACTAACATTAGCCCTCCTTGGGTCAGTTTGTATTTTAGGCTTGATGGACCCTAGAATCACTGTCTCAACTATGCAACTCTGCCATTGTAGCATGAAAGCAGCCATAGACTATACATAATGAAGGGGAATGGCTGTGTATCAATAAAACTTTATTTATAAAAGCAGACAGCAGGCCATACCTTACCGACCCCCAAGCTAGAACACGGGATGCTAACAGGCAGGTTGTAGAAGAGTCAGGGGCCTCTCGTAGAGATCATATGTTTAAGCCATTGCTAGGAGTTTGGATTTTCAGTACAGTGAGCAACCCTTGGCAGGGGTATAAAGCAGGAAACATACCATGATCTTATTTACTTCCTAAAATGAGCTCTCCTGGTGCTGTATGGAAAACGGATTGGAGAGGGGCAAGATCAGAAATTGGGAGACCAAGTAAGAGGTTCACATGGTAATCCACGCAACAGATGATGGTAACTTGTCCCACATTGTGGAAGCAGACTCAGCAGGACCTGCCCCTGAGTTAGACATGAATGGAAAAGGAAAGGAAGGAACCAGCTTTAACACTGAGGCCTGCAGCTCCAGTGACTGCCTGGGGGCCCTGTCCTAGGATTGTAATTGCTATTTGATGATGATACTTGTTTTCCCAGCTCCCACAAATGAAGTTTTACTTGCAACAATGGCCTGCCTGAAGTAGATTGCTCTCTCTCCAGTTTTTAGGGTTTGCTTTTCCCTGCAATGCTATTTGTGTGTGATTACACCATACTCACAAACTGATGAGAGCATCTCCGCTCCCTGCATCCTGCTTGAGTTAGCAGTATTCACTCTGGCCGCTGACACAGCAGGCTCAATAAACTATTGTATTGTAACTGGCCAAGCCTTATTACTGGACCAGAAACCCACTGACCATTGAGTTCAAAGAATGTCTGCTAAGCATTTAATTTTGCAGCTTCCACCAAACACTACAGGTAAATAGATACAGTAAGCAAGAGAAATAGTAATTCTTTAGAACCCTCCTTATTCAGCAGATTCCAGGAGGCATGGATAGTCATTTCCAGCATGTTGCCTGCAGGAGCAGCCCGGGATGTCACATACAGGAACCTGGGTCTGGCGAAGCCACTTAATGCAGAGGAGACAGATGCCTCAGAGGTTTCCCTTCGGATGGGTGCAATGATTAGATTGATCCCAGTGCAGGTGCATGAGCTCATTACCAAGGCCCACCCCGTTCCCGCACTGTCTCTCATTGGCCTTTGCTGCTTTTGTGGCCTGTGATAGGAGAGGTAGCAAAGAACTCTTACCCCTCATTTTCACTGCATTCTTCTGTTGACATTTTCGAAGCGATGACACAATTGAGCAGAGTTCTAAAAAGGCCAACTGGGCCCTAGCTCCCAGTTACCCTCTCACTGAGTTTGAGTGGCAGTCTGAATTCTTAATTTAAAAATGCCCTTGCACTCTAGCCTGGGCAACAGAGTGAGACCCTGTCTCAAAAAAAAAAAAAAAAAAAGCCCTTTTCTATCTTAAACAGCCAATTAAATGCCTTACCCTCCAACCAGTTCTGCAACTGCCCTGAGCCTGTGTCTTAGCAAAGAGGCCATTAGCCACCCGACTCTCTGGCTTATCACTGGGCCCTTCCTCATCAGACACAGAGATCAAATTCTGAGGGTATACAGCAGCTCTCAGCAGGCTTCAGAGAACTCTGGGACTGCTGGGGGCTTTCCTCCATTCTAAGAAACTCTCTGGGGTGAACACCTTAGAAATTAGGGGCCATTGATACCAGTTGGCTGTTCAGTAGCACTCACTGAAAGGATAGAGTGCAGCTTTCAGGGAGACTCCCTGCTCCCATTTGCCCAAAGGATGGCAGTGGTTAGGCAGATAGGAAAGCTGTTCAGTCTTTTGCAGTAACAATGACTGAAAATTCCCAGGAAATGCCTGCTTCATTCGGTCTTCAGTCTTAGAACTTTCTTCTCTCTCTCTGTCTCTGTCTCTGTCTCTGTCTCTCTCTCTCTCTCTCTCTCTCTCTATATATATATATATATCCCCCTCCCCCTCTCTCCCTCCCACTTGTCTCCCTCCCTCCTTCTCTCCCTCCGTCCCTGTTCCTCTTCCACTCCCCCTCCCCTTGCTTTCTCTCACTCTCATTTTGAATTTAATCCTTGGGCACTTGTCTCCCAGATCTCAATGGTCCCAGTTCCCAGCATCCTGGCAGATGGGTCTCCTCTCTCATTTCCCTCTGGCTTGGGGCCAGGATGGCCCCTGCTGTGGCTGGTCTGAGGTTGGGCAGCTCCAGTTTTCCCATCACCCTCTTTTCAGTTAATTTTAGCAACTTGAGTTGCCATGGTAATGGTTCAGTGGGGTTTTTGTGGCTCTCTTTTGATTCAGTCATTTGCTGGTCTGCCCTTTAGATTAAACTTTTTCAATCCGCGTCTAAATTGGGATGGGCGATGTGCTTGGAATAGGGATCTGCAAAGGCGCTCCAGTCCCCTGGGATGCTTTTTTTAAATAGGAAAGTCGGGGTGGATGTGGGGATGCCCTTGGTTTACAGTGGTCCAGACAGTCCCTTGATGCTTCCAGGCTTGAGAAAATGTGGCTGCTGCTGTTGCAGAGGCCATGGTAGGAGGCATGCAGGAGTGAAATGGGCCCCCCAGGGCCGCTCCCACCCTGGGAGTGCCACCAGGGTCAGGCCTGCTCCCAGCTCCTGAGCACAGGGCCCAGCCAGGATCTGGGCTCTCCCAGTGGACGAATGAAATGTGGCCCCAGCCAGACTTCCCTCCATCATGTCACAGCTTGGAGTCTCTGTGTCCCTGTGAATCCCAGCTGTTCTCCCTGCCTTCCTCTCAGCAGCATTTTCTCTTTGCCACTCAGCACTCCCGAGGCCCGTTTTAATCTAGTGTGAAGGGCCAGACTCTTCGTCCAGGTAAAAGGAAACTGCAGAAGCAAGCTCACAGTCGCTTTACTTGGCTCAAATTTAAAATAGTCTTCAGTGTTCATCTAAACTTTGGGGTGGGTATAAGTTGTTCATCCTGACTTTACAGTCCCAATTTTAATCCTGCTGTCCCTTCATTAAATGCTTTCAGTTGTCTCTTTTAAACCAGGAGGCTGTGGGGCCCGGTGTTGACAGGCTTTAGGCACTAGGCAGGCAAGCTGTTCTAGGTGTGGCCAGCACACTGAAGAGCAGCTGGAGAAGGAGACAGTGAGAGAGGAGAGTGGGGGAGGAAGGCCCCATGGTGAAGAGCTTTGACTTTCATGATGAGGGGGTGGGACTTGACCCTTGGCAAATAGGAAGTCCTGGAAGGGCTGTGAGTGGGGGCAGAGCCAGGTCCAGTCTGCAGGGTTGGCCTGGAGTGACTGTGTCAGGGCACCATCTTGGCCACTTTGGGAGAGGAGTCTGCCTGCACTGGCCCCACACTTTTGGTCTTGCGAGGCAGTGGATCTCTAGATGATTCTGGGAAAGGGTTACATTGATCCCACTTTATTTGTGAGAAGGAAGATTCTAGAAGGATGAGACTGTTTTTGTACAGTGAACATGTGTTTTCTCTCTGAGTCCTGAGCTCAGCCAGTGCCCATCAATAACAGTGTGACTATTTCAGCCAGGAGGGTGGTTTTACTTTCCCCAAAACAGATCAATGGGACAAACTCGTTGAGTGGGACCTGCCCTCATACCATGTGTCATCTCTGGGTGTTGGTCAGACAGACCTGAGCTCCTGTCTCAGCTCCATTATTTCCTGGCTGTGTGACTGGGGACAAGTAACCTCACTTCTCTCAGTCTTTCTCACCTGTGAGGCTGAATGGAATGATGGCCATGAAGCCGTGGAGTCTCATAGGAAAGATGCACAAGCCAAGACTTCATAGCGCCACAGAGTTAGAGACACTCTGCCCGCTTCTCCCAGCAAATTTTTACTATTTGGGACTTTGGGGATTCAGGGATGAGCAAGCAGAATTCGGCTCTGCCCCCAGGGAGTTCTATTCCAGTAGGAAAGAGAGACAATTAAATACAAATATAAAGTACAATGACAGGCAGTGACAGTGCTGTGAAGGTAGACGAGGTGAGTAGGGGGACGGAGACTGATGTCGGTGGGCCAGAAAGGAGTAGAGCCTTGAATGGAATCGTGAGTGATGCAGATGCCCTGGAAGGGCGTGCTAAGCAGACGGCAAGGGCCCTGTAGCAGGTACATGCTGGGTGTGTTCCAGAACCACATAAAGGAGGCCAACGGGTCTGCAGCAGCAGCCGGGGAGGAGCAGGAGTGGAGGTCAGAGTAACAACGGGGATGAGATTATTCAGGGCCTGGAGGCCATGGTGTGGACTTTGGGCTTTATTCTAGTACATGAGAAGCCACTGGAAGTTTTTGAGCTGAGGAGTGACACGAACAGATGAATGTTTTTAGAAGGAGCACCCTGCAGCCTTGTGGAAAAGAGATTACAGAGAGTCAGAGTGGAGGCAGGTGGCGGGGACGTGGCTGAGAACAGAGAGGTTATGAAGCACAGGCACCGGGACTGGGGATTGGTTGAGGCTGGTGTGCAGAGTCCCGTCTGGCATCAGGTATGTCTTGTGCTCCCCTTTCAGGCATGCTCATCCTTCCTGCACTGGGACTGGAGCCTGAGAGCCCAGTGTCTGGAGAACAAGAATCCGGTGTGTGCAAAATGAACAGCCCTCCCTCCAAGGCACTGGAGCTCGTTGGGTCAGGGTCGTTGTGTTCAGATCTGAAATCTCAAGAAGCCATGAATTTGTTCATGGTCAATAAAGTTCCCCCTTGGGAGCCCCGCTTACAGTGATTCTGTATCAGCCCGTTCCCCTCAATTACTCAGAAAGTTTTCTGCCCTCTGAAGCTCCAAGTGTGCGCACTCAGCATTTCCCCGGGTAATCAAGTTTCACGGGCAGGAGTAGCACCTGATGAACTGATTATGCAAGGGGCCATGACAAACTCACAGATTCCAAGAACAGAACCAGGGCAGCCTTTGGACTCCTTGTGAATTTCTGCAGCATCAGCTCCTGCATGCTCAGTTCTTGACAAACGTCAGACGCGGCAGAGTGTT
Organism: Theropithecus gelada; assembly: GCF_003255815.1. Lineage (NCBI taxonomy): Eukaryota > Metazoa > Chordata > Mammalia > Primates > Cercopithecidae > Theropithecus > Theropithecus gelada. Next base: position 29,108,081 of record NC_037682.1, on the reverse strand, counting down.
GTACAACCCTCAGGGTGGCCTCTCTCACTTCACACTCAGGAGCTGCTCCCAGTGCTTGGCCGTCAGTGATGGTGATGCTGAACCTTAACTGATGTGGCCTGGGACCTGGGTCTCACTGTATCACGAGAAGAAAGGATAGGGCTAAGGTAATTGTCTCTCAGCTTCATCTTCTTCCGTCGGCAGCTGCAACACAGAGCTTCCTCCAACAGCCTGCCCAAAGGCTGGGGATTCCCCTTTCTGATTTGTGAGAAGATACCTTCTAGAATGTTGGGCATGCACATATTTGGAATATGGTGTATGTTCTGTCCATCTCAGCCTAGCACTGAGGTTGAAGAAATAACCACATCCTCTCATGAAGTGTCACAGTGGACATGTGCCTAGTAAAGGCTCTGACGAGTCAGTAGCTATTGATAATAACTGAAAGGTTTGTTGAGTGCTACTTACTCTGCGCCAGACACCACTTTAAACATTTCTATACATACTTTCCCTTTGTATCCAAAAAATAACCCTATGGGGTGGGTTCTGTTATCGCATTTTAAAAGTGAGGATTTTGAGACACAGAGAGGCAAAGTAAGTTCTCCTAGTCCACACAGCTAGTGAGTGACATGGCTGAGGTTTGAATCTAGACAGTTTGATCTCTGTACCTTCGCTCCAAACAGCTACAAAAAAGGAGGGGGGAAGGGGTTTAACTTGTCTTATTCCAGTCATTGTCACACCTGTTTGACCAAGGTACTCTTTTTCATGAAATACCTCTTGCCATCCCACAGAAGATACTTCCAGTATGTTGACCAGACTCTAAGACTGAGTCTTCATTGAAGTCACTGGAAAGGGACCTCATTGCAAGAGCAGTACAGTGAAGTGACAAATGGTCAGGATGAATGCGAAAGAGGAGAGGAGAGAGCAGAGAGAAGTATTCAGGATAGCACAATGGATTCTGACATCAGACTCCTGCAGCCAAAGACTAGTTGTACCACTTGTTTGCTCTGTGACCTTCTGTAAGTTACTTAACCTCTCTGATAATAAAATGGCACACTTCACAGGATTGTGGTAAAGAAAAAGGGAAATTGTATGTTTCAAAGGAAGAGTAGAAAAAGGAGGTTCAGTGCTCACTGCTCAGCGTCTAGGTTATCCTTATTTTCTTCTTCAAATGTTTGCCTTCCTGTAGTTTTGACTCTGTCTGTAAGTGAAGAAATTGTGAATTACCATGTTGACATGTTTCAGAGTTAGTTTACCAATATCAAAAAACACCGTGGAGTACCTGTTGTATTTCCCAGATTGCAGTGAGCCCTGAGTGGGGTTCCAAGAAGGAGCAAGCCTGGTCTTTGCCCACTGAGAACTTAATGGTAAGATGGCCACATATGTAAAATGAAATAAAGCTGTGGGCTAAGAGCACAGATGCTGGAACCAGACTGCCTGGGTTCCTCTTGGTTTCTCCACTAGCTAGCTCTGATAATAGCTATTAATCATTCCTCAGGTGTAGGGAGTACTTGGGCAAGTGCCTTAACCCATGTTCCCATTTCCTCACCTGTGAAATGGTCCACTTCACAGGAGGGTGTATTCGTTTGCTAGGGCTGCCATAACAAATGACCACAAACTTGGCTTTGAAACAACCGAAATTTATTCTCTCACAGTTCTGGAGGCTAGAAGTGCAAATTCAAGGTTCTGGCAAGGTTTGTTCTTTCTGGAGGCTCTGAGGGAGAGTCTGTTCCGTGCCTCATTCCTAGCTTCTGGGCCTGCTGGATTCTTGTGTTCCTTGGCTTGGTTGGGGCTGCATGATTCCAGTTTCTGCCTTCAGCTTGGCATGGCCTTCGCCCTTGTCTGTTTCTGTGTCATCTCCTTCTCTGTCTCTCATAAAGACACTCATCGTTGGATCCAAAGCTCACTCTAATTCAGAATGAGCTCATCTTGAAACTCTTACCTTAATTGTATCTGCAAAGACCCTTTTTCCAAATAAGGTCACATTGTGAGGTTCTGGGTGGACATATTTTTCGGGGGGACACTACTCAACTCAATACAGATGGTGTAAGGATTAAAAGTGTTAGAATGTGTAAAACACATCAGATAGTAATGAGAATAGGGTAACAGCTGCTAGGATAACTATGGTGATGATATTACGGTTACTCTTGTGTTTTGTTTCAAAGCAACTATGCATGGTGGTGATGGTTGTTAGTATTATTAATATCATTATTTAGTTCAAATCAGAAATGAGGACATGTCACAAGGCAGATGGTGTTCCTCATTCCAACTCTGGACTTTTCCCCATGCCTTCTGGGGGTTGATGCTGGGAAATTAAGCACAGGGAACAGTGCTATCTGTGAATGACAGGCCAAACAGGGTGATGTGAGCCACTGAAGTTCCTTGATCTGAAGAATATTACAAGAATTACACAGCAACACAGTCCTTGGTAATGTTCAGACTTGTGGGAGTATTGCAAAAAGACTTCAGTTCGAAGAGGCTACAGTTGGCAAGACTGTCACGGAGGTTTTCTTCCTGGCCTGGGCCTGGATGTGACCATGAGAATGGACGTGAGGTTAAGAGGCTGGAGAAACACAGCACAGTAGAAATTGACCATACTTGGTTGCTTGATGTGGACAGAGAAAAAGGAGAATGTTCAAGACAACCCCAAGTGTTCAAACCTGGCAGACCAGATGGCCAGGGAAACATCCAGCATCTAGGAATTCGTCCAAAGAAATAATTGCATCAATGAGCAAAGATCACTGGCCCCTCCCCTCATGACCCTCACTGTCTGCCTGAATGGTATTGTAGCATTGTTTGTAATAGCAAAAATGGGAAGTAACCTAAAGGTACTTCAATGGAGGTTTGGTTAAATAAACTACAGTTTATCTCTATAGTGGGATACTATGTGGCTATTCTTTCACAAAGGTGTAGGTGACAAGGAAAGATGCCCACACGCTGAAGTATCCATATAGCATGAAGAAAAGTACATGCATGTTCACAAGCATAGGGAGCAGTTTTCAAGGATCTATGCTGTGGGTAGACAGCAAACTACGGCCAGTGGGCCAAATCTGACCTGCCGCCTGTTTTTGTAAATGAAGTTTAATTGGGACACAACCACATTCATTCATTGACATATTGTCCATGACAGCTTTTATGCTACTTGTGTAGCTCACAAAGCATAGAATATTTACTGTCTGGCCCTTGACAGAAAAAGTTCACCAGCTCCTGGTCTATACCGAACTGTAAACCATGTCTAGTAGAATCCTAGTAGGTTTGAGGGAGAGGAGGAGACGTTTTTGTCTGCCTTGAATATTTCTATATTACTTTTTAAAAAATAACATGGGTTTTTACAATCAGAAATAAAGTTCATTTTAGAAGGGGGAAAAAGGCATGCAAGACACACTGCCTCATTTCAAGACTTAACTATAAAGCTCTAGTTAACAACACCCTTATTGGCATAAAGATAGGTGTATAGCTCAATCATACAAAATAGATAGTCTAAGAATAGACTCAGACTTCTATGGTCAATTGATTTTCAACAAAGGTGCCAAGGTAATTCAATAAGAGAGGATAGGCTTTTCAACAAATGGTGTTAGAAAAATTGGAAAGCTAAATGGGGAGATAAAAAGAACCTTGACCTTTACCTTGCAGCATAAACAAAAATTAACTTGCTGTGGATCATAGACACAAATGTAGAAGTTAAAGCTATAAGACTTCTTCTAAGCAATGATATAGGGGAAGATTCCTTGAAATGAATACAAAAAACACAAACCATTAAGAAAGAATTGATGGAAAGGACTATATAAAAATTTGTTTTGAAACCTTCTCTTCATTGACTAGTCTTAAAAAAGAAAACACCAAAAAGCTCTTTTTAAGACACTGTAAAGAAAATGAAAAGATAAGCCATAGACTAGGAGAAAATATTTGCAAAACACATTTGTGATAAAATACTATGTCGCAGAACATATAAAGTGCTCTTACTATCCAATAATAATGTCAAACCAATTTAAAAATGGGCAAAAGATTTGAATAAACACTTCATTAAAGAAGATAAAACTGTGGCAAATCAGTACATGAACAGATGCTCACACCATTAGTCATTAGGAAATGCTAATTAAAACCTCAATAAGAGTTTTAACTGGTATCAATAAGATACCACTAAATACCTATTAAGATGGCTAAAATTAAAAAAAAACTGGTATTACTAAGTGCTGTTGAGAACACAGGATGACTGAGAATTTCATACATTGCTGCTGGTGGAGATGGGAAATGCTATAGCAACTTTAGAGAACAGTGGGACAATTTCTTCTAAAGTTAAACATATGCTTCCCATATGACCCGGAAATCTCTCAGCCCTAGTATGCCCAAGAAATATGAAAATATATGTTAGCACAAAGACCAGCCTTCCTGAAATTGGAAACAGCCGAGTACCCTCCCTCATTTGGGGAATCAAACAAATTGTGATACATCCATGCAACTGAATACTACTCAGGGACAAAAAGGAATTAAATATTAACACTTAAAGAAACATGGATGAATCTCAAAAGCAGTGTGCTGAGTGAAAGAAGCCAGATGGAATAGAGCATAAAAAACACCATTAAGAAAGAATTGATCCAAAGGACTACGTAAAAATTTGTTTTTAGGTACTGTAGGATACTGCACACTGTAGGATTCCATTTGTATGGCTTTCTGGAAAAAAAGTATATCTATTTGGACAGAAAATAGACCCCTGGTTTCCAGAGGCTTGGAATGAGGGGAGAAGAGTGACCACAAGAAGCACAAAATACCTTTTGTGGGGGATGGAAGGGTCTGTATCTTGATTGTGGAAGAGGATGTGTGACTGTTTCATTTTATCAGAATTCATCTAATGGTGCATTTTTAAAGGGCTAATTTTATTATGCCTAAGGTGTACCTCAATAAATCTAACTTTTAAAATATATAATCTGGAGGAAAAACAAACTGAAAAAAACACTTAAGAAAATAGCAAGGTAGGAGTTTTTCAAAGGGATGAGGAAGAGTCAGTTTGAAGGGCAGTGAATATTCCAGAACAGGAATTCTGGACTCAGGAGGTCAGGCTGGGCCAGGCATGGTGGCTCACGCCTGTAGTCCCAGCACTTTGGGATGCTGAGGTGGGTGGATCACTTGAGGTCAGGAGTTCGAGACTGGCCTGGCCAACATAGTGAAACCCCATCTCTACTAAAAATATAAAATTAGCTGGGCATGGTGGGTGTCATGCGCTTATAATCCCAGTTACTCATGAGGCTGAGGCTGGAGAATCACTTGAACCCAGGAGTTGGAGGGTGCGGTGAGCCATGCTTATTTTGTTTGTTGGTTTTTTAGAGACAGGGTCTCACTCTGTCGCTCAGGCTAGAGCATAGTGGCATGATCATAGCTCACTGCAACCTCAAACTCCTAGGCTCAAGTGATCTTCCATCTTAGCCTCCTGAGTAGCTGGGACTACAGGCGCATGTCACTACACCCAGCTAATTTATTAAATTATTAAATGTTTATTTTTTTGTAGAGACAGGGTCTCCCTATGTTGCCCAGGCTGGTCTCGAACTCCTGGGCTCAAGCCATCCTCCCTGCTTTCACCTCCCAAAGAGCTGGGTTTATAGATAGGAGTCACCATGCCTGGCCAATCTCAAAAAATATGCACATTTTATATTAATATATATTATTAGCTCCTCCACCACCCTGGGTTCGTACCAACTTACCCTCCCACTAGCCATGCCTGCATATATATACCAGGCACGAATATACCTGTTTGCCTGAGACCTGGCCAGCAGAATATGAGCTCAAACTTTGCTTTTGCCAATCTGATGGGTGAAAAATGGTATCCGGTAGGAAATGTAATTTGCATCTGGAGGAGGGGATTTTTTTGGAAGTGAAGGAACACCAAGTCACAAGTGTCAGCTGCTTGAGTGCCTTCGCTGGTCCAGACAGCACCTCTGAGTGAATTAGTTAAAGGTACTCCTCCTCAAGACACTTGGCTGCCATCTGCTAGAAAGCTGTCATGATAACTAAAGAAATATGTAATGACATTGAGGTGAAGAGCACCCCTGGAGTTGTACAAAACACAGCCTGCTTCTCCACAGGCGGCCGTGGAGCTACTGGCAGTGTTGATAGAACAACAGTCTCTAGGTAGTGACCAGATTGCCTGGAATTAGTACAGTAGAAGCAGCACGGACAGGACAAGAATTCAAGATGCTTGACAGTGGAGCACGAGGGCATTAGCTTGAGGGACAGCCAGAATAAATGGACACTTCATTATCCATGGATTATGCACTTGGAACTTAGGTCCCAGGCAACTCTGATATTAGTAATTTGGCCAACAGGCTCATTAAGCTCTTAAGAAAAGTGGGCCTAGTTAATGAATTAACACAAGATGACATTTTATACACAGCAAAAACGAGAGCAGGCACCACTGAGTTATGCAACATCATAATTTCTCAGGCAAATGTGATCACTGTGTCTCGCCTGCCAAAGTGAAGAGATGTCTGAAGAGGCCTGCTTTCGGAGACGTAAGAGAGACCATTAAGTTCCACAGGCATTTTATATCCTATGCATTTTAAAGGGCTCCCACTTGTATTCTTAAAACCTCACGTGTTTACACAGAAGTCAGCATTTTAAAATCTCTGGACCATTTGTTTTCTGTGTGACAGTTTACCCACTTTCCTCCTTTAAGAAATACGTTTCACTGGCCAGGAGCAGTGACTCACGCCTGTAATCCCAACAGTTTGGAAGGCCAAGACGGATAGATTACCTGAGCCCAGGAGTTCAAGACCAGCCTGGGCAGCATAGGGAGACTCCGTCTTTACAAAATATGCAAAAATTAGCTGGGTTGTGGGGCGCACGCTTGTAGTCCCAGCCACTGAGGCAGGAAGGTGGCTCGAGCCCAGGAGGTGGAGGCTGTTGAACCAAGATCACCACTGCACTCCAGCTTGGGCAACAGAGTGAGACCTTGTCTCAAAAAATATATATTAAAAATTAAACAATAAAAAATAAAAAGAAATACATCTCACTGGAATGGAACTCAGTCTGTTCGTATCTTCTCCCCAACCCAACCCTATCCCCCAGAGGTGGCTCCCCCAGCTTTCTACCCCCGGTTGCGAGAAGTTGGTGAGGATAACGGTAAGAAAGGCAACACTACAATCTAGTGTTCATTAGTGAGAGATGATGGAAAATTCTGGAGCTGGATAGTGGTGATGAATGCACAATAACACGTATGAACGTTAATAATGTGTATGAATGTTAAGCGCCCCTGAACTGTGCACTTTAAAATGGTTACAGTGGTAAATTTTGTGTCTATTATTTATTATATAAATTATAATTATATGAGCAAATTCAGATGAGCAGATTGACTCAGAGAGGTGAATTATTTTGTCTAACATCACCTGCGAAGTAGGCAGAGGAACAGGACTAGAATTTAGATGTTTCTCCTTCAAAGTTATATAATAATTATCATTATTATTTTGTGGTGGTGGTGGTGGTTACAAAAAAGAGCTGGCATTACTGAGGCAAACCCTTGCCAGGCACTGTGCTCAGTGTATGTATTATACTCTACCATCTGGATAATCCAGGGAGATACGGATACTGTTGTTTACCTAGGACCGCCACCATTTCACAGACGAGGAGGGTGAGGCTTCTAAGAGTTAAATAACTCACTTGTTAAATAGCTCAAACAGCTAGAAGCAGTGGCTCCAGGATTCCCCCCAAGGCTCCTAACTCTGCAGTTCTCCCTGCTAGATAACAAAATAAAGAAGATATTTTAGTTTAAGCCTGAATTCTGAAACATACACATACACAAGCCTCCACCCAGCTTCTAATGGTCTAAGCGGAGAACAGACAGAACTCCGGCAGAATCCCTGAATGACAGCTAATTGTCTTCAGAAAACATCCAAAAACCGCCTCCCTCCCTTAACTGTAGTGCAACATGATTCTGTCTTTCTGCCGGGCCCCTATTTGCTTCTCTCTGTGCAATGAATCATTGAAACAGTGACCGCCAGGGATTTGGAGAATCTTTGTAGCTTTTAGTCTATGCTTGGGTGTGGCTGGAGAGACAAATTAACACACAGAGCCGGACCTTGAAGGGGAAGGTCATCATTTGTCTCAGATTGGGATCGTTTGGGGAATCAGAAAATGTTTATATCAGAAAAGAAGAGAAGTCAATGTGTTTCACAGTCTGTGGTTTTTTGAAGGAGAAACATCTAAATTCTAGTCCTGTTCCTCTGCCTACTTCTTAGGTGATGTTAGACAAAATAATTCACTTCTCTGAGTCCATTTGCTCATCTGAAAAATAGGAATAACAGCAGCACTCACTTTACTAGGGCATGTGAATAAACAGATTTTTTTCCCCATTGCGTGGCGGGTATTTATTGAGTGCCTACTATGTGCCAGGCACCATCCTACTCTCTCGGGATACAGCAGTGAACAAAACAGATGCACAGCTAGTGATGAGGGATGGAGTGAAGCCCTTAGCCGATGCCAGGACAGCGGACATGAGTCACCTGTAGTCGCTGCCACTGCTGCTATTTCATGGCTACATTTTGACCCCTGTGGACCCACTGAAACCTCCTCACTGCCTCACAGGCGGAACAAGGACAGGGTCGTGGCCACCAAGTGTACTCACTTGAGCTGCATTTAGTTTATTCTTCCAGCTAGGCCATGACAGTAGGTAGTGGCAGCTGTCTGTAAAGATGAGGGGTACCCAGCTTGGACCCCTGGTTTCCTCCACCTGCCTGGGCCTTACAGTGGTGGCCAGGTGTGTCCTGCTGACTGGGAAGCTCCTTACCTGAGTGCTTGAAGCATGGCTCTTTAGCATGTGTGCAGAGAAGGATATTATGATAGCAACCTGCAGGGGTGGGATGTATATCAGACCTCCACCCTGGAACTCCCGAGGAAGTGCCTGCAGATTGCCTGGCAGGTCTTATTCGGGTGATGTAGAGCAGAACGCTGGGGCCAGGTTCTGAAGTCAGACCCCTGGACTCAACTCACGCACAGCTCCTTACCTCCAAACTGTGTGGCCTTGGTCAGGGGAACGGACTTCTCTGAGCTTCATTTTCTTCATCTAAAAAAGAATCACAACACCTACCCATGGAGTGGTTACGAGGCAGGGAGATGTGATACAAAGCACGTACCTGGCCAGGCACAGTGGCTCACGCCTGTGATCCCAGCACTTTGGGAGGCCGAGGCAGTTGGATCACTTGAGGTCAGGAGTTCAAGACTGGCCTGGCCAACATGGTGAAACCCCATCTCTAAAATACAAAAAGTAGCTGAGCATGGTGGCATGCACCTGTAGTCCCAGCTGCTTGGGAGGCTGAGGTGAGAGAATTGCTTGAACCCGGGAGGCGGAGGTTGAGTGCACCGAGATCGTGCCACTGCACTCCAGCCTGGGTGACAGAGCGAGACCCTGTCTCAAATAAATAAATAAATAAATAAATAATCAATCGTGTCTTTGTATGTACCAAACACATGCACTTACAGATCACAGCGTGTAGCTATGTTCAGGGGCTTGATGAGTATTGACTCATTTCATGCTCAGAGAAGCCCCAAGAACTTGGCACTATTGCATCTCCATTTTGCAGCCGGGAGAGGGTAGCACTTCCAAAAGGCACACAGCAAGCAAGTTTTGAGGGGCTGGGATTTGAGCCCAGGAGTTCCTGCTGTGAGGCTGGGCTGTGCTGGCTCTCCATCCCAAAAGCTCCATGTGGGGCCTGGCTTAAAATAAATGATCTGCAGGTATGAGGACCCCAGAGGTACTGCCTGTGTTCCTGAGATGTGTTACATTATACATTTCTACTAAAGAACTGATTTCTGCCACCAGAACTCTCACTCCTGTTCCCTGGATAGTATATGATACTTTTTAAAACAACTTAATTGAGGTACTATTTGCAGTACTTAAAATTTGCCCATTTTAAGTGTACAGTTCAGTGATTTTGCAGGGGGAAATTTGCCAATTTGTGTAACCATCACCATAAACCAGTTTCAGAACATTCCCATCACCCCAACAAGATTCCTCCTGCCCACTGACTGTTAATCCCCATTCTCTTTCCCACTCCAGGCAACCACTAATCTACTTTCTGCCTCTGTAAAATCGCCTTTCCTGGAAATTTCGTATAAACAGAATCATACAATATGTGATCTTTTGTGTCTGGATTATTTTACCACCTCATGTTTTTGAGTTCCATCCATGCAGTAGCATGTATCAGTATTTAGTACTTTTTATGGCCGAATAATATTCCTTTGGGTGGATGTACCACATTTTGTTTATCCGTTCATCAGTTGGTGGACATTTGGGCAGTTTCCACTTTTTGGCTATTGTGAATAGGGCTACTGTGAACATTCGCATGCAAGTTCTGGGACTGACGTTGAAACACAAAGATGAGCCAAACTGGTAACCTTCTCTCTTTTCTCTCCTCTCTCTGGGGTTTCTCAGAACCTGGCAGCGGGCAGGTGTTTGTGACTTCAGAGAACCAGCTTGTGTATTACCCCAGCATCACCTATGCCATCATCGGCAGCTCCGTCATCTTCGTGCTGGTGGTGGCCCTGCTGGCACTGGTCTTGCACCACCAGCGGAAACGGAACAACCTCATGACGCTGCCCGTGCACCGGCTGCAGCACCCTGTGCTGCTGTCCCGCCTGGTGGTCCTGGACCACCCCCACCACTGCAACGTCACCTACAACGTCAATAATGGCATCCAGTATGTGGCCAGCCAGGCGGAGCAGAATGCGTCGGAAGTAGGCTCCCCACCCTCCTACTCCGAGGCCTTGCTGGACCAGAGGTGTGTGCTGGATGGAAGAGATTGAGGCGGGAGAGGTCATCCATTGTGGGGAGGGGAATAAGTGCACACACAGAGGTTCCTAGGTCTTGCTGAGAGCCTGGCTTCAGCTGCCGTAGGCAGTGGCAGCATCTGACATTCTCCAAGTCCTTGCAAAATGCTCTACATGTATCACCTCATTTAATCCTCTCAGCGCCTCACTGTGGGAGGAAACTGATAGGAATGTTCCAAAACTGGATGATGGTGATGGTTGCACAAGTCAGGAAGTTTCCAAATTCTACAGATGAGGAAACTGAGGCTCTGGGATGTTAAGTGACTCATCTGAGGAACATATAGTTAGGATCCTAGCTAACTCAGAGGCCTGCTCCTCCTGGGAATGCCACGCTGGTCCATGTTCTGGCCACAGACCAGCTCTGAGCCTCACCTGCTACTGCAGAGCAGTGCCCAGTACATGTGAGAGGTTTGGTTAATATCTGTGGAATGAATGGATGAATGAAGAAGTGAAGGAATGAGAGAATCAGTGAGTTCCTTAACTTTGCTTGGCTCATTTATAAAATAAAGGAGGCGGAAAGGAACACTTTCAAGCTTTTTTAAGCAGTAGACACCACATTGCAAATGGAATTGTACAAGAGCCCCCAGTATGTATAAAGCCAAGAAGCAGAGTTCTGTAGTTGAAGCAAGTAGTGGGCCCATTTGCTGATCAGCATCCCTCTTCCTCGAGCTCTGCCATGTATGGCATTAGACATTTTGCAGGCCATGTTCTGATGGTGACTGGGCTCTTCCTTGGACCCTCTTCAGTGGCAGCTCTTATATTATTTAATCTTCGTTTTCCTTCCTCATAAAAGGTGAATAAAGTTTCAGAGGTCAGGGGAGGGGATGGCACTTAAGGATCTCTTTGCAAATAAGTGTAAGAATTCAGGACCTTCCTCACCTAATAAAGTTCCCACTCATAACCTCGTCATATGGACCATCCAGCATAGGGTAGGGTTAAAATTGCCGAATCCGGAAACAGAATGCGTGGGTTCAAATCCCAGCATTGCTGTTTACCAGTTATTTCTGATCCTGGGCCAGACATTGAATGTCCCTGTGCCTCAGTTTCCCCGCCAGAGTAGCAGGCATGAAAGTAATGCCCACCTCACAGCATTCTTGTGAGCATTAAATGAGGTAAGAAATGTAAGGGGCACGGCAAAGTGCCTGACTCACGCGGAGACTTCAGTAAATGAGAGCTAGAAAATAAAATGTCTTTTCTGTTCAATTCATTCCTTTTTTTTTTTTTTTTTTTTTTTTTTGAGACGGAGTCTCGCTCTGTAGCCCAGGCTGGAGTGCAGTGGCCGGATCTCAGCTCACTGCAAGCTCCGCCTCCTGGGTTTACGCCATTCTCCGGCCTCAGCCTCCCGAGTAGCTGGGACTACAGGCGCCCGCCACCTCGCCCGGCTAGTTTTTTTTTTTGTATTTCTTTAGTAGAGACGGGGTTTCACCGTGTTAGCCAGGATGGTCTCGATCTCCTGACCTCGTGATCCACCCGTCTCGGCCTCCCAAAGTGCTGGGATTACAGGCTTGAGCCACCGCGCCAATTCATTCCTTTCAAGCCCCTTCTGCAGATACAGACTGAGGTGTTAAGAGGATGTCCTCTCACTTACCCCAGTTCACAGCCAGGAAGAGTTAGCTTTCAGTAGAAATGCCAATTCTGTGTTCCCATCAGAGGCCCAGTCAAGATACCAGCCCAGCCTCTTGACCACAGGGCTTTTGGCCAATGGAGCAGAGTGGCAATGCCGAACCACCCAGGTTGAGCCGAGGGACTTGGCGGGCGACCTCATTCTGTTTCTACCCAGAGGATATGGTTTTGGCACTGCCCGGTCAACCCGAACCAGCCAGAACACACTGACCTTTTCTGTTCCGCCGTGGTTCCTGGTCCTTGAATTGACTGTCTTTGTACTTGGATGGAAAATCTCATTTCGCACTGGAAACACCATCTCAGAAATGGGCTGAAGTTGGCTTGTCTTGGCTCTAATGTGTTCTCTTCTTTTCCTGTCTCCACTGCCCCTGCCCCTCTGCTGTCCCCATCGCAGGCCTGCGTGGTATGACCTTCCTCCACCACCCTACTCTTCTGACACGGAATCTCTGAACCAAGCCGACCTGCCCCCTTACCGCTCCCGGTCTGGGAGTGCCAACAGTGCCAGCTCCCAGGCAGCCAGCAGCCTCCTGAGTGTGGAAGACACCGGCCACAGCCCGGGGCAGCCTGGCCCCCAGGAGGGCACTGCTGAGCCCAGGGACTCTGAGCCCAGGCAGGGCACTGAAGAAGTATAAGTCCCGGTTATTCCAAAGTCCATATGGGTTAATCTGCTCTGACTTGTTGCCGTTCTAACAATTTGTGCTCATGGGAAACATTTTAAGCACCTGTAAGGGCGTCTCAAGTTACGGTTTGGGATGTTAGCTATCTCTGCATTCCCCTCCTCCCCCAGATTTCAGAGATCTTTTCCTGGCCTCTCAGTTGACGTGATCTGTTGTGCATTTTTTCTGTGAGCTCACTCTTCCCTTGGGGCCCGAGATCACACCCTTACTTTTCACATTATTCTGTTGCTATTGGAAAGACAGCAGATCAAACAGTATTGAAGTAGGCTGGGAGAGAGCAATGTTTCTATGCTATATTGGATGCTCAGAAATGCAGGAGACGCTGGACCAAATTCTCTCTGCTGGGCAGCTACCTGATGGCATTTGGGGATTTGGGTTACCTGATCTAACCAGGAGGCCATCACTGGATGGTCACCCCCCAAAAAAAGACTTCCAGTTGAGCATCAGAACCTGCCTTGCACAATCCTGTATGTTGCCATCAGTTCAGCAGAATCAGTAGCCAAAGAAAACTTTGGACGTGAGTAACACCCTTCAGCAGTCACAATGTGATTATGGTTTTGTGAAGGACTCTGAAACCATCTACGCTGTATAAATTCTGGCTTTAGAAATTTGCCCAAGAATGCTTATTCTGAGAGCTTTCTCCAGCAGCATATATCATCAGCGTCATCCCAGAATAGGCAGGGAGCCCCTGCCATGAGTTGATATCCAAGTTCTCAGCTCCTAAAATGCAGGCTGCCAGGAGCCTACACCTGCCCTTGCACTACCAGCCACTTACCTGGTTTCTGGACTGTCACCCTCCCAGCTGACCCGCCCATAGCCAAGGAATGAGGACCTAACTTGAGTTGAGCCAAAATCTGACCTGGCTGTATGTCCCTGTGACCCACACCCAGCCTGTCTTGCTCATTCGTGCAGCCTCAACACTGGCCTCCGAAGTTCCCTTAAGACTTGCAAGTCCATTTTACCTGTGCGTTTGGACTTGAGGACACTGGTTCCTATCACAGGTGAGAGCTGTATTCAATACCTCCACCAAGAGCTCCTGGCTCCCTGCACTGTGCACGCTCCTCTTCCCAAGGTCCCACCCAGTACCAGCGCCTCTAGTTAGAGTTAGGATCAGGGTCAGGCCTCTCCCAACATCCCAGTAGTTTCTCCTCTGAGACACATGGGCAATAGACAATTTGGAGTCAAGGTTTCCCATTTGGATTTATTTTAAATCTTTTAGAAATGCATTTGAAACAGTGTGTTTGTTTTTTCCCTTCTAGTTAAGGGACTATTTATATGTGTATAGGAAAGCTGTCTCTCTTTTTTTTGTTGTTGTTTTTCCTTTAACGAGGTCCAAAGAAAAATGCAAAAGGAGATCACACCCTTGCCCCACGGAGCCCCGTGATAACAAGTCACTCCAGATTAACCTGTGTGCCAGACATTTGTGCATTGTTGCACTTTGAGGTTATTATTTATCGAGTTCTTGAAGGAAACAGAAAGAGGGACTCCTGTCTCCCTCCGTGTATAGTCTCTATGTTTGTGCTAGTTTTTCTCTTTCTTTCTCTGTGCCCAGCCAGCCACAGGGCCCGCCTCCCGGCAGGAATAAGGGGTAAAATATTAGGCGTTATTTGGCAAGAAACCACACTGACTGATGAGGGGTGAAATGGAACCAGGTAGAGCGACTCGGGGCAGCTGTCACCCATTCAGAACTTCTTTCTGCAGCTGAAGAAATGTTCTGTAACCTGTTTGATGCTAATTAAAATAGAGCCTGCAGGAAGTCGGGCTGAAGTGGCATTCAGTGATCCTGTTCTGTAGACTTTTCTTTCTTTTTTTAACCAAATCCAAAGGATGTTACAGGAAAGCTAGCCATTGGTATTTTGTTTTGTTAAAAAAAAAAAAAGAAAGAAAGAAAGAAAGAAAAAAAAAAGGGAAAGGAACCTAGTTGCCTGTATCTTTCATTTTTAAAATAGCACTTGAGTTATTTTCTGAGTAATCCAATAAAGAACTTTTGATGACAGCTAGAATGTGTTAGAACTCCGGCTGAACATTTCATCTCCTGTGAGTCAGAAGGGCTTTATTTCTCCCTTTGATGGGGCCCTTTCTTCTTTCTGGTGCTCTGGAAGTTGTTTAGAGGAAAGAATTCTAATTTTAATTAATTGCGCAGTGAGTTAATCTCACTTGCTTTTCTGCTTCCAAGCATCTTAGGAAAAACAAATGGTTTTAGTAGATAAGGGAAGCCTAGTAATGTTGTTTTTTAAAACAAACAGGGACATTTTTATTATAGATTTGGTTTTTTTAATGAATGTTTTTAAAAATATATAGGATACCAAAGCGGCAGGGTTTTTTGCGGGGTGGGGTTTGTTTTCCTACTCAAGATGGCAAATTAGCGGCCAGCAATATTTTTTAACTCATTCCAACCAGGAAACTTTTTTATACGTTGCCAACCAGAAAATGGTCTCGTCTCTTTTTTTTTTTTTTTTTCACAAATGAGATCAGTGGTTTATTTTAGCATTAAATTAGTTACACTCTGATGGCTGGCCTATTACCTGACTCAGCTCCCTCTACCTTGAAATTGACATTTTTATAAAATGCAACTAAGTGATTAATAGTGTGTGATGCTCAAAGTTAATGTAAACTGGAAAGGTTGTATGTCTTTGCTTGTTTTTTGGTTAGGCTTGGTTTTGTTTTTTAATTTTTATACTTTCTAATAAATTTGCAGTTTCATTCTTTCTCTTTGTGCAAATGGTTCTTGACCCACTCATGTCCCTTATAGCAATATGAATAGTGGACAGTCACTTCTGTCATAGCTTTTGCAATGAATTTATGCTATAATAAAATGAGAAAAAGGAAGAATATGTTGGTGGGACCTCAAAATGTGATGGATGCTTCAGGATTCCACAGCTGATATGATTGGAATACAGAGCCAAAGTTGTGGACACCAGTTAATGTAATGGGCCCTGGGAAATCATACTGGAAGATGGATGTTTCTGCCTTTGCTACAGCATTGTTCAAGGGAAAAGGACAAGTGGCTGTGATAACTAACAGATTCTGACCACATATTCAGGAGCACACTATACCTCTTGCACAGGTGTGCTAGTAATTAGTTTCAAAACACAAATGGCTCAGATTGTCCCCACCAATGATGGGAACATCTTTATGCTTTTTTAAGTCTAGTTTTGGAGCCACATGTGATCCAATGCAGCAGGGACATCTATGCGGGAAGGAAGTTAGGATGCTCCATAGGTCACCACCACCATCGTGAACAGAAGCAGTAACTCCAGCCCTGGCCAAAATGAAATCCACATGGAAATCCAAATGCAGGACCCATGGTACCAAGATTTAGATCATGTGTTGATCCCAGATTCCTCAAAAAGAAGACTGGGCTCTCAGACAGGTATATCCCAAGTATATGCTGTGTCATGTCCTGCCCTAAGTGGTGTAGAGTAGACTTTCCTAAGCCCCAAAGATTTGTCAGGTTACTCATTTCATCATCCCTCAAGGTACCTTATGAATACCATTTTTATGGATGCCAGGATGAGCATTTTTTATAGATGCTCGTGCTTTGCAATGATTGTAAAGTACTCAGCTAGAGCCGGGGTTGATAAACTCTCTAAAGGGCCAGAGAGTAAATATTTTTGGCTTTGTGGCCATGTGGTTTCTGTAGCAACTGCAAAAGCAGCCATAGACAATACAAAAATGAATGGATGTGGCTGTGTTCCAAGAAAAGTATTTACAAAAACAGGTTACTGGTGGGATTTGATCTGTGGATGTGGTTTGTCAGTAATCTAAAGGATCACTTTCACATTGAGTTCATAGATCTAAAGCTAAGGACACTGAAGAGAAGAAACAGTTGTGTTAATGACTTGGAGTACTAGAACCTTTGAAATGACACCAACCTCAAAAAATTAAAAAAAGGCCGGGCATGGTGGCTCATACCTGTAATCCCAGCACTTTGGGAGGCCAAGGACGGTGGATCACGATGTCAGGAGATTGAGGCCATCCTGGCTAACACGGTGAAACCCCGTCCCTACTAAAAATACCAAAAAAAAAAAAAAAAAGTCGGGTGTGGGGGCGGGAGCCTGTAGTCCCAGCTACTCAAGAGGCTGAGGCAGGAGAATGGCGTGAACCCGGGAGGGGGAGCTTGCAGTGAGCCGATATCGAGCCACTGCACTCCAGCCTGGGCGACAGAGCGAGATTCTGTCTCAAAAAAAAAAAAAATTAAAAATAAAAAAACTCATGAAGCAGACAATTCAAGGACCCTATTCTCTTTCAAAATAAGAAGATACAGGATTAAGATGAAGAGAGGCTTTCTTAATGAAGTCCTAAATATTTGGGTTGAATATAGCAATCCCAGAAAGAACCACAAAAAAAAATTCTACCCTTACTAGGAGTTCTTCAAGGTCATGAACTCAGACAGCAAACGGTCTTTTTTTTTTTTTTTTTTGAGACGGAGTCTCGCTCTGTCACCCAGGCTGGAGTGCAGTGGCATGATCTCGGCTCACTGCAAGCTCCGCCTCCCGGGTTCAAGCCATTCTCCTGCCTCAGCCTCCCGAGTAGCTGGGATTACAGGTGTGCGCCACCACACCTGGCTAATTTTTTGTATTTTTAGTAGAGACGGGGTTTCACTGTGTTAGCTAGGATGGGCTTGATCTCGACCTCATGATCCACCCGCCTCAGCCTCCCAAAGTACTGGGATTATAGGCGTAAGCCACCACGCCCGGTTCAGCAATCTGTTTTTAGAGAAGGTCCATGGGAGTGAGTGACTTGAGAGGTCCATTTTCTCCATTGAGCTTGCAACCCACAGGCAAAGCAGTAGATTCGAAGAGTGAATTGAATGAGAAAGAGATTCAAGTGGCTGTAGTGGAAGTGTATGAGTGTACGTAAGGAAAGACTGCACTCAGTGAGACCCTTAGGGAAAAGGTCAGTAAGGAAATATACTGACTCCCTTGACGTCCTATAGCTAAACAAGTTCATAGGACATTAATTAGAACTCCTAGTTATAAGTAATAGAAATCCGACTCATACGTGATTAATTGCATTAAATTTTAGAACGTATATTGTCTAATGCAAATAAATCCAAGATTAAGGAACTTTTGGTTTCGAGCAGACCTGGATCCAGCTGCACAACAGCTCTCATTAGGAATTTGTTTCTCCCTTGCCAGTCTCTCAGCCCTGCTTGCTTATAGAAAAGAGAGTTCCAGAAAACCCAGGTTCACAGTCTCGGGAGAGGCACTGCCTCCTAGCATCCATAGCAAACTTTAAACGGACTCACGATTGGTTGTTCTTGGTCATGTGACCACTACTGGGCATGGGACTCAATCCCTTGATCGACAGCCCCACCTGAATTACATAAAGTGGGAAAGAGAAAATTCCCACATGGAAAGAGTCTGGTAACAGACCAAATACCAATACGTCTACTATAAACCGTCACCAAAGAATGGGACACACAACTGGCTGGTACAATTTGTAATATACATAAGAAAATAGCAGACAACTACAAGCTTCAGACAACATAACCATGGTCATTATATGGTCTGAAAGAAACAGAGGCCACGTTGCAGTGAAAATTTAAGGAGACTCAACAGCCTTTCCTTAAACCTATGAGGTAAGGTTAGTTTCAAGTTGGGGTTAGATCATGTATACTTTTGTGAGATGGTCATCAATAAGCTGTGTAGGAGGAATTCTACCCTAAAGATACCCCAAATATCTATTGGGCTCAGAACTGTCTCCTAACCACTGAAATGGGGCAATTATCCTGCCAAGAGTTTCCCCATCCTTCACAGTATTTTTAAGCTGATGGATCAGAAATATATTCCCATTCATCACCCTTATCAAGCTACCTAAAGACCTAGACTCAAGTACGCATGCAGTTAATGAAGGTTTCCATAGTTAACCATTTTATCTATACCTGAAAGTTAGGATGTGTCAATATCTAGAGAACCATTCACTGGAAATTTTGGAACAGCTTGTGTCACTGGAGCTGAGGGACTGAATTTCCATTAGATTGAGAGCATGAAGGCATAATCATGAGGAGCTGTGATGAAATATTGGAGGAAGCATGTTAATATAAATATGACTGATGCCTCAGCTGGGCTGAGTTGATAGTCTGAGCAAGGATAATTCACTCTACAGTTCTAATATCAGACTGTATTTGACTTTACATGCTTTTCAAGGTCACCCTTGACGGTGAGTCATCCCAGTGAGCCGGCAGAGAAAAGGCATTCCAAGGAGCACACATGCATGGGCAATGTTTATGGGCCAGACCTGGAAGCAACACACACCTCCACTCACATTTCATTGCTCAGAGCCTGGTCAGTCCCATAGTCAGACCTCCCTGTAAGAGAGGCTGAGAAGTTACATTAGCTGGGTGTCCAGGAAGAACCAGAAATGGATTTTGGTGCTGGTTACCAAACCTGTGTTTGCACTCTTCTTCCCCTTCTGGAAGAAGACACCCAACCATTCCATCCAATCAGATTCAAGGTCTGGGATCTGGTGAAAATGTCTATGTCAAGTCCAAATGTGGCTTTTCTAGAATGACAACTTTTCAACCCCACACAGCTCATATATCATCTCTCCCCTAGATTGCCTCCTTTTGGCCTGTTCTCAGAGTCTTTTTCTTTTCTTCTTTTCTTTTCTTTTCTTTTTTTTTTTTTTTTTTGAAACAGGGTCTCATTCTGTCACCCAGGCTGGAGTGCATTGGCATGATCTCTGCTCACTGCAGCCTCAACCTCCTAGGCTTAAGTGAACTTCCCACCTCAGCCTCCTGAGTATCTGGGACTGCAGGCATGGGCTAACATGCCCAGCTAATTTTTGTATTTTTTGTAGAGATGGGGTTTCGCCATGTTGCCCAGGCTGGTCTCAAACTCCTGAGCTCAAGCAATCCGCCCACCTTTACCTCCCAAAATGCCATCATTCCAGGCACACACCAGCGCTCCCAGCCTATTCTCAGAATCTTTGAATAACTTTTCCAGACACACACGACCACTCACAGCCTATTCTCAGATTCTTTGAATAACTTTCAACTCACTCCAGAGAAAGATCAAAATGCTAATCTATGGGACTTTCCACCACCTGGCTCTTCCCTTCTCCCTTACCCTGCCCCAGCTATCCTGACCACCCTCCTGGCTCGAACCCACCAGGCAGACTCTCAGCTCCCGAACTTTGTTCTTGCTGTTCCAGCAGAGGGAACAACCGTCTCAAGATCCCTAGAATGCTCTTCCCCCTCAGAGAACCATTAGGAGTCACAGCCACTTGGAATCTTGCTATTGATGTCTTTGGGACCTCAGCTGTGGCAACACTGAGATTTGTGGAAGACAGAAGTTCCAGACTCCTTGATCAAGATACTGATTGATCCCTAGACTAAAGCAGTACATGAGAACTTGGGAAGGTGAGTTGAAATACCTTGAAATTATAAACAATACACTGGAATATGAAGAACGGGACTAAGTGATGGAGGTGGTACCTGAACACATGCCCACCTGGGGCCCTGCTCTTTTGGTGACCCCTCAATAAGTACGGCTTTTTTGCAAGAGGACCTGGGCCAGACCATGTTGGAAGTGTGTTCCTGGTGTGCCAGTCTATGAATCAACTAAGAGCATGCAGACATGCCAGGCAACTTCCCAGGGATTGGACCGCAGATTCTGTTTGAAAATGGTGGCATCCCTGGTTTGGAGATAAGAAACTGACACTTTGCTGAAACAGGGAAAAGAGGTAAGAAATTATAGAAAGAGAAGACAGGGCCAACCTCCTTTTAAGTGAAAAATAAACTGCTTGAATAACTCAGCCCTCAGTTACCAGGAAATGATGGAATGTGAATGTCTTGACCCCACTTGCTGGCTTGGCTTAGATCTAGTAAGTGATCCTTCCATGAAAATGATGTTTGTGCTTGCCTGGTGTATCAGTTAGGATCAATCAGAGCCACTACAAGTATTACAGGAATAAGGGATTTCATATGGAAATTAGGGCTTACCCTGATGCGGAAAGAGCTGGTGGAGGGATGGTCTGGAAAGCTGGAGGATCCGGGACACTATCTCCATGGACACTAGCCTGGGGCCTGGGACAGGTGGAGGAACTGGAGCTGGCAAGGAAGGCCAAGAAGGTGCTGCTCTATTAAGTCTTCAAAATGGTATTGCAACAAGTGAGCTCATGGAGAAGATTGTGAAGCCACACGTCTGACTGCCCCAATACTTTGAGAATAATGACTTCTGCTCAAGTTCAATTATCTGGCCCTCCCAGAAACTCTTCAAGCCACTTAATGAATTCCTTTTCTGTTTAAATCAGCAAAATAGGTTTCATCATTTGCAGCAAAGATCCTAACTAATCCAATATTCAGCCCAGGTGAGTTGTGGGAGAGATGAGCACTGGATCTAAAGTCCAAAGATCTGAGCTCAAATCTCAGCTCTGCTCCCCATCTTGTGACTTCACACGTCAGTCTGTCTTACCAAAGCTCAGTGTCTTGTCTATAAAATGGTTGTAATAGTCATTACTTCTTCAAGCAGCATTTGAGAAATCCTTGCAATATTGCAAAGAAAAGTCCCTTGTGAAGGGCAATAGACTTTTTTTTTTTTTTTTTTGAGACAGAGTCTCACTCAGTCACCCAGGCTGGAGTGCAGTGGCCCTATCTCGGCTCACAGCAAGCTCTGCCTCCCGGGTTCACACCATTCTCCTGCCTCAGCCTCCCGAGTAGCTGGGACCACAGGCGCCCGCCGGCATGCCCGGCTAATTTTTTTTTTTTTTCTGTATTTTTAGTAGGGACGGAGTTTCACCGTGTTAGCCAGGATGGTCTCGATCTCCTGACCTGGTGATCCGCCCACCTGGGCCTCCCAAAGTGCTGGGATTACAGGCAAGAGGCACCGCGCCTGGCCTGGCCGGCAATAGACATTTTTAATGGGAAGTCCTGTCATTGTTCCTTCACTATGGATCCAAACTGCCCTTCCTTTTAAATGCTAAGCAACTGGGAATTTGCATTAAGCAAATCATGTCAGGACAAAATCTTGACTGCACTTGCACCCAGGAATTGAGTGAGTCCATTCACATGCCCTTTTTGGAAATGGAGTGATATGGTTTAGCTCTGTGTCCCCACCCAGATCTCATGTTGAATTGTAATTCTAGTGTTGGAGGAGGGGCCTGTTGGGAGGTGATTGATTCATGGGGGTGGATTCCCCCATGCTGTTCTCGTGATAGTGAGTTCTCATGAGATCTGGTTGTTTGGAAGTGTATAGCACCTTCCCCTTTGCTTTCTTTCTTCCTCCTGCTCCCACCATGTAAGACGTGCCTCCTTCTTCTTCGCCTTCTGCCATGATTGAAAGTTTCCTGAGGCCTCCCCACCCATACTGCCTGTACAGCCTGCAGAACCATGAGCTAATTAAACCTCTTTCTTTTTTTTTTTTTTTGAGACGGAGTCTCCCTCTGTCGCCCTGGCTGGAGTGCAGTGGCGCAATCTCGGCTCACTGCAAGCTCCGCCTCCCGGATTCACGCCATTCTCCTGCCTCAGCCTCCCGAGTAGCTGGGACTACAGGCGCCCGCCACCGCGCCGGCTAATTTTTTCTGTTTTTAGTAGAGACGGGGTTTCACCGTGTTAGCCAGGATGGTCTCGATCTCCTGACTTTGTGATCCGCCCGCCTCGGCCTCCCAAAGTGCTGGGATTACAGGCGTGAGCCACCGCACCCGGCCTAAACCTCTTTTCTTTACAAATTACCCCATCTCAGGTAGTTCTTAATAGCGATGAGGAAATGGACTAATATATTTACTAACAGGTAGAAGAATGCAGGGAGAAGGGAAGTAGAGCTATTTACTGTCACTTGATGATCTAAGTGGCCGAACGCAGAGCAGCAATGCCGATAATAATAGTAGTAGTAATAGCATTTATTCTTCAGTTATTTTGTGCCAAGCACTTTGTTAACACATAATCCTCTGAATCAGGAGCTGGCAAATGTGACCCACAACCCAAATCTGGCACTGCTTATTTTGTCAATAAAGATTTATTGGGACATATTCCCATTCATGTACTACTGCCCTGGCTGCTTTCATGCAGAGTTGTAGCATGAAACATATGCCCAAAATATTTGCTGTTTGGCTCTTTCTAGAAAAATTTGCTGACTCTACTCTGAATGAACCATGGAAGATGGATACTATTATTCGACCCCCTTTCCAGATTGGAAAACTGAGGACTAGAGCTATAAGGAGCTTATACTAACACCAAAAGCTAGTAAATCCTCAAGCTCGGATTTGAGCTCAAAGCCCAGGCTCTAATCACTGTTTTAGCGTTGCCATCATTTTAGGTGAGTGATGTCCCCTCCTTTTTCTGTTTTCTGTTGCTTTGGGGGACATTGGTGCAGGGCAGTCACTGCCTTCCACCTCAAGTGATGACATCAGGCTTGGATTGAAATGTCTACTTCCTGCCTTCAGGCTCTAGAGCAGAACTGGATGTTTCTTCCCTAGGGGTTATTCGCTGCCTTGCTGCTCTCAAAATCAATCAGTTCCCTAAAGCCGTGGTTCTACTTCTACTAAATGGTAGGAAATCTGTGCAGTTTTGGGGGCTGAATCCAGGGCCCCTGGAGAAATGGAGCTTTGCCAGGCAGAGCTGGCTTTGCAGAAGCTCTCCCATTTGGAGCGTGAGTTTCCAGGGTTTCAGCTCACATGACTTTGATGTCCCTGTACCCCAACCCCCACTGCAGGGAGCCCTGGACCCTAGAGGGTGTTTTGGCATTTTGCTGTACTTCTCATCTGAGTCCAAAGCTTACTTGGGACGGATTCGCCTCTGGCAGTAAACAATCACAGACTGTGGATGGTGCCGTGGCAGATGCTCCCCCGGAGAGGGGCTCTCAGTCTGGGCACCTACCCACTGCCTGTCTGGGCAGAATTAAAGGAGGGAGCCAGAAGAACAGTCCTCTTCTCTGTGACTTCCCAGTTTAAATTGCTTCTTCACATCTGTGGTTTTCTTTTTTTTAATTTTTCTATTTTTTATTTTTTAGAGATAAGGTCTTGCTCTGTCACCCAGGCCGGAGTGTAGTGATGCGGCCACGGCCCACTGCAGCATTCAATCCTCCTGCTTTACCCTCCCCTGTAGCTAGGACTACAGGCATAGGCCACCACACCTGGATTTTTTTTTATTTTTTATTTTTATTTTTGTAGAGACAGGGTCTTGCTATGTAGCCCAGGCTGGTCTCGAACTCCTGGTCTCAAGCAATCCTCCTGCCTGCACCTCCAAAATGCTGGGACTACAGCTGTGAGCCACCACACCCAGTCACATCTGTGGTTTCTGACTGACTTTGTCATCTTAATTCTGGTGTCATGAAACATTTCAGAGTTGGGAGAAACTGGGGGCAGGAAGCAGTCAGGAAGCCCCTGGGCGAGGGGTCTGCCAGGGCGAGGGGTCTGCCAGAAAGGGCTTGGCCCATTGGTACGAAGCCTGAGAGAGTGGGTTGGTGTCCACCCTGCTCAGAAACCTCTTTCAAGCAAACGAATGCTGATAGAATGGTTCCGCCCTTCACAATGAGTTTCCCCTGGCCCTTCCTACCACTCAGAATGAGCTCCTCTATCATCTCAGGGTGTGCCAGAAAGATACTCTGTTATGCACAATTCCCAAAGATAGGCAATCCCAGGCCAGTCCTGGCTTCCATGCGTCCCAGGGCTTTTTCCATGTCTAGGACCCTTTTCTATGCCTCAGCAACCCCGTCTGTAAAATGGGAAAGCAACTGGCCAGCAGCCCAGGGAGAATCCCCATTCCGGAAAGCCTTGGTCCCAGTAGACAGGCGTGGGGCTCGGCAGCACTGATAGCAGGGAAATTCTACCTCTCAAAGAAAGGGCTGGGGGAGGGTTCTGCAGATAGTCTCTCAATAGGCCTTATATCTTGACTAAATTGCATGTTGGAATTTAATTTGGAATCCCTGCTGTTTCCTTGATGAACGCAAACCACACTGCAATTAGTGATGAAGCGGGCTGCTGCCACGTCTGACAAGGGTGATCTGTTTGAGCAGGGAGGGAGGGGACAGGCAGTTGGCAGGTGGCTGGTGGACTCATGCTGGGCATATTCTCAGCATCTCTCCCACTAGACAGAGGCCCTCAGGGGAGAGAAAGGAGTTCAGAGGACAGAGGTTGTGTGCTCTCACAGCTCACAGGGCAGAGTGGAGGGGAGAGTTTCAGGGGACTTTCTTGGATTGTGCTCCATGGCTTATCCACTGCAGTGTCCTGGGCCCACATGACACCAAGTACAGCAGATTAAGCTCATGACTTCGGTCTCAGAATCTCGCCTCTTCCATCATCCCACTATGGAAGGAAATAAACTTTTATTGAGCACTTCCTATGTGCCAGGCACTGGGCTAGGTGCTCTAAAGGCATTATCTTATTTAATCCACCCAGCCACCTCATGAGATGGGTGCTCTTATCATCTCCATTTTACAGATGCAAAACCTGTGAGCCAAGAGGTTAAATAACTTGCACACAAGGTCACAGAGCTCATAAGTGATGGCGGTAGGTAGGATCTCAGCCTGATGGTCTGGGTCTAAGTTCCCTTTCCACCTTACCCATGCATCCGCCAAGGCCCTAGCCTTCCAGAGACTGAGCTGGTCTCTCCCTAATCATCTGCTACTTCCTCCAAAGGATTCTTGCTCCTGCTATCTGCACATCCCCATACTGGCTCATTGAAAGGGGAATTTGCTCCCTTCCCACCCTCCTCGCTGCTTCTTCCCTGCTGGAGGAGGACTAGCTTATCTGATGCATTCATGTAGAAGAGTTGCCCATTCGTGGGACCGGATGAAACAGGTGCACTGAGCATACCCGCCCTCCCAGTCTCTGGGTGGAAAGCAGACTCTGCAGAGGCCACTGCTGGAAGCCTGAGCCGGGTGTTTGCTCTCTGACACCAGCTCTTCCATCTGGGGCTAGATCGAATGCTCAGTGTGGCCGTTTCTGCAGAGAGATCGCAGATAGAGGTAGAAAAAAAAGCTTCATTTGGCCTCAGTCTTGGTTGCATACTCTCGAACCTGACTTTTGAGCCCCATTTTGTTCAGTTCTCTGTATTGATACATTATAGGCCAGAATTCAGGAAAGGAAGAAAGAGGCTATTGCTTTAAACCTAACCCCCAGCTTACAGGCACCGGAACTGGATACCCTTGCTCCCAGGCTGGGGCGCTGCAGTGGAGGAAACTTTTCCAGAAACTGCCACAGAGCACCCAGGCAAAGGATATTTCCTGCTGAACTCCCAACACAATCTTCTTCCTGATACTCCAAATCCAAACCATCAGAGAGGAGATGCAAGAAGAGCCAGAGACTCCCAGAATCAGACGCAGGGGAAGAACAGCAGCAATTGCACTGGGAAGTTTACACATAGACAGTGGGCCCTGGAGCAGTAGAACAAGTATGGACCTCATAGGCAGTGAACCTGAATTTCACTCCCGGCTCTACTCCTAGCTTGCTGTGTGGTCCTTTTGGGCTTAACTTCCACGTGGGTAAAGTAAGAATATTAAGTAACTGCTAAGTCATTATGCTACTGTGATTCTAATGTGATTAATGGACATGTGAAAGCCAAAGACAATAGGTCACGAGATCCTGAGTACTCGTGGTGACCCCCCGCTGAAAACAAGTGGCAAATATACCTCAGGCCTCTGATTCCACCATTCATTCTGCAAACATGTAGTAGGGGTGGCGGTGTGTGGCTTGTGCCGGGAGGTAAGAATTCATTACGGAACAAGAACGTTCTTCGTCTCATGGATCACCATAAAGGGAGGGAAGGATAGTGCCACAAGGGCATAAGCACAGAGGGGCTGACTGCAGGCCAATCTCAGCATCTCCTGATGTCACTGCGGTGATTAGGCTATAGGTTTGGCTGCTTGACTGAGACCAAAACTAGACTTGCTCAAACAAGATAGATGTCTGTTTCTCCCCCACCTAGCAGTTCAAACACAAGGCATCCATGGCTGTTATGATGGCTTCAGGGTATCAGGGACTAGATTCCTTCCATCCTGAGTCTCTGCCATCCTTGTGTGTTGCCCTTGTTCCCTTGTCTGACGATGGCCCACCACCATAGCCATTGTCCAGCCAGCAGGAGAGAGGAGGAGGAGAAAAGGGTGGTGCAGCCCAGAAGTTGCACACCTCCCTTCTGCTCATGTTCTATCAACCAGAGCTTAGTTGTATGTCCATATCTAGTCCGTAAGGACGTTGGGAAGGGTGGGCTTCTGGGGGCAGCCATGTGGAGTGCCTAGCTAAAGACCAAGGATTCTCTTACTGTGTAAGGGAGAGTGGGAAACAGAGAACAAGCCATCACGGCCAGACTTGTTTTCTCCTTCTTTTAAACCATGACTGAATGAAATATAACAGACTTAGCCCATCACGTGTCAAGTGCTGTCGTAGTCCCAGAAGACAGAGTCCACACCCTCAGAGCATGTAGGTTGGTTGGAAACCAGAGAACGTAGGACTGTGGGACTGTCTGCAGTGGCTTTGTAGTAGGGAACAAATCAGAAAAGCAGCCACTGTAGGTCTTTTAAACAGAGGACAATCAGTACAAGGAATTGGTTATTCAGGGAATGGAAGAACTGATAAACTGAACAACCCAGAGACTAGAAACTGCAGGAAGTCATTTCACTCCCAGGCTGCAGGGACCAAGGGAAGAGCCAAAATCATGGTGGTTGATGCCCAGTGGACTCTGGGACCACAGAAGGAAGAACTGTCCAGCAGGAACTGGAGCCAACAAGGAAATACAGTTAGAGCTGAGGCTGCCACTCGAGGCAGAGCAAAAAATGAAGAAATATTCTGACTTCTCCCTTCTTCCCACCTTCTGTCAGTGCTGCCCATTGGCCAAATTTAGCTGGATGCCAGCTGGAAAAAGATTCTTGAAAGTGTAGTTTTCTGCAGTGTGGAGCAGAGCAGAGAGCAGGGAACGGCTGGCGGGTGGATCTGAGTACAAACAGGCTAGCACAGGCCAGCACAAGGCCAGAAATACCCAAGGGACAGACCTTAGAGTATATTATTGGAAAATTGTATTTTCTCCAGTCTAGCGCTAATTAATATAACAGAGTACACTTTGATTTTTATAATAAGATAAAAGCCGGATCCTTGATTTTAGAAAAGGATAGAGCACATTTGAAAGTAGAAGACCCATGTATTAGTTTCCTATTGCTGTTGGAACAAATTATCATCAACATAGTGGCTGAAAATGACACAAACGTATTACCGTACAGTTCTGGAGGTCAGAAATACAAAATGGGTTTTACAGGGATAAAATCAAGATGTTGGCAAAACTGCATCTCTTCTCAAGGGTCCTATGGATAATCCATTCCTTGCCTTTTCCAGTTTCTACATATTGCCACATTCTTTGTCTCGTGGCCAACCACTAACCTCTGCTTCTGCGGTCACAGGTCCTTCTCCCACTTTCCCATGTCCCTCCTACAAAGACACTCATGATTACATTGGGCCCATCCAGATAACCCAGAATAATCTCTCCATCACAGGATTCTTAACTTGATCATATCTGCAAAATCCCTTTTATGATGTAAGGTAACATGTTACTTAGGGTGAGGATTGGGATGCAGACATCTTTGGGGAGGCCATGATTCTGCCTACTACAACCCTCATTCCATTTTCTTCCTAGATCTGAATCTAGGCCCCCAAAGATTATCAGCATGCAAAAGTAATTACAGTCAAGTTTCTTCAGGCCCTTGGTAGGTCTCCTGTAGGTACTCTGTGGACCATGGCTACCCTTTGAAAGTTAACACACAATACGTCTTTGGAGGATGTGCAGAGGGAGTTCAGTCAATACTGGCTTCCTTCCTGGTCGAGCGGCATTGGATCAGTTAGGAATACTTTGGGCTGCAAGATACTAACACATCTGACTCAAATATGGTTTGTCAGTTGTTGTTGTTTTGTTTTTCTTAATAGCAAAAGTCTATAGGTGGCTGCTGGCCTTGGTTCAATGGGTCAGTGATTTCAGGGCTGGCATCTCTGGGAGTCACTTTCAAGTTCCCTAATGCTTTTACCTCACTCAGTGGATGTCTGCCCCAGCTCTAGGCATAATGCTTTTGCTTCACTCACTAGATGGCTGCCCCAGATCCAGGCATCATGTCCAAAGTCAAGTCAAGAAAGATGGAAGAGATGGCAACAATAACTACGTCCCTGTTGTCAGGAAAGCAAGCTCTTCCTGATCCCCCAGCAGACTTCCACTTACATGTCATTGGCCCAAACAGTCATGTCATCATCTTTAGCAGCAATGGAGGCTAGAAAAGTGAGTATTTGACATTTCCAGCCTCTATAGTGAAGTTGGGTGAGCAGGGAGGAGGTTAGGTATTGAATTAATCAAACAGAAGAATCTGTCACCACTACCTTTCTTGGATTTACTTAGTTCCTCCCATTGAATGTATAGATGAAATATAGTTATTTTGGGCTGATTATACCTATCAGCAACTTTTATCTCACCATTCCTCTTCTAACCCTCATCAAAGTCAGCTCTTTGGAAAAGCTCATGACCTCTCTGTCCATCCTTGTTGACTCTAGGGTCCTGGCAGGCTAGTGCTGGGACCTGGGGAGTTTGGTAGAGACCCACAGCATGGATGACCATGTTTGCTGCTGCTGATGACAGTCTCAAAAATAAGTATGAAATGGGTTCTATTATTATTTCCATTTTACAGAGGAGGAGACTGAGGCTCGGGAAAGTTTAATGACCTTTCTCAAAGTGCCACCTCTACTAACAGCCTAAGTAGTTGGTTACTATGATATACCTCCTCCTGGAATTCACTTTCCAGGAAGAAAGGACCAAAGGCAGAAAGTCTCTATTACTACAAAGCCAGGGCAAGAATGTTGCAAGATTAATGATCCAAGTGATAGCTCCAGTGTCCAAAATTTGTTGCATGTACAGCATCAGTAGAGTTGGAATGTGATCTGAAGATGCAGTGAGCACACCACACACTTAGCCTTGTCCCACAGTTCATTAATCACCCTCAATTCAAAAGCATTTATCATGATTAGATCCAGCTCAGCCCCCGTGGTAAGAGGTTTTTTTTTTTAAATATATACACTTTAAGTTCTAGGGTACATGTGCACAACGTGCAGGTTTGTTACATATGTATACATGTGCCATGTTGGTGTGCTGCACCCATTAACTCGTCATTTACATTAGGTATATCTCCTAATGCTATCCCTTCCCCCCTCCACCCCACAACAGGCCCCACTGTGTGATGTTCCCCACCCTGTGTCCAAGTGTTCTCATTGTTCAGTTCCCACCTATGAGTGAGAACATGCGGTGTTTGGTTTTCTGTCCTTGTGATACTTTGCTGAGAATGATGGTTTCCAGCTTCATCCATGTCCCTACAAAGAACATGAACTCATCCTTTTATATGGCTGCATAGTATTCCATGGTGTATATGTGCCACATTTTCTTAATCCAGTCTATCAATGATGGACATTTGGGTTGGTTCCAAGTCTTTGCTATTGTGAATAGTGCTGCAATAAGCATATGTGTTCATGTGTCTTTATACCAGCATGATTTATAATCTTTTGGATATATATGCAGTAATGGGATGCCTGGATCAAATGGTATTTCTAGTTTTAGATCCTTGAGGAATCTCCACATTGTCTTCCACAATGGTTGAACTAGTTTACAGTCCCACCAACAGTGTAAAAGCGTTCCTATTTCTCCACATCCTCTCCAGCACCTGTTGTTTCCTGACTTTTTCATGATCGCCATTCTAACTGGTGTGAGATGGTATCTCACTGTGGTTTTGATTTGCATTTCTCTGATGGCCAGTGATGATGCGCATTTTTTCATGTGTCTGTTGGCTGCATAAATGTCTTCAAAGCTGGAGGCATCAAGCTACCTGACTTCAAACTATACTACAAGGCTACAGTAACCAAAACAGCATGGTACTGGTACCAAAACAGACATATAGACCAATGCAACAGAACAGAGCCTTCAGAATTAATACCACACATCTAAAACCATCTGATCTTCGACAAACCTCACAAAAACAAGAAATGAGGAAAGGATTCCCTATTTAATAAATGGTGCTGGGAAAACTGGCTAGCCATATGTAGAAAACTGAAACTGGATCCCTTCCTTACACCTATATAAAAACTAATTCAAGGTGGATTAAAGACTTAAATGTTAGACCTAAAACCATAAAAACCCTAGAAGAAAACCTAGGCAATACCATTCAGGACATAGGCATGGGCAAGGACTTAATGACTAAAACACCAAAAGCAATGGCAACAAAAGCGAAAATTGACAAATGGGATCTAATTAAACTAAAGAGCTTCTGCATAGCAAAAGAAACTACCATCAGAGTGAACAGGCAACCTACAGAATGGGAGAAAATTTTTACAATCTACTCATCTGACAAAGGACTAATATCCAGAATCTACAAAGGACTTGAACAAATTTACAAGAAAAAAATCAAATAACTTCATCAAAAAGTGGGCAAAGGATATGAACATACACTTCTCAAAAGAGTTTTTTTTTTGTTTTTTTTTTTTTTTAATAATGCAAATAGCAAACCATATCTTCCCTGTGGCTTCTACAGTTCAGGGTCTGGAGGTCAAGCTCCCTAATTCATTTAGCAAATATTTATTGAGCACCTACTGTGTGCTAGGCACTGATCTAGATGCTGAAAATCCAGCAGGAATCAAATACATCAAAATCCCTGCCCTCATGGTACCTATATGTCTCCTCCAGTGAAGAGAAATGCAATAAGCGAAATAAATAGGTGAAATATAACGACTGTTACATGGTGTTCCCATAATCCTAGGAAATAATTGGTTGTTCCATAATCAAGATGACAAGTTTCCATCACTTTGTTTTAAACCTATCTAATTCATCAAAGACAGTCCTATAATCTTTGTGTCAAAGAAAAGCTAATTTTACAACTTGGACAAGTTGAGTTACCACAAGTGAGTGGTAACTCACTTCAATGATCAAAACTCTGAAAGCCAACCAATCCACAGCAGCTTCATGATGTGGAAGTAAACCAATTCCTGGTGGACTCACTTATGTGAACATCCTTCTGAGGCTGATATCAACCCACCCCTGCCTCTAAAAACAACACAACCTGAAACACTCTTCCTGACAACTCTATAAAAGACTGGCAGTTTGCCGTGGTTGGAGAAATGTTCCTGACTACAATGGGTATTCCTTACTTAAGAAAGATATTCAGATTTTAAGTGGTGGTCTCCTCCTTTGATAAATCTGGAGGTCCCAATGAGATTATGTTGAAAATGCCTAGTTAGCAGAATTCCATGGCACTCAACAACAGATGCTTTGAGCCCAGGTCCTCTGTGCCCTAATTCTACTTACTTTGTGGATTTTCCTCACGTGTTTCATTAAAATGTCTTTGCTGAATTTATTTTGTTATCCTAGATTTCATAACCAAATAGTTCTTTGTACAAGAAAATGAGATCTCAGTCTTTTTGTATAATTAGCACTTCTTTGGAAATGCATCATTTGGTGAATATTTTTGCCTTTAATCTGCTTATTCTTTTCCTGCTTGCTTTGCTTTTGTTTTTATTTGACTGTTTGTACAAAGTCTCATCTTGTGCAGCTCTGATTTGATCTGCACTGTCTTGTGTCTGTTAAATGCATGAGAGGGTGCTCCACAAGGATAGCTGGAGGCATGGGCCTCGATCCCATCCAAGCTAGCCCTGAGGACTGCAAGTCGGAGATTCAGGAGATAAGCAATTAATTCATGCAAAAGTGATGGATCAGATTTTGCTCTCAATCCTTTTCCAAATTTTGTGAGGATGTTCTCTGTCTTAACAACTTGTAAAGGAAGGTAATTTTGTTCAGTCTATCCCAAGGTCAACAATTGTTGCATCACTGGTTGTGTGACCTCTTCCTAGATTCTGCTTGGTTGGTTGAAACACTCTTTACAAGTACACACACTTTTGACTAACTATCGTGGTCCCTTTGTCATGAGATTGGCTAGGTCAAAGCCCCAACCCTTTCCTAACAGAACTCCTGCTTTTTGTACGAATTTACTTTTAACTTGGTAAGTGACAAAACAAAAATGTTTTACTTAGTATATTAGCTTGCTAGGGCTGCCATGCCAAAGTACCACAGACCAAGTGGTTTAAACAACAGAAATTGATTTTCTTGAAATTCTGGAGGCTAGAAGTTTGAGATCAAAGTATCAGCAGGATTGGTTTCTCCCTGTGTTGTCATATGGGTCTTCTCTCTGTGTGTTTCTGTGTCCTAATTGCTCCTCTTCTCCTCCTCCTCCTCTTGTTCCTTCTCCTCCTTCTTGTTCCTTCTCCTTCTACTCCTCCTCTTCCTCCTCCCACTCCTTCTCCTCCTCCTCCTTCTTCTTCTTCTTTCTTTTTTCTTCTTCTTCTTTCTTCTTTCTTCTTTTTTCTTCTTCTTCTTTCTTCTTTCTTCTTTTTTCTTCTTCTTGATAGGTCTTGCTCTGATGCCCAGGCTGGAGTACAGCAATGTGATCATAGCTCACTGTGGCCCCAAGCCATCGTCCTACCCCAGCCTCCCTAGTAGCTGGGACTAAGGGCATGCACCACCATACCCAGGTAATTTTTATTTTTATTTTTTAGAGATGAGGTCTTGCTATGTTGCCCAGGCTGGTCTTGAGCGTCTGGCCTCAAGCCATCCTCCTGCCTCAGTTTCCTGAGAAGCTGAAATTACAGACTTGAGCCACAGCACCTGGCTCTAATCTTCTCTTGTCACAAGGATGCTGGTCAAATTGGATTAGGGCTCACCCTAATTACCTCTGTGGCAACTCTATCTCCAATTACAGTCAGATTCTGAAATACTGGGGATTAGGACTTGAACATATGAATCTCAGAGAGACAAAATTCAGCCCCCGACACTGAGAACTGATCATTTTGGGGAAATTGTGACATGTCAAAATTAAGAAATTAATACATTTCACAATAGCTCTGGAAAATGCTGAGAAAAACATATTCAAAGTTCAGTAGTCAGCTTTTTTGATGAATAGACTAAGGACTCAAAACAAAGTATTGATATGGACAGAACCTGTCACAAAAGTTCTACTTAGCTCCCGCTTAGACTCAGAACTCTCTCCTCTGTGCTCTGCTCTCTTTCCTTGCTCATCACCACCGCTTACATTCCTCTATTTCTTCTGCTCTCCCTCTTGAGCTTCTAAGGAAGTTTGTCTCAGGAAAAGAACAATTACATTGCAAAACAGCCCCTGAAAACTACTAGACCAGAAGGCATATCTATAGAAGCTGAATTTTAACCACGGTCTACAGCTAAACTGAGGGATATAATTAAAGTATTTTTGTAAACCTCAGGAAGGAAGGCAGAAATTTGCTACAGAGTTCAGGGTTTTTTTTACACTGATTGTCCCCAGCAATCAGATATATACCAACTAGTCTACTGCATTGTCAGGCCCTCTGGTGAGGGAAAATGTTAAAAAAGTGTAGGAGAGATAAAGAGAGAAACTAAATAACTCAGCTATGCCATAATTTTTTAAATGGCCCTGAAAGCACAAGGAAACAGGAAAGTTGTTAAAATAAGGCCATGTCAGAAGGCTTTTCCTAAAAGGCAGTGGTGTGCTGGTAAATATTTAACCACCAGCTCTTTGGGGTTGGGGGAGTAGGGGAAAGCTATGAATCGTAACATTTGCAGATTTCCATGGTGTAAATACTCCCACCTTAGCCAGTTTCAAGCTAATCACAAGATATGACAAGGTAGGGCACTGGTGCAGGGTGAATAAATTATCGCACAATTATAGATGGGGAAACTGAGGCTTGAGGGGGCCAGGGTGTGAGTAATTTACCCAAGGGCACACTGCAGGTGGCTTGGGATATATTTAGTCCTGGCCTTGTCTGACTCTCGTGCCTCTGTTCTCACTGCACAAAGTTGCCCGCAGAGCATTTATTTGAAGTTATTCAGGACTGCTTTGCTACAAAGTTGGCCTTCTGAGATGGCCAGATACCCACTCTGGGACTCCTATATCACACAGGGTTGGGACTAGGATGAGGTGAGGGAGACACTTGTCTTGGGCATACAATTTAAGGGGATACCAGAAAGCTCAGTAGCCAACATAAATAATATTTTAATGCAATATTTTTAAAAATCAAAATTAATGCAAAAAAATCCATGATCAACAAAATGTCACAATTCTAAACAAAGAGGATCTATTCAATAAGTGACTGTGAACATTACGCTCAATAAACTTTGTGAGATGCTTTCCAGGAGGCTGCAAGTATGGATTGTAGCTGCATGAAGAGCCCCATCAGGCCTGCTCAGGCCCAAGTTCAAGTGCACCGTGCTGGCTTGCACTGTGTAGTGCAGTGGTTAGTCGTATAGTCTTGGGGGTCCAGTAGACCCAGGCCTGAAAACTGACTTCACTACTTATCATTTTTGTGACCTTGGATGCTTTATTTTGTCACTCTAAGCCTCAGTTTCCTTATGTGTAAATTAGGGATAATAATAACACTATCTCCACCAAAAGGTTGTTGTAATGCAGGATGCCTGACCCATAGCAAGGGCTTCGTCATAGTGGTTGTCATTTTGGTATCATTTAACACACATCAGAATCAACATGAAAAATTCCCTTGGTTGGGCAGAGGATAAAACAGGCTGGCATTTTGTGGCTGTCTGCTTGCTGCCTTTGTGAGTCTTCCCGATAAGCTGCATCTGCCTGGCTTTCTTGTTAATCAAATACACAGCTGGCTTGGGAGCTGCTTGCCTGGAGCTGCCTTTGCTACTGTGTCTGCTGCCATCTGGATATCAGAGGGATCACAGAGAAGAGGCTGGGTGTCAAGGCAGGAACAGCTGGGGCAGAGGGCGGAGAGAGTCCCGGGCTGCGATCTGTTTGCTGCACGCTTGTTTGAGATGCATGGTGCTTGGCAAGGAACAAAATACCATCCCTGGGGTTCAGCCAGCCACTCTCTGCCTTCCTCCTTGGCACGCAGAGAGCATGGGGCTCTGGTCTGGTTTTGACCAGTGATCTGCTCTGATAGCTGACTTGTCCAGTTTGAGGAGAGCTAGGAGTGCAAGTGACCCCGACAGGACAAAAGAGGACGCTTTCCAATTTATTTTGGGCAGGCTTTTTCCTTCTGATGCTTCTATCATCAGATGCAAGAAGAAAGGTTTTGAATCAGAGTTATGTGTAGGTGACAGTATGAATTTGTTCACTTAGTAAGCCACAGACCTGTGCTAGGTACGAGAAGAACTAACTGATGGGGTGGAGAAGTAGCACAATAGCAGAGCACAGGGTTCGTAAACTTTAATGTGTATCAGAATCATCGCGAGGGCTCATTAAAAACCAGAGTTCTGATTCAGTAGGTCTGGGGAGGGACCCAAGAATTCACATTTCTAACAAGCTCCTAGGTGCTGCTGCTGCTGCTGCTGCTGCTGCTGCTGGTCTGAGTACGACTGACATTAGATATGTGGTATGTAGTTAGACTGCCTGGGTTTGAGTTGAGACCAACTCAGGTACTTACTGGCTGTGGGGGGCCTTTGGCAGCTTAATCTCTCTGTGAATCGGTTTCCTTATCTGTAAAATAAGGATGAAAATAACAGCATCTAGTTCACGGGCTTCATGAGTTATGCACACAAAGCACCCAAAGCAGTGCCTGGAATATGGTAAGCACTCAATATGTATGAGCTATTATAATCTGTAATATGTAAACATTTTACAATGAATTATGACGTGCGCTTTTATAAATAAACAAGGAAAGGATTCATACATATACAAAATATTTGCATACAGTTTCAAGGGGTTTATAGGCCCCCAGGTATTTCATCCTTCTTGATGCCCCTGGTTTTGTAGATTATAAGAGGTATTATTTTTGAGCCTCCTCTCTGTTGTATGAAGTGTGGCAGGTAATTGATAGTCTAAATTATTTCACTTAGTTCGCACTCTAAATTTGTAAGACAGTCATTGTCATTCCTGTTTCACAGGCAGAACAACCGAGGCTTAGAGAACTTGCCAAGTGAGGGCTAGAGTCAGGATTTGCACCCAAATCTGTAAAACTCTATGTCACATGGCCAATAGTCACTTCCTTAGAATGACTGCATCACCAGTTTATCCAGAAGAGCACATTTAGCAGTGACCAAGTGATCCGCCCTGTAGAGGAGAAATTGAAGGTTGCTCTTGGCCTCAAAGAGCTTCTGTCTAATTGAGAAATCAAGGTAAACAGAAATCTGCAACATAGCGTATGATTGCCCACAAATAATAGGTGTGGCAGAGCATTGATGTGATTCACCGGATATGCATTTGCTTTTCACATTTTCCAGCTTCCCTTGCAGTTGTATTAGCTCAAGTGACTGGGCTTTGGCCAATGAATATTGGGCATGATATAAGTTACTTTCCGTCTTGGCCCCTTATGAACATGTCGAATGGTCTCTGCTTTCTTTCCCTTGCCTTGTTGCAGTGATTTAGGGAGCCATGTGTTCCAGATGGCACAGTTCAAGATGGAGGAGAATTGCCCACCTGGTGTCAGACTGAGACAGGAAGAAGAAAGGAACCTCTATGTGTTA
The DNA here is from genome assembly GCF_003255815.1 of Theropithecus gelada. Lineage (NCBI taxonomy): Eukaryota > Metazoa > Chordata > Mammalia > Primates > Cercopithecidae > Theropithecus > Theropithecus gelada. The sequence continues at coordinate 29,070,578 of NC_037682.1, read as the reverse complement.
AACCACTGAGATTTCTGGTCACTGCAGCATAGTCTAAGTCTCCTGAGTAGTCAGATGGGATAGCCATAGTTGCATACCGAGGAGTTCTAACAAGATTAGGAGTCCTGAAATATTCAGGCCTTGAATTGGCTACAGGCCCCATTCTAGACAAAGTGAGTCAAAATCTTTAAGAAGGGTCACAGTACTCTTTATTTAAGGTGATACTGAGGAAAGACTGGTACTGTGGTCTGCTGCGTCTCCCAGAGAATCTCTCATGCGAGAGCCACCATCACCTGAGCATCTAGAGAGCAGGCTCTGGGGTGGGACTCCTTGGGCTAGAAGCCTGCCACCACCTCCTTCTAGCTTTATGCTGGATAATTTAAGGATCTACTTCGTAAAGTTGTTGTGATGACTAACTGAGAGTTGATGTATTCGTTATCTATTGCAGCATAACAAATTACCCCAAAATGTGGTACTGTCGACAAAAAGAGTCAAACACTGTAAAATATTTGAAGAAGTTTATTCTGAGACAAATATGACTGACCATAGCCCATGACACAGCCCTCAGGAGGTCCTGAGAACATGTGCCCAAGGTGGTCGGGGTGCAGCTTAGTTTTATGTATTCTAGGGAGTCATGAGACTTCAATCAAATACATTTAAGAAATACACTAGTTTGGTCCAGAAAGGTAGGACAACTTGAAGCAGGGGCCTCCAGCTTATAGGTGGATTTAAAACTTTTCTGATTGACAATGGGTTGAGTTTATCTAAAGACCTGGGATCAATAGAAAGGAATGTCTAGGTTAAGATAAAATATTGTGGAGACCAAATTCTTATTTGCAGAGGAAGCCTTCAGATGGTAGGCTTCAGAGAGAATAGGTTGTAAAATGTTTCTTATCAGACTAAAGTCTGTGTTGATATTAATGCCAGAGAGGTATAATGAGACAGATCCAGCCCCTACTTCTCGTCAAGACCTGAGCTAGTCTTTCAGGTTAAATTTTAAGAGTGCCCTGGCTGAGGAGGAAGTCCATTCAGATGATTGGGGGACCTTAGGATTTTATTTTTGGTATGTGGTGCCATAAGACAGCCACCATTTACTATCTCATAGTTTCTATGGACCGGGAATTGAGGGGTGTTTCACTGGGCAGTTCTGGCCTCTTGTGAGGGTGCTGTCACATGTTGGCTGGTGCTGCATCATCTGAAGGTTCAAGTGGGGCTGGAGCATCCACTTCCAAGTTGTCTCACTCATGCGGCTGTTGGCCAGAGGTCTCATTTCCTTTCTACACAGACTTCACCGTAGGACTGCCTGAGTGTCCTCCCTGGATGGGGGCAGGCTTCCCTCAGAGCGAGTGATCCAAGAGACCAAGGGGGAAGTCATGATGCACTGGCATCACACAGGTCAGCCCTGACTTGGTTTGGGCTGGGACTAAGCACAGATAAGGATACTAGGAGGGGAGGATCCCTGGAGGCCATCTGTGAGGTTGGACAGCATAAGCTTTTCAAATATCAACTTATCTGAAACATAATCTTACCCTTATCAACAGCATAACCATCTCATTTGATATCTGAAATGCTTCAAACCGTGTCTGACACGGAATTACAACTCAGTAAACATTAGCTATTTGTTATTACTAATAGAATGATCGGTAATCTCTAACTCAGAATTCTAGCTTTTCTACCATTTTATCCTCCTTCCCTCATTCCTCAACTACCCTCCCAGGTGGAGACCAGCTGTATAAACACTTGTGCACCTGTTACGCCAGGCCGTGCACTGGGTGCCTGGCTCCCAGAAGGTAGGGGTTCCCCTGGGCACCTCTGTGCCCCAGGGCAGAAAAATTCTAATAGAGACACAGAGGATGCTAGAAGCCAGGGAAGAAGAGGTTGAATAATAATGAATGCTTATATGGGGGTGTCAGAGTTAACAGGCTTGTTCGCCTCCGTTATCATACTAGAGAAAAAGTGGTGGAGCGGCTAAGAGCACACACTCTGCAATGAGATTGCCTGGGAGCAAATTCCAGTTCTCCTGACTAACTATGTGAACTTGGGCAAGTTACGTAACTTCCCTGGTGCCCAGTTTTCTGTTAAAAAAGGGAATAATAGTTCTCATTTTACCAGGTTGTTGTGTGAATGAAATATTCTAAGCATTTAAAAGGCTCAGAACAGTGCCTGGCTCATACTACATGCTAAAAAAAAAATTGCTATTATTTTCTTTCTCAAATCACCTGGGGCAGGGGAAGGGGGTAGTGGTTAAACAGGAGGTAAAGAGACAAGGGAATAAACAGATGCAGACACCTTAAAAATTCCAAGGCAAAGCTGGTGTTAAGACATAGCTCTCTAGGACTTTCCCCTAGAGTCTCCCTGGCCCCGGGGGTGCTGCTCACACAGAGGAAAGCTTGATCCAGAGTGAGTTCATCATGCTGTGAGTCCCTGGGCCAGGGTTGCACGCCTTCACAGCCACCTGGCACGCTTCTTGGCTGACTTCTTCTGTGACCAGGGCCTCTGGTAGCCCTGTTCCCCTCCCTGCATGTTGTTTGTATTTTCTTTTCCTAGCTTTGTTTCAGATAAGCTCAGGGTTTCCTGAGCCGTCTTGTCTTCCTTTGATGGATGGGTGGCGAGGGAGTAGGGCTGGAGCCAGGGGCCTGTCCGTGGAGGGTGGAGGCAGATGGAGTGGGGTGAGGCAGCAGGCAGGTAGAAGAAATCAAAAGGCTTCACATCAAAGAAAGAGAAGCCAATCAGCTGGAGTATTCTCCATCCTCTGAGATGGGATCTGAGCTCTAATTTGTGAATCTTAGTTAAGTTTTGAAAATCAAAAGCAAGGGGCTGCTGGACCTCCTGCCTAACAAAAGTGTTTGCTGAAAAGATTCAGAACCGCGACAAAGACACAGCTCCTGCAGAGCTCTAAAGAGATGGGAATTCAAGCTCCAGAAGGTGGGGACCCCACAGTGAAAATGACAAACAGGGTTCACACTCACCTAGAGCTCGTCTTCCAATGGGAGTACACAGACAACGCCAAACAAGATCATTTCAGCAAGTGTGATACGTAGGAAAGATGCTCTGTGACTTTGGGTTGGGTGGTCAAGGAAGCCTCCCTGAGAAGGTCACACTGGGGCTGAACCCTGTGCAGCCACATGTGGATCTGGGGGAAGTGTGTTCTAGGGCGACCAAAGAGCTGGTGCCAAGGTCTCGTGCAGAAGGGAGTTCAGTGTGATTGAGGAACAGAGGGAGGTCAGCGTGCCTGGGGAAAGTGCAGGGAGGAGAGGCGGCCCACTGAGCCGGGGAGGCTGGGACAAGGAGCGCAGGTGTTATGGTGAGCCTCGTGGCAGGTTTTAAGTGTAGAAGTGATGACATCTGATGGGTTTAAAGTGACCACTCAGCCATCCGGCACAGAATGGATTTCAGGGGACAATAGAAAGGGCGAAGCCTATTAGGAGGATGTCAGGAGTCCAGATGAGGGCTCTACACCTAAACTAGTGTCGACAGTGGAACTGAAGGGCATGGCAAGTGGACTCACATTGTGAACAGAGAAGAGAACTGCCGTTTACAACTCCTGAGGGAGTGACCACAAAGGAACCTCACTTGACGGTGCCACAGGGTGGGGCTCTGAGGAAAGGCGGCAGATCACAGCCAGGTCTGCAGTGTCTAGAACAAAAAGGGTTTGGGAAGAGTCCCTGATTCCAGCCCCAGTCCTAGCATGAGGGAGTTTCTTTTATCCTAGGACTCAGCAGATGGGAGGGCAGGCGACTCACCCCGGGACTGGGCAGCTGATGGCGGACCTTCTTTCCGGACTGGTGCTCCCCCTGCACGAATCGCTGAATGCATAGCTTAGAAAAGTGAGATGCTTCAGGGGGTTTGGAAAAGGGAAGTGCATTGGATGAGGCCAGGACACGTGTGTTGTGAGGCCCAGAGTTCTGTGTCGTGGTAGCCTCTGAGCCCCGGCCGCTCCAGCCCTGGGGAGGACTATCCGTGCAGCTTCCACTGTTTGTCTGGATGGAGCACAGAGCCTGTGCAAGTGTCCATCTTCGTTGGCAGTAAGGTTCAGAGGGAAAAGGTGCAGGATGAAGCTTAAGGAAGGACAGGTCAGCAAGGACCCATTTCTTACTACTCTCCCCTAGCTGGCCAGGTTCCCAGCAGCCCCACCTCCAGCATGCAGGAGCAGTGAGGGCTGCTGGGCTGCAGATGGCATGAAGGTGCTGTAGAGGCACCCCTGGGAACCATTGTGCTGGCAGAGAGGGACAGAGGAGAGGAGAAAGGGCTTCAGAACAAATGCAGACCACTCAAGACCTCCCAGACCTAAGTCCGTTCACTCACTCACTCACCCACCAATATTTGAGACACCGGTGATATAGCCAAGAGGTAAAATGAGGAAAGAAGCAGGGAAGGAAGAAAAGAAGGGAGGGAGGATAAAGAGAACGGGATGGAGGAAAAGGGCACAGGCCCCGCCCTTATAAACCTCACAGCCTAGTAGAGGAAAAAACAGGAATCAAAGAATGACAGGCCTATGAGTTGGAGGTTCCAGCCAGACTGAGCGTGAATTCCTGCAGTCAGCTCTGAGCCCTTCACTGTCTCCTCTGAGCCTTTGCACATGCTGTCGCTCTGCCTGACCGTCTTCCCTGTGTCCCTCCCTCCTTTATCAGTGGAGGGAGCAGAACTGAGGCTGGGCCGGTAGGACATGTTCACTGGGGCAGCTGAAGCCTCAGTTGAGGTCTGAGGAGGGGAGACAAGTGGGACAAATAGACCTGCCCCTGCCATCTGTAGACGCTTCTCATTCAGAGGGACCATGGCCTGGGGGGCTTTCTTGTGATGACCCTCAGCAGTGACATGAGTGGGATGGCGTTTCCTGTCCCCATGGCATGTGCTTCCCTTCAACCTTTCACCAAGGGCCTACCATGTGCCAAAGACTAAGCACTGGGGGATAGAAGGGGAACGAGACTGGTGTGGCCCCCCTGCCCTGCTCTCAGACCTGGCGATCTCCGGCGTTTGTTTTCTTGAGACTCCTGACGCTGCCTGCCCTCAACTAGGGATTCCTGATCTCTGCATATCCCTTCCCAGCCATCCAAGACAGCAAGAGCTGTTACCCTCTGGCTAACTCTTACTTATGCTTCCAGTCTCAGCCAGATGTCATGTCCTCAGTTCAGCCTCCCCAGGGGTCCCTCCACATGTTCCGCAGCCCCTGTACCTCCCCATCATTGCCCTGGGCCAGAACGGGCTCTGACTGTGTCTCAATAGAGACAAAGAAAACTCGGAGCAATCACAATACCACTTTGGCTTCCTAATTTTCTCTGCAATCTTTGGGGGGCCAGTGCCAACCAGGCCTTGAAGACTGATATTCCTCTGAGGGGTGAGAGATGCCTGCCTCCCTCTCTGGACTCTTGTGGGACCAGCAAGGGGGATCCAGCCTCTCTTTTCATCAGAAGGCATGAGCTATAAATGTGATTCCCCAACCTGGCTGTATGTGCAACACTTGGGGAATTCCTAAAACTAGAGACGCCTGGGACTCTAACTCCAAAGACACTGCCTCAGTAGATCTGTGCTGAGATCTGGGCGTATACATTTCTTGGAACTTACTCCAGCTTCATGTACAGATCTATCTATTGCAGCAGCATCTGTAATAGCAGAAGGTTGGTAACAGCCTAACTGCTCACCAATAGGAAACTGGCTAAATAAATCATAGCCCATCCAGGCAATGGTATTCTGTGTGCCCTAGAAAGGAATGAACAAGCTCTTAAGTACTGATAGAAAGAGACCTTCAGGATAGGTTATTGGGTTAAAGAAAAAAAAAAGGCAAGGCGTATAACATACTATTTTTTCATCAAACTTTAATCAAACTTTTTCTGTAAGAAGCCTGCTGTAAATATTTTAGGCTTTACAAGCCACGTATAACCTCAGCCTGGAGGCGCTGGTGTGGCTTCAACAGAGTAAACCTGTAAATGGAGTGGATCACAGAAAACTGAGGGGTTAGTCCTGAGTGGCCACTGGAGAAGACAGGCACCTGTGTTAGGACCCTCGGATGGAGGCTTCCAAAGAACCCACAGAGGCACCTGATGTTAAAGCACCAGCTTTTACCATCTGCAACCCTCGGAGCCAGGGAATAACCCTACAAAGCCAGGCAGCTATCCCTCCCCACTGTCCTCCCCACTCCAACCTTGCCCTGCCACCTGGAATAACATGCACCCGCCCCTGTCATGAGATAGCCTTTTGATGTTACCCCCTCCTGAGTCTCCTTCTTTCTTTCCCTCCTCTATTTCCAACTGCTCCTAATGTCACCAGGTTCCCAGACATCTCCCCAGCCTCCTTAGTCTCTGACCGGTCCGTCTGGGGCAGCCCCCTTCTCCTTGTCCCCGGAGCTCTCAGCTTTAGATCACCAGCACTCCTGGGGGCCACCTCGTCAATTTTGACACTTTTATCTTCTGAGGATGATCCTTTTCCACACTGTAACTTCCCAGCCCTGAATTTGTCCAGAAACCAAAAACCACTGGACTTGGGGCCAGACCTAGCTGTGACCTCCAGCAAATTATTTCTCATCTCCAAGGCTCTGTTTCCTGATCTGAGGAAGCGGAGATAATAAAACCACCGCTGAGGGATACAAGGATTCAAAGACCTGGTGTGCATGCCCGCCAGATGCTTTGTGTGCCAACTTCTGGTGCCCAGTGTGAACGTGGAGATCCTTTGCCCTCTCAGCGGACTCAACTCAGTGGATTAATCAGAAGTGCACACAGTTTTTGGGGTTTGCTGTGGAGAAGTTCGTGCTGCTTGGAAGGACTGTGGTTCGTGAAAAAGTCCCTAGATACCGTCAGCTCCTCCTACCCCATCCCTGCTGCAGAGGCTCAGTTTATATCTGTGGTCAGGGCTGAGCCCAGAGGGCTATCCCCAGAGCTGCACACCCAGGAATTGAGGGAACACTCTCTGAGGAAGCTGACTTGGAAACTCGGAAGTGCCTTCTTGGCAGCTGCCTGGTGCTGCTGGGCTTGGGAGGCTAAGAGCAAGAAACCGGGGGCTGAGCACAGTGGCTCATGCCTATAATCCCAGCACCTAAGGAGGCTGAGGCAGGAGGGTCGCTTGGGCCCAGGAGTTTGCAACCAGCATGGGCAACAAAGCAAGACCACATCCGTATATATATATATTTTTTTAATCAGTTGGGCTGTTGTGGTGTGTGCTACTTGGGAGGCTGAGGTGGGAGGATTGCTTGAGTCTGGGTGGTTGAGTCTCCAGTGAACCCAGATTACACCATACTCCAGCCTGGGCAACAGAGCAAGGCTCTGACTCAAAAAAAAAGGGGGGGGGGGAAGAAACCGTATCCAGACACAGAGCCATTGCAAAGAGCCAGCAAAGATGTTTAATCTATCAGATACGTTTATCGGTGGAGGGAGCAGAACTGAGGCTGGGCCAGCAGGACATGTTCACTGGGGTGGCTGAAGGCTCAGTTGAGGTCTGAGGAGGGGAGATGGGTGGGGCAAATAGCCCTGCCCCTGCCATCCGTAGATGCTTCTCGTTCAGAGGGACCATGGCCTGGGGGGCTTTCTTGTGATCTGAGTGGGATGGGGTTTCCGGTGGCTGTGGCATGTGCTTCCCCTCAATCTTTCACCAAGGACCTACCATGTACCAAAGACTAAGCATTGGGGATAGAAGGTGAACGAGACCGGTGTGGCCCCCTGCCCTGCTCTCGGACCTGCCAATCTCCAGGGTTTGTTTTCTTGAGACTCCTGACGCTGCCTGGCCCGAGTAGGCACTAGGGATTCCTGATCTCTGCATATCCCTTCCCAGTCACCCAAGACAGCAAGAGCTGTTGCTTCTGTTCTCAGATTTCTCCCTTAGCTTCTTGATTCAGCGTTTCATCCCAGCTATGGTTTAAAAAACAAACAGCAAATAAACAAACTAACCACACACCCAAACAAATCTCAGACTGCACAGAATGGAAGCACTGCCTGGAATCATAAAGATCATTTGTTCTTGGCCGGGCGCGGTGGCTCAAGCCTGTAATCCCAGCACTTTGGGAGGCCGAGATGGGCGGATCATGAGGTCAGGAGATCGAGGCCATCCTGGCTAACACGGTGAAACCCCGTCTCTACAAAAAAAAAACCAAAAAAAAAAAAAAAAAAAAACTAGCCGGGCGAGGTGGCAGGCACCTGTAGTCCCAGCTACTCGGGAGGCTGAGGCAGGAGAATGGCGTAAATCCAGGAGACAGAGCTTGCAGTGAGCTGAGATCCGGCCACTGCACTCCAGCCTGGGTGACAGAGCGAGACTCCATCTCAAAAAAAAAAAAAAAAAAAAAGAGATCATTTGTTCAATGTCCCTTTTTCTCACTGCCAGGCCAGGGCTCTTGTCTGCACCACGGAACCCATTATGGCTTGAGCCTTTCCAGATCAATTCCCCATAAACCTAATGAGGACATTGGAAAGGTGAGCTGAGGTAAGTTGGTGAAGAAACTCTAATGGAGCCCTATGGAGTCTGGAGTTTTGACAGCATACTGGGGACAACGGGAAACCATTGACAGAGAAAAGCAGGACAGAGCCATGATGCATCATCCGTTCACTTATTACATTCAGTTAGCATATATTTATTGAGCATGTGCTCTGTGCTAGGCTATGGGGATATACCATTGAACAAGATAGACAAGTTTCTCATCTTCATGTCTCCAGTGGGGAGACAGAAAATGAGCATGGTGAATAAATTAGAATGCACATCAGTTCACCGAATTAATAAGACTTTCCATGGCGTGGGGTGGTGAGGGGCAAGAAATGAACAGGATGCTGTGATTCAGAATAAAAGACAGAATCGTCTTTAGAGAGCATAGTTGAGAAAGTTTCTCTAAGGAAGTGATCTTTTAGATGAGCCTTTAAAAAATGGGAAGAACCCAGTCTTGTCAAGAGCGGGGGAAAGAGTGTTACAGTTCGGAGCAGGGCGAGGGATGGTGGGGGATGCAGTGAGTGCACAGGTCTTGTGGCTGGAAAGACTTCGGAGGACACTTGGAACTGAAGGAAGGTTGGTGTGAATGGAGTGCTGAGGAAAGTGTTATGAGCTCAGGAGGCAGAGGTGGGCAGATGTCATCATGCTTAGAGGCTACCATAGGTGAGAAATGACAGAGTCGTTAACCAAGTTGGTGCACAGATGGAGAGACATGGACCAATGTGAGTATATTTTGGATCGAGAACCGGCAAGTCTTGCTAATGGATTAAATGGTGGGTGCAGCGGCAGACAGAGAAGGAGGCAGTGATGTTTCCCACATCTCTGGTTGGAGCTGTTATTTACTAAGATGGAGAAGCCTCGGAAGGTGGGACCAGGTTTGGGGGGGGTGGTGGTAAAACTAGATCAAGTTTACTTTCTGGAAAGCACTGAGAAGGTTGGATTTGGGGAGGACAAGGTCAGTGCAGGGTGCCCTTCAGAAGCGAATCCAGTATTCCAGGTGAGAGATCATGATGAGGATGAGCTAAGGTGGTGAGGGGGGATGAAGGGAATACCCATGCCTCTGCTAAACAAGCCAAGAGAAGAGTTTCCCACTGCCTCAGATGCTCTGAATTTCATTTTGTGACACGGCTCAAGAGACCAACCAGAGGGAGGAGTTCGTTTTGGATAAGGTTGAAATGAAATCAACATATGGAGAGGAGTGGAGGCGAATGATGTGGAAAATGGGGTCACGAAAGACACCAGGCAGAGACTGCAGCAATGCAGTGTCTTCCGCAGCTGGCTGTGTGACATGGGAGAGAGGAGTCTGGATTCACCATCTGTGCCAGGGAGAAAGCCGTCCTGGGAAACAGATGGCCGGCAGCCATGCCCATGCACCCTGAACGACCACGGGGTTTCCCTGGGGCTCTGCAGCCCGGGTGACTTTCTTGGGAGGTTTGGGACAGAGCATTCAGAGGCTGTGGGCATAGCAGGCTCTGGGATTTCTGCCCTTGATGCCGCCATTACCCAAACCCCTAGAGCAGGGTCCCAGATGGTGCAGCTGAGATGAGCTCTCTTCTCCTTAGCCTCACTGTCCTCCAGCAGTGCCCCTTCCAGCCTCTGAGGTTAGCAAAAGCCAGTGGCTGGTGGCACTGACAGTGACCACTCAGTCAACCCTAGTCCCTGTCAGGATAGTCATTTTTTCCCTTCATTTGTTCTTTCATTCCTACATGCATTCAACAAATCCTGACTGAGTAATCTGTGACTGCAGGCACTGTCCCAGGCCCTGCCCTCGAGAAAAGGCAGATCGAGAATTGGACAATGTGGGCTACCAAGCCCTCTCCTTCCCTTCTTCCTCATCCTGTCACTCCTTCCGGCCTTGAGGCCCAGAGCTGACCCGAATCCTCACCCAGGACCCATTCCAGCCCCTGGTCCGGGCACTGCTGATTCTGATTTAAGTCAATTTCTTAATTTTATTTCATGAGACTAAAATGTCATCAGAAATCAGGTTGTAAAGGACACTGAATAATATTTTTCTGAGTTTGGGCTTTATTCTGAGTATTTAAGTATTTTAGGCAAGAGAGTGACATTAGATTTCCATTTGCAAGACACCTGCAGCAATGAGGAGGAAGGATGGGAGGAGGGGAGAGAGGGATGGCACGATGGGAGGCAGGGAACCAGTTTGGAGGCCTTTGGACTTGTCCAGATGAGAGGTGACAAGGGCTCCTTGCCATGTCCCCACCCCCGCCCCCAACCCCATCACATCAAAGCTACTCTCAGAAAAGAACTGACGAATCCTGTGAGCTGTGGAAGGGCTCACCCCAGTGGAGGCACCTGTGTACATATTTGAAGTTAAACCAACATTCGGCATCTTTTATTTCTCAGACACCTTCATGTACAATGAATCCCCTCCAAGCGGCATTGCCAGGAAAAAATACTCTCCATCTCTCTCTTTTAGAGATGAAGAAACTGAGACTTAGCTCTAAGCACCCCTAAATTTGAATCCTGGCTCCATCACCTGTCCAGGTGTAGAAAGTTCCACTATGGACAGACTGCGGGACCTGCATGGTTGCCATGAGCAAAACCTGATCTGGAAGAGTTGTATCTAATGCGCCCTAATGGTGGCATCTCAGAAGCACCGAGGAGACCCTGGGGGCTTCTGCAGCTGGGCCCGGGGAGCATGTTGAACGGGCGCCCTGGGTGGGCCTGCCCTGCCTGCTCTGTCTTCTGCCTTCTCTGCCTATGTTGCCCAGGGCCTGAGCGGGAGAGTTCTGTAGGTGAAGGGGCCTGGGCCTGAGGGCTTCTTTTGCAGGAAGCTTCTCCCCTTGCGGGATTCTAGGAGAGGCCTGCCCACTACCCCACCTTCCCCCAGCTTTCCTGGTCTTTGTTCCGATTTTAGGCCAGGGTGGGACGATAAGGAGGACGACTGCGCCATCTGCTGGGCCTCTCAGGCAAGCTCCAGCTGCGCCCAGGTGAGGTTTGGCTTTTGCGCGTGAGAACCTTGGGTCACCAAACGGGCTCTGGCCCCTTGACAGATGATCTGTTTTATAGAAGTAGCCCCAGGGATACACTACAGTCAGCTGCTGCCAGGAAACTCTCGGTACCCACAGAAGCTGCCCATTATCTGTGCGCTCAGGTGTGGGGAACAGAAAGGTGAACAGGGTGTGGGGGAAAGCACAGACACAGACTATTAAAATGCAGTGTGCCGAGGAATGACGGAGAAAACGCAGGTGGAGAAGACAGGCCAGTTAATTTGACTTCCTGGGTCCTTGCTAGGTGCTGCTCCTGAACCCAGGAGCATGAATAGGAATTAGGGAAGGATTAAGGGAAGGCATTCCAGAGAGAGGGCATGGCGGAGCAAAGCCCTGGTGACCGTGCGGCCACCTCTGCTCAGGCCCAGGGCTACTGCCTCTTTCCTGCCCTCCTCCAGCAGTTGGAGACTTTGCTGACCCCTTGGAAGTGCTGGTCCCTGAACTCTGCAGTGGCAGGAGCTCAGAAGGTCCACATCTGCCCCTTCACTTACCACCTCAGCAGCAGCTCCTTCCTACCCTCACCCAGCGTTCCCAATCCCTACCTCTTCCTACCCAAGCCAAACAGTGTGGCTGGGAGACTGCTATGAACCAATCTCCCACACTCACAGACTCAGAAATCAATGCTGGAGAATGAAAGAAAGGTGGAGAATGATGAAATCACCTAGTTGGTGAATTAGGGCCCAGCTGAGGTCGATTTAGGAAGAGCAATTCTAGTGAGCGTGAGTTCTGTCAGTCTGCCATTCTATTGCATTCAATCTAATTCAGGCATGGTTTACTACACAGGTCAAATCCTGCGAGTGTGTGGAAGAAGTGGGATGCAAAGGGACATTTATGGGGCAATCTACTGTGCGCCACAGTGGAAGCTATCATGGATATCAAGTGAATGAGACATGGTCTCTGTCCTCAAGAAGCACCCACATCACCACCCACTCCTCCCCACCACCGCACAGTTCCTTTCTGTTCTTTTCTCTTCCTGCAGAAAACCTGCTTCCGGGAAAGTAACTGATAAATTAAGCCACACTGAGCTGTAGTCAGTTGAGTGGGTGTTTATGACAGTACCTGTGAATTGTCTCTATCTGCTCTATTTCAGTAAAATCAAGAAACCCACTGGCTTATTCTCCTGCCCTCCCCCACCCCAACGTGTTAGCTACACACAAGACCACCCAGCAGAGACTGTATTTCCCAACCTATCTTGCAGCTAAGTATAGATCATGTGATGGAGGCCAGTGGGACATGAGTGAAAATAACGTGGCAACTTCTGGGGTATACCCTCCTCCTCCTCATCGTCTTCCCCTTCCCCCTTCCCATGACTGGGATATAGACTTGGAGGGTGATGGCGCACAGACTTTGCTCACAGCAATGAGGGTGGTACCTGGTGGTTGGTGAAACAAGAGGGAAGGATTCTGAGTCTATGAACCAGAGCAGAACCATCCTACTCGCTTAAAGCTCCTACCAGCTCAGACTTTTACATAGAGAGAAACTTCTAAATTCTTTAATCCACAGAAGCTGGGCTTTTGTTAAAGCAGCCAAATCAATATCCTAATACAGTGGCTCTTGCTCCCTGATGTTTAATAAGCAAATAAGCAAAAATATCTTGAGCAAGAGCTTTATCAGAGTTCCTGAAATTCTAACCAGAGGCCATCCCCTGAGCTGGGGATCCAGCATGTGTATAACAATGACCCCATGCCCTCTGATACCCCAAAGCATCTCTCAAATAATTTATCATTCAGTTTGTTGGGCCAGTGTTGTATTTTACTGTGTGGTATGTGTCTTAGGTCATATGGCTAGTTCAACATTGATAACAATAGCCAAGAAAGTTCCATTCTTCAGCCTGTGGGTCGATGCAGTTTACTGTAAATTTATGGGATGCATTACTGAAGGAGTTATCTCTACTTACAGATGAGACCTAAAAGCCCATTAGAGAATTTCCCAAGGGCCTGGGGCTAATAGAAACTCAGCCTCTCAGACTTACCTTTAAGAACTCTTGACACCTCCCCAAATAAAGGACCATTCCCTCTCCTTAGAGATTAGGGTCCTCTGACAACAACCAGGGAATACTATTAGAAAATACTCTTTATTTTTTCTTGAAGTACTTGTAAAAAGGACGATTAAATCACAAAAATGTGAGCACCAAAGACAGAAGGAAGTTGTGTAAAGGTCAACATTATGCTGGTAAGAGCATGTTCAGGAACGATCAATATTTGGAAGCCAATGGTCACAGGTTCGCAATTGTTCTTGTAAATGTTCAACCACTGGAAAACTTTCAAAATGCTAGGTAGCCAATGGTTTCTAGATTAAAATATTAAAACAAATAATAATTTTTTAGAAAACTATCATTTCTGATAACATCTCAGCTTACTGAACGAAGTAACGGAGAGCCTCTCGCACCACGCTGGACTCGTTTCCTGGAAATTTGTAAATACCAGACCACAGAGCTTGACTAATGACTATTGGACGTGGTGCCCACTGTGTGTATTTAGATAACTGGCTTGTGTGGCAAGAACCCAAATGTCTGGTCCTCATGCCAATTTGTCTTTGGACCTAAAAATGACCAGAAAAGGGAGGCAAAGGGAAATGACCATGATCTGGATGGAGATGGTGAGGCAGGACTGATGGCGGAGTGAGCTGAAAGTTGCCAAATTAAGGGGAAATTTAGGTGATCTGTAAAGAATCATGAGTTTTCTCTTCCCCAGGTTGAGGCAGGAATGGAGAAACCACAGGCTTTTGGGTTGAAAGCCCCAGATACAAGTTCCAGCTCAGCCCCGGACTACTTTGAGCTGACTTCTCCTCAGTAAAATGCACAAATACTTGTGAACGGATGCTCCAATAACCTGAGAAGGTTGTGTGAAGAGGTAAGATGATATCTAAGAAAACGTTTCAAGTGCTCTCATGTGCCACACAGGTGAGGAGATTTATCATTATATCATGAGAAAAAAGCTGAAATAGGGTGTCAGGGCATGTATTATTACAATTCTTTTTTATTTTTATTTTGAGACAGGGTCTCACTCTGTTACCTAGGCTGGAGAGCAGTGGTGCAATCTCAGCTCACTGCCACCTTGATCAAGCTCAAGCAATCCTCCCACCTCAGCCTCCTGAGTAGCTGGGACTGCAGGCACACGCCACCATGCCCAGCTGATGTTTGTATTTTACACAGAGGCAGAGTTTCACCATGTTGCCCAGGCCAGTCTCAAACTCTTGGCCTCAAGTGATCTGCCTGCCTTGGTATCCCAAAATGCTGGGATTGCAAGCACAAGCCACTGCGCTCGGCCACAATTCTTTTGAACAATTCTTCTTCCTTTTGCTTAAGCAAAAGAGGAATCTTTTGGTTCCAATGACAGTTGTCAGTAGTCATCAGGACTAATCACAAATATCCCGCTTCTCTTCCATCCTGGCACATGGTAGGATTCAGCTTCTCTGCTCTTTCATGGTTAGATGTGCCCATATGATTTGACTGGTACTTCTGGGCAGGAGCTTTAAGATCACAGGTGCAATTTGCCATAGTCCCTTTCCCTTCCTTGGTGATTGTGGAGGCATGTGTTGAGATGAAGCTTCCATCATCTTAGGCCCTTAGTGATTACAGTGAGCAGAATACCCACTCTCCTCCTCCAACCTGCAGTGAATGTACAGCATTGGCAAAGAAACTTGAGTTGTGTAAAAAGCCACAACAATTTGGGATTGTTTGTTACTGCAGCACAACCTTGTATTGAGTATATGTTCTTATTTTCTATATTCTTCATGCTCTAGCATTTGGGTCCTTGATCCAAAGAAGCTGCCCCATCCAGGGCTAGCAAATTCCTAGAGAGAGACAGACAGATGGGGGGGCGGGGGGAGGGAGGGAGAGAGAGAGAGAGAGCGCGCGCACAAACAATTCTCCTGGGAGCATGCCTTTGATGTACAAACCAACTAATCCAGAGCCCACACTCCCAACCATCTTCTTTTTAAAACTAAACTCTCACACGCCAAGCCAATATTCCCCCTGCCCTAAGTCACCCTAGAGCCAGACAACTAGGGACCATCCCTATGGCCCTGAACCCACCCAAATTATTCAAACTATCCAACCCTAAACTTAGTCAGCATATATACCTTGTCTTAACCATTCCTTCCTATGAAAACCCCAATAAAGGCTTGGGGCCATGCTCTCCCCTCTCCCTGCCTCCTGACCAACACTTATCCTTCTGAACCACGTGGCCCCGTGTGCCACACCTCCTGCTTCTAGACTCTATGAGCACAAACTTCTTCCTTCATGGTAATCATTTCCATGTCTGTGTGCCTTATGTCTTAACATTCCTGATTAAAACAAATCCTGAGAACACCTGGCACAGTGAGCAGGGTGGTTTGATGCCAGATGGAGATGGAATGTCCTTAGACTGATCTTGACTTGCTACCTGGACCCAACAGACAGCAGCCACTGCTTGGCAAGGCACAGCTGGGAGTAGAGTGCTCAGACTTCCTGCTTGATGGCTACTGCATTGGGTTGTGTTTTTTGTCAGGTGTTGCCATTATTTCCCAGCTTGAAATTGCGATGCTCGAGAAGCTGAGTCCCGGAGCTGCCTCATAGGCTGGTGTCATGTGTCTGGGACTAACCCATTTCTCCACGGTGGTGGAGCACCCAGGATTCAGGACAGAGTGCCTGGGGTTATATAAGTAATTGGCTACATTTGTTTCTCAAAAGGTCCCTCTGAAGGGGACCAGGAGTGACTGGCTACCCTCTTTATGCCAACGGACAAGTCTGATCCACTGACTGAGGATCACTGACAACACTGGGGTCATGAGAGTCATTTAGATGAAAGTGCCTAGTGTCTAGATGTGATAGCTCCTGAGGACACTCATAAACCACTTTCCCTTTTCCCTATGGGCTTTGCTGAGTCAAATTTCAGCCTCTTCCTTGGAGTACTGCAAGAGCACTTCTCTGAATGCTTGCTCCTTGCTCACGCATGTGTTGAGGGCCATTCATGGGGTCAGTGTGAAGGGCTCCTCCAGGGATTACGGCATCCCACAAATGTTCAGATCACACACTTCTCTGCTGTCTGCTTGCTGCTGTCATGATTTATTTCCCAACCCAGGGGTAAATAAGAAGTCCCCTTCCTAGAAACAAGTGACTCAACGTTTAATGATAAACAGGAAAGAAAAGGATCATCTGTTTCCATCTTCCCCAAAAGCCCCAAAAAGATGGTCCTTCCCCACGTGGCCCTATGTGGCATGCCATGCCTCCTGTTTCTAGGGTTCTGTGAGCACAGACTTCTTCCTCATGACAACCACCTCTGTGCCTGTGAGTCTTACCATTCCTGATTAAAACAAATCCTGGGTACACCTTAACACAAGCCTGGTCCGTCCTGATGAATACACAAGGAGGAAGAGTGGGATTGGCATCAGGCACCGAGATTTTCTCATCTTCTTCCCAACCTCTGGGGTCTAGATGGCCTCTCCAACTGCAGACAGGCTTTCGGTGTGCAGGAAGATGGACCCCATCATCACTGGCCTGGCTGTCAGAGCCTGGAGGCAGGAGGTGGTCTTTATTGGTTACAGCAGAGAAAGCCCCAGGGACAGACTCAGATTGGCTGATTGGAATCATGAACATTCATGAGACGATCCCTGTGGCACATGCATTTGATCAGGATTGAGGCAGATGCTGACCCCTGTTGGTGGGTGGGTAGGTGGGATGTGTTGGGCAAGCCAGCACAGGCACCAGTGAGATTGATCACTGTCCTTTTGTGGATGGAGTTTGGACATCCAAACCTTGCCACTCCCTGAGGAAGGGACAGTTTGTATACAGCTGCTTCATAACACAAAGTACTACTGGGAAACCAGACAAGCAGTGAATGAGCCAACTTCCTTTGAGATCAACAGATACAGCCAGGAGGCCCTTCTGAGATAGGGCCAGGCCAACCAGAAATATGGTATCTACAAACAATCCATCATCACTACAGAGGAAAACAAATGCCTTAAATGAACACATGAAGTGAAGGGTAGCAATCATGTATTGATTTTTCCAATTATTTATCAAATGCCCTCTGTGTCACGTACCCAGATGGCTCTATTTGGACAGATCTGGCTAAAGGAAATGTCCAACTGCCCAGACACCTCTACTGGGCTTCTTGCTTCAAGTGTTTCTTATGGATGCCCATGGGAGGCCAAGAGAAAGGTGTATGAGATCTCTCTCTGCAGGTCATGGGGAATGGAAGGAAAGGAGAGGGGTAAATTTGTGACAAGGGTGAGCTCAACTGGAAGGTACAACCAGGGGCTCTCAACTTGGAAGTAGTGGGCTGACTTCTGGGGTCCATGACCTCTTGTCATTGCATGCAAAAAACTGAATGTTCACTTCCTATAGCAGATAAAGAAGAGCTTGGAATTTTTTTCCCTTGACCTTCCTAGTATCTCACTGGGTAGGCAGAGGTAAGATCTCTCATTTGTACTTCAGTTTCAACATTTTCCAAATGGCGCTAGTCACAGAATTCCATGTTCCTTGCAAAGTCCTGTGTTGTAGAGAGGCTAGAGACATAGGTGTCTACCTCTTAATGACCAGCAGATGACTCAACCTCAATGAGCTGGTTTCCTGGTCAATAAAGGGAGGATAAGAGTATTAATTCCTACACCAACTCTGTTATAGTAGATGAGACAATAAATGCACCAAGCTTTCTACTCTCATCCATTAATAATCAAAGCCTTTCCTATTAGTTGTAACAGTACTAAGTGTTTTTAGGTGCATTGTATCATTTAATTTTCACAAAAGTCCTATCAAGTAGGTACTACTACTATACTCATTTAATTTAGGAAAAAAGTACAAAGTGGGTGAAAATAGAAATTTAGAGGTCAAGCACCTTACCACTGAGAAGCAGAGCTGGCTTCTGACCTTGGCTGCCAGACTCCTGAGAGCGTATTCTTAATCTGAGGATTTACCTCCTCCATTCACTCAGTACACAAACTAGCAGAGAAGCTGCCAAAGCAAAGCACTCAAACAGCAGGCTGCAAGCTGTTGCCATGGGGATGATCTGGAGAGGGAAGGGAGATCTTCACGCATGGAGTCCCTGTGAAGCGTGAGGCACATGACAGAGATGATCTCATTTGGTTAAACTCGAAGGAGTGCCTTCATCATAGCTCTTGTAACAAGCACATATTGATGATTAGCCTTGCTTCCTTTTGTTCTACGTAACAGGTGAAAACACAGAAGGTGGTTGAGATTCATTTGCCTGATTTCATGTCACATCATGGGTCAAGGGCTTAGCTGGGAATTAGGAAGTGGGGATCATCTTCAAAAACTAGAGAAAGTACTGGCTAAAGGCCATAACTTGGGGACAAAAGAAGCTACAAAAATCATGAAAGTTTAGAACTGTTGTTTATTTCCAATTATTCCCACTTCTTCACCTAGGAGTGGCTGCATCAGATAAAGGAAGAGGGCCCCGGTTTCATGAAGAAGGGAATTAGTACCCATTTCAGACTTCCTGCACTGAAGAGGGGTTCCAGTGTGGTGGAGGGAGCTCAGGGAACACTCTCGATGGATCATGCTCTGTGGGCTCTGCCTGGCTTCCCTGACAGAGGAGCAGGAACTGCTGGCATCTCTCACCTGATTCCCTTCGTGTGTTCTGGGATTGGAAATGAACTAATTAGAGCTAATGTTGGAAATAAATGTATTGGATAAACTGCATGATTTGGGCCTGAATTTCCCAAACAGCTATGCAGAGGCAGTTGACGACGCAAATGTTCCCTCACCCTGCCATGGTGGTAATTAAGTTGCATTCAGGAGCTTTTCAAAGATGGGGGCTTCTGCTCTCCAGCTTCAGAAAGAGAAAGAAGATGAGTGAGGAGAACAGCGGGGGATCTGGCTGCTTCTTCCCAATCCAACTGTAACTTCTGGATGGCAGTAGCCCCCTGCTGTCCCCACCATCCTGCCTGTTGTCAGCTGCAGCTGCGAGGGCAGTCTGCATGTGGGGAGACATTTATCGCTCATGAGCAGCTGGGTCACGGCAGTGGCCCTGGCAGCTGGCTGGATCATTTACTGGCCACGGCAGAGAGTTGGTCTCGGATGCGGCCCAGGCCATCTAACATGGTGTCCAGTGTTTCTTTGCTCAGCTCCACGGTGACAGCTGAGATGGAGGGTTTGTCTCCACATAGGCTGGGATCTTCCTGGATCTGAAAAGAGAACATAGCCCAGGAAGTCAAAGCTGCTTCTTTTCCTATCTCCCTGTAAGTCAGCCCTGAACCTGCGAGGCTGAGCTCAGTTCTGCTGAACCTTTGAAGAGAGGCTCTTTCCTAAGCACTAGAGAGTACCAGCCCTTGGGTCATTTAGCAGTAAGGGAGAGGGCAGGAGATGCCTCAGAGGCCTGGGTCAGTCTCCATTTGCAACAAGTGCCTGGGGTAGGTATCAAAGAAGGCCAAGCCAAGGCCCACTCACCTCTCTGATACCCTAACTCTCAGCATTCAAGTAAGAAAACATTATGTGTGTTTACATTGTATTTAAGGAGCAGGCTCCGTTGGATAATTAAGACAATCCTGTACTGGGATGCAGGAACAAGCTTACAACCTTTAGTTTAAAAAAATAAAAGAAGTTAAGCTTCACTAATATTTAAAACTTAATTGCTAGAGGCACCCTTACTTCTTCATTTTCTTACAAGTGTTAAATTTCTGGGTGTCTGGTTATGTAGACCAGAAACTCTTTTTTTTTTTTAAGATGGAGTCTCACTCTTTCACCAGGCGGGAGTGCAGTGGTGTGATCTCGGCTCACTGCAATCTCCACCTCCCGGGTTCAAGCAATTCTCCTCCCTCAGCCTCCTGAGTAGCTGGGACTACAGGCACCCGCCACCACGCCTGGCTAATTTTTGTATTTTTGGTAGAGAGGGGGTTTCACCATGTTGGCCAGGATGGTCTTGATCTCTTGACCTCATGATCCGCCCACCTCGGCCTCCCAAAGTGCTGGGATTACAGCCGTGAGCCACCGCGCCCGGCCACTAGTAGAAACTCTTGAGCAGCCACGTTACAAATAATGACAGCCTAATCACTGGATAAGAAGTTGGCTAGAGTACACTGAAATGATCAGGCAGGCTATTCAAAATCTGGAAGCACACCACTATTGTGAAAGCGAAACTGCTAAGAGTCTATATAGGGTTACCTTTAGGTATCAGCAAATTATTTTAAAAATATGTTTTGCATTTGTTTTGTTGTTTTAATATGTCCATAATATGTTAATACAGTAGTATACACACACAGTGTAACTAAACAAAGGAGGATAAAGGGGATGGTAATTTTTAAAAACACATGGGTTAGAGATCCTAAACCTTGGAGACTGGTGTTTTCGATGGCCACAGGGGTGCTGCCTCTTCTTTCTAACGGCATGCTAGTGAATGTACCTTCATCTGGAGCAGGCAGGTGGGGACGGCCATGCGGCTGATGCTATCTGAGGAGGTTTTGATATCCACTCTCCAGTCCAGATCGACCAGGCGTGGCAGAGAGACTGTGGAAGGAACAGCTCAGCTCAATGCTCTGTTGGTCTATGCAGCAAGTCTCTGAGAGAGACAGACAGACGAAGCCCAAGACCCACAGGAAGTCATGTGCCTTACCCATTGCTCTGTGCGGCCTGAACTTAGCACTAATTCACAGTGGCAGCATATCCAGGCTTCTTCCTGAATGCCCAGCCCTTCGGATGTTAGGGCACAGTGAGAAGTGACATAAGGCAGAGAAGAAATCATGGCCTGAGGCTTAGGAAACGTGTAGTTTCAGCAATAGTGGTAAGAGCTCTTGTTGTGGAGATAAATGGACTTGACTTGAATATAGGTGCTACCACTTATCTAACCTTGAGCTTCTGTTTGCTCATCAGCCTGGCTCACAGGGCTGTCGGGAGGACTCAATGACTTAACGCTCCAGCACTGTGGCTGGCTCAGAGTTAGTGTCATGACCACGTATTAAACATGGTCTTTTATTCAGTCAAACTATTTTTGATCACTGTTGATTTTTTTCACAATTGAAATATTTTAAGTACTTCACTCTCTGCTTTGGATATTTCTGTTTTTTAACAACATGCCTATATATTCATGTTTATAATCAGAAAAAAGTTAAAAAGTAGAATTAGGAAAAAAAAAAAAAAACCCCACCATACACAGAGTATGGGTTGAGACTAGAATGGTTCACTTTGGTTTCTGTTGAACTCTCTGATCACCTGGGAGACTGAGAGCTGAGGCTGGGGAGACAAGTAAGAAGGGCGGGGCAGATTTCTTGGTACTCACTCTGATTTGCCTGGGCTTCGGTTCTCCAAGCAGACCTGTTTAAGAGGGAAAGATGAGGAAAAAATAATGGAAAGCGGATGAGACTGACTCTTCTGATAGAGAGGGGACCTTGGTCCTTCCTGCGATCTTCAGACCTGTCATCACCTGCTAACAGGAAAGGACCACAGAAACCCCTCCCTCCCAGAAAGTCTTTTGTTTATTTGTTTTACAAGCTCAGTGATGTTAAGGCCGTAAGTGTTGTCAGTTTTCATAGTTTAGGACAAAAAAGAAGAAAATACAACGTATTGTAATCTTATTGCGCTATTGTTCTCAAAGACAAAACAGAAAAAAAGTCAACTTATCTTCTCTTTATTGAGCACCTACTGCATACACAAATATTGCATCTTCTGCAAAAACACATCCAAAGAGACCTGACTAATGCTGCAACATACATAATAAAATGTGATCATGTATGAGAGGGTTCTTAATATACAATAAAACCCTTGGTAAATAGGCATTATCAGTTATTGCTATTAGAGAGGTCTGTTCAAGCTTTCTGCTAACCAACAGTTAATCAATTCTGCTTAAAATGTACGTGTTTAAAAGGAACTCCCCAGCCAAGAAAATATACAGATACTTCACACAAGAAAAAAAAAAAAGATCAATAACCATATGAAAAAGATAACTGACATCACTAGTGTCAAAGACAGGAACACTGAAATTGTCATTTGTGGAACTGGGAAAAACGTAAGAAAAAAATCCCCTCAGTGAAGGTGTAGGGAGAAGGTTACACTTGTATCCTACTACTGTGGAAAACTACTGCAATATTTCCAATGGCCAACTTGAACATTTAAGGCCAAACCCTCAAAATGTCCATTACCTTTAACCCGGTAAAAAAATAAGTTTTCATTGTAAATTGTTCACCGAAATGAAAAAGTGCCAATAGCCTCAGTGTCCAACACTACGAAATTTTAAAATTAAATTATACATCATTTCTTCCTATAATAGGATATGTTTAACCATTACAATGATATTGAAGGTAAATTATTGACCTGAAATGTCACTATCACTAATACTGTTAACAGAAAATAAGCAAGTTACAAAATAGCACGATCCATTTGGTAAAAACAAAAACAAAACATCAATCTCTTATAGAGGTGTACAGAGAAAAAATAAACATGTCTTAAAAAGCTTTCCATTAAGAAAAGACTACGCTAACCTCTGGCTGGTGGAATTATAGGTGTCTTATTTTCTTTTTGCTTATCTGGGCTTCCTAATTTTTTAACAATGAGCATATTATTACTTCTAGAATGAGAATAAAAATAATGAGAAATATAAAAGTTAGAAGGGACTTTCAAGAAATGAGCACTTACACATGTTCTAGGATGATCTTCGTCAGCAGGTTTTTGAGGTTTTGGTGGAAATTTTCTGGAAAGAGAGCCAGAATCGCCTCGGCAGAGGACAGGTCACGGAATGCCACCAGCCGAGTGAGGCGGTGCAGAGCCTGGAGCAGCTGCAAGATAGACGGAACCATCCTGTAGCTGCAACAGAAGCAGCAGGCAGGGGGCACAAGTGAGGGCCAGGGGTAGGGCTCTACACCCCTAAGGCTGCACACTGTCACGGTCATTCAACTGAGTCACGAGTCCAGAGGCCTCTGTGGCACATGTTCATGCCCCACATGCCTTGGCCTGCCTTGGAGTTCACCTGTTGCTTTAGAAGACAGATGCAGCTGCCTGACCTAGGAAGCTGTCAGCTTGCCAGAAACTCTCCACTTGTGGGCAAAGAGTTAATATAGCCCTTTTCCTTCTGCATGAGAATCTGACCTTCAGTTAACTTTCTGGCGCTGTTTCCCTGGTAACCTGAGAGCAGTGCAAAGTCAGCTGTGTTACTAAGCAACCCTGCATTGGTCCAAGCCTCTGGACTGAGAGGACTGCATAAATACCTAGGGTGCTGTAGCTCTGGACTTGCCTATGTGTGGCTACAGGCTCCTTTCGAGAACCTGAAGCTGTGCTTACTGAACCGTGACACGAGATACTGGCGCCTGCGGAGTGAGGGCCTTGAATCCAGGGTGGTAGGATTCATGTCCTTTCCTCTCAACTGTCGCCTAGGAGGGCAAAGAGAACAAACAGCTCCTGGCCGGCTGTGTGGGTTCCTTCTGGGAAGAGGCGTGTCTGCCCGTCCTGCTAAAATGCTGTGTTCCCATCCTAGGTCCTTCTAAGTGAATCTGTAACTACGAAGTGTAAGAGTGGTTTATGGTGGTCTTGTGAATAGAGTAATTCTTAGCTAACTTAGAAAAGCTCTCTGGAGGTAACTGTTTCTCTGCTTTGGGGCTTTCTCTGATATCACTGCAGATTACCTGACACAACCTGGAAGTGAAGGGAAGTTAACCTTCCACCAATGAGAGTGGGTGTTCATGGATAAATGGCCAAGCCTCTCTGTCCTCCTGGGGAACAATTCTGAGAGGTGTTCTACTTGGTTTCTTACAGGATCCCAAGTTTTCCACAGCAGTAACCGCTCTTAACATCCTCTTTTATTGACTTGCCTTCCCTGTTTGATTTTCCCCACTGCTTTGTGTTTTCTAGAATCATCTCCTAAATAACCTACTTTGGGGGAAACCCAAAATAAGTCTCCAAATCACTTCCATAATCTTGCTTTTTCCTTTTACTTTTATACAGCTCATTTCAATAAACAAGGTCCAGAATTAAAACAAAAAACAAAAACCATACGCCAGGTGCAGTGGCTCATGCGTATAATACTAGCACTTTGGGAGGCTGAGGTGGGTGGATTGCTTGAGCTCAGGAGTTCGAGACCAGCCTGGGCAACATGGCAAAACCCTGTCTCTACAAAAAATACAAAAATTAGCCAGGCATGGTGGTGCATGCCTGCAGTCCCAGCTACTCGTAGGGCTAAGATAGGGGGACTGCTTGAGCCCGGGGGGTCGAGGCTGCAGTGAGCCATGTTCATGCCACCGCCCTCGACTTGGGGAACAAAACAAGACCCTGTCTCAAAAAAAAAAAAAAAAAAAAATCCAAAAACATACGCCCATTTGGATGAAGAAACTGCTGTTTTAAAAACATATTTGCTGGCCGGGCATGGTGGCTCACGCCTGTAATCCTAGCACTTTGGGAGGCCAAGGCGGGTGGATCACGAGGTCAGGAGATCGAGACCATCCTGGCTAACACGGTGAAACCCCTTCTCTACTAAAAATGCAAAAAAATTAGCTGGGCGTGGTGGTGGGCGCCTGTAGTCCCAGCTTTTCGGGAGGCTGAGGCAGGAGAATGGTGTGAACCCGGGAGGCGGAGCTTGCAGTGAGCCGAGATTGCGCCACTGCACTCCAGCCTGGGCGACAAGCGAGACTCCGTCTCAAAACAAAACAAAACAAAACAACATATTTGCCTTGACAAGATAAGGCTGTCGCTGCTACATAATAACTTACTACAAGTTAGCTTAATCTCCCTCTTGGCCACCTGCTGAGATCAGATGAGCTGAGGAGAAGGGGACCTTCTGTGGGACAGAGGGCTAAGGAGGGAGTCAGAAACACAAAGCACCCCTCAGGAAGCCTGATGGAATCTAGCAGTGCATACTCCTGAATCTTACGCAGGCCTCAAAGCTTCTGTTCAAAGATCCCTGAAAAGTCTGTCCTAAGCTATCCAGCTAACAATTTATCAGCATCAGCACGTTACGGGTTGGAAAACAAAATCACAGAAAGGTTGGCTTTTGTTCCACATTGTCTAGGTAACAGGTCTGAAAGAAAATGGTCAGGAGCTCTGATTCTAGGTACAGTTCTCCCATTCATGTCCCATTTATCAAAGTTTGCTATAGTGTCAACAGATGTTTCAAGGGATTTTCCTTGGACATGGCGATGACTGGGAAGTCAAGAAAGAGACTAATAAGAGGGCCAGTGGCCAAAGGTCATTTCTGACCACACTTACTTCCTCTGCCTCCTCCTGGGTCACAGACAAGCTGGAACATGTAATATCCAAGAGTTTTTTCGAGCCAAGGGCTGAACTGGAAAAGCTCTCTTGACACAGCTGTCTGACAACATCTTTTGAGGAGGCCTATGAATTAAATCACAGATAGGAAAAAAAAAAAAAAAAAACCTCAGACTCTGAAAACACATGTTTTGAGTAATAACATCTTAGTCATACATGATACCTTTGAGACTTTAAAGATACATAAGACTTTGTATTCTAGGAAGATCAAATAGATGTACTTTTCCCTAATCTTTCTGCTAAGTACAACCAAAAACTCTGGACACGATACAGAAAACATACATGAGACCCTGGAAGCGGAAGAGGAGGAGGCAGATCTGCTAGGGACCGCATAATACAAGGAATGACACAATGGTGAGTTCCCTGGATTTTTTTTTTGCTTCATATATCCCAGACTTTCAGCTGAAGAAGAGGGCAATGTGGAAATGACAATGGATGCAGAGGGGAAAAAACGCCACAATAAATACCTGTTCTATCTAGCTAAAGGACCAATAAAGGGGCAGCCTCGCAAGACAGAACACTTTTAGATGACAACTGCTACACTCCAGCCAAATATCATTAAAAAAACTGCAGCCCGACCCACCTCTATGTCAACAAAGGCTGAGTGGGAGGCCTAGACCTCAGTGAGAAGACTTGTGAGGCTATAATGAGGTACGCCAACACTCCTGCTGGGGAGGTGTCAGAGAAGGTCAAGTAGGAAGCTGGGACCTTTATCCCCACCAGTTGGTAACAAGCTTCATCATTGTGTGATATCAGTGGAGACCACATGGAGTCAGAAATTCCACCCCTCCCCAGTGGTAACAAGGAACCTCTGCTTTCAGGTATCAACAGAAGCTGAGTGGGGAACCTGGACTTCAACTTCCAACTGCTAGTAATGAGGTAGCACCCCCTTCCCCTGCCTAAGCAGTGCCACAGAAAGCCAGCTAAAATATAAAATTTAAATAAAATCCATTCTCAGAACATAATATGAAAATGTCCAGGTTTTCACTGAAAATCACTCATCAAAACAAGAATTAGAAAGATCTCAAACTGAATGAAATAAAGGTAATTAACACCAAGATGACAGATGTTAAAATTAGCTGATAAAGAATTTTAAGTAGCCAGGATAAATATGCTTCAACAAATAATTATGAACTTGCTTGAAACAATTTTTAAAATCACCTCAGCCAAGAAACAGAAGAGATAAAGAACAACAAAATGGAAATTTTAGAACTGAAAAATAAAATAACCAAAATAAAAAGCTCAATAGATGGGTTCAGCACCAAAATGGAAAGAATAGGGGAAACAATCAGTGAACCAGAAGCCAGAGCAGTAGAAATTACCCAATCAGAAAAGCAGAGAAAAGAGACAAAATTATGAACAGAGCCTCAGGGACATGTGGGACCCTAACGAAAAACCTAACATTCACATCACTGGAGTCCTGGAAGGAGATGAAAAAAGAGGGCAAGACTGAAAGAATATTCAAAGAAATAATAGCTGAAAACTTCCCAAGTTTACTTAGAGACATACTCCTATATATTTCAAGAACCTGAGTGAACCCTAAACAGGATAAATCCAAAGAAATTCACACTAGGACATGTAACTGAACTTCAAAAATGAAAGCCAAAAACATCTTTAAAGCAGAGAAAAATGATACCTTACCAATTAAAAAAACAATTAGAATGAAAGCAGATTTTGTATCAGAAACCATGGACACAAGAAAGAAGTGACAATATTTTTCAGGTGCTGAAACGGAAAAAAAACTGTCAACCTGGAATCCTACACCCAGCAAAAATATCCTTCAGGAATGAAGAGGAAATTGAGACATTCTCAGATGAAGAAAAACTGAGAATATCTGTCACAAGATCTGCTGTAAAAGAACAGTTAAAACAAATTCTCTAAACAGTAAGGAAGCAATGAAACAAGAAACCGTGGAACACCAGTGTGCTAGCCAGAGCTCTCCAGAGACACAAAACCGACAGGGTATGTGAGAGGGGATTTATTGGGGGGAAATGGGTCACATGATCACAGAGACAAAGCCCCACAATAGGCCATCTGCAAACTGGAGGAAGCTGGCAGCTTGGCTCAGTCAAAGTCTGGCAACCTCAGAACCAGGGA
The DNA here is from genome assembly GCF_003255815.1 of Theropithecus gelada. Lineage (NCBI taxonomy): Eukaryota > Metazoa > Chordata > Mammalia > Primates > Cercopithecidae > Theropithecus > Theropithecus gelada. The sequence goes on along the minus strand of NC_037682.1, from coordinate 29,042,909 downwards.
AGCTGATGGTACAGCCCCTAGTTTGAGGCCAAAAGACTGAGAGCCACTGGGAGGCCACCGGTGCAAGCCCCAGAGTCCAAAAAATGAAGAACCCAGAGTCTGATGCCCAAGGGAAGAGGAGAAAAGGCATCTTACTTTAGAAGGAAGGGAGAGAACAGAAAGAAAGGGAATCCCCCATCTTCCACCTGTTTGGCCCAGTTGGGTCCCCAGCCCGTGGGATGGTACCTGCCCACATTGAGGCAGGTCTTCCTCTCTCAGTCCACTGACTCACACATCAGTTTCCTCTGGCAACACCCTCACAGACACACTCAGAAACAGTGCTTCAACAACCATCTAGGCATCCCTCAATCAAGCTGACACCTAAAATAAACCATCACAATCAGGAAGACAGAACAGGGCAAACAAAAACATGGAATTCAAAAGAAGTGAAGTAATGAAGAGTGTGTTCTATGTGACCATACTGGAATCGACCTAGAAAGCAATAGCAGAAAAGTAACAGAAAAATATCTGAACACTTACAAACTTAAACTTCTAAATAATTCATATGTCAAAGGGGAAGTCTGAGGGATATTTTAAAAATTACACTAAGTGAAAACGAAAACACACCATATCAACATTTGTGGGACGCAGCCTAGCAAGTAGTGAGAGGAAATTTTATAGTATTAAATGCATATACTAGAAAAGAGGAAAAGTCTCAAATCAATAATCTAAGCTCCCACCTCAAGAACCTATAAAAAGGAAAGCATAATAAACCCAAAGGAAGCAGTGGAAGTAACAATGATAAGAGAAGAAACCAATTGAAATTGAAAATAGAGAAATCAATGAAACAAACAGCTGGTTCTTTGACAATGTCAATAAAAATCGACAAACCTTTAGCAAGACCGACAAAGTTAAGAGGGGAGACACAAATTACCAGTATTAGGAATGAAATAGAGGATATTACCACAGATCCCGCAGACATCAAAAAGATAAGGGGAACTTAATGAACAAGTCTATAAACATAAATTTGCCAGTTTAAATAAAATGGGCCAATTCCTCAAATAACACAAACTACTTCCACTCCCCTTCTATAAAATTGATCACTTGAATTGATCATTTGAATTAATATGACTACCAAGAAAATTAAATTCACAATTTTAAGGCCCCTAAAAAAATCTCTAGGCCCAGATAGTTTGGAGAATTCTAACAAACATTTAAGAAAAGAATGAACTGATTCTACACAATCTCCTCTAGAAAAACAGAAGATGATGGAGTACTCTCTAAATGATTTTATACAGCTACAAAGCTAGCATTACCCTGATACCAAAACTGCACAAAATTGTACAGAAAAATAAGAAAACTACAGACCAATATCCCTCATAAAAGTAGATGCGAAAATTCCTAGCAAAATATTGGCAAATAGAGATGAGTTATATTATATATTTATATATTATATTATATGTTTATATAATTATATGTAATATATAATTATACACTATGACCAGGTGGGATTTATTCCACAGTTGCAAGCCTGGTTCAATGTTTGCAAATCTATGTAATCCACCGCATTAACAAAGAAAATCACATGATATAAATCAATGCAGAGAAAGCATTTGACAAAATTAAACATCCATTCCTGATAAAAACCCTCAGAAAAATAGGAATAGAAGAGAACTTCCTTATCTTGATAAACAGTATCTACAAAAAACCTACAGTGAACATTATACTTAATGGTGAAAGACTGAATGCTTTGCTCCCAAAACTGAGAACAAGGCAAGATACCTGCTTTCTCCACTCTGAATCAACACAGTGCTGAAAATTCCAGCCGCTAAAATAAGGCAAGAAAAGGAAATAAAATGTGTGCAGATCAGAAAGAAAGAAAGAAAACTGTCTCTATTTGTAAATAACATGATTATCTATGTAGAACATCCCAAGAAATATACCAAAAACTCCTAGAAACAGTGAGTTTAGCAAGTTTGCATGTAGAATATAAACATACATAAATCAATTGTATTTCATATATTAGCAATGAACATGTGGACACTACAATTAAAAATATGGGCTGGGCGTGGTGGCTCACATCTATAATCCCAGCACTTTGGGAGGCCGAGGCCGGTGGATCACTTTTGGCCAGCAGTTCGAGACCAGCCTGGCCAGCGTGATGAAACCCTGTCTCTACTAAAAATACAAAAAGAAAAAAAAATCAGCCTGCAGTGGTGGCAGGCACCCGTAGTCCTAGCTAGCCGGTAGACTGAGGCATGAGAATCGCTTGAACACAGGAGGCGGAGGTTGCAGTGAGCTGAGATCATGCCACTGAACTGTAGCCTGGGCCACAGAGCGAGACTCAAAACAAACAAACAAACAAACAAAAAAACAAACCCAAAACCATTTGCAATTGCTCAAAAAATGAAATACAGGATGTGTATGCTGAAAACTACACAATACAACACTGTTGTACAATCATTACATGGAATACCACTCAGCAATAAAAAGGAAAGAACTACTGATACAACATGGATGAAAATTAGGCTGAGTGAAAAAAGTCAATCTCAGAAGCTTACTTACTGTATTATTCCATTTATATGGCATTCTTGAAATGATAAAATTAGAGAAATGAATAATTCCAAAGGTTAAAGAGGGTGTGGCTATTCATGAGGAGTATTTGTGGTGGTGAAAATGTTTTGTATTTTGACTGTCAATGTCAATACTTTTGACATTAGGTACTGACATCCCATTTATCCTTTACCCAATTTCCCCTATGCAGAACTATACATAATAGTAAGTATACTATATATGTATACTATATATATACTATGTATATTATATAGTATGTATACTATATATTATATATAGTTCTGCAGAATTCTGCAGAACTGGGAGAAATTGAGTAAAGGATAAATGGGATCTCTCTACATTATTTGTTACAACTACATATGGATTTATAATTATCTCACAATAAAAAGTCTAAGTATTTTTTTTAAAAAAAGAAAAGAAAGTACATAGGACAGTAGCAATGAAAATCAATGAACTACCGCTACATAATGGTGAGCAAAAGCAGCCAGGCATAAAAAAAAGTATATGCTGTATTATTCCATTTATGTAAAGTTCAAACATGGGCAATATTAAACGAATTGTATCAGAAGCAAACATAGAGGTTACTGTTGGGGAAGAAAGTGAGGAAGCAAAGACGGGGCGAAAGGGGGACTTCTGGGGTACTGGTAACATTTCATTTTTTGACTTTGGTGGTGGTTACATTGGTGTTTAATAAATCATTTAACTGTAAATTTATTATTTATGCACTTTTCTGTATGTATACTACGCATTAATCTTTTAAAGTTTTTAAAAGAAAAGAGTGCATAAGACCAACAGGCATGGGGACGCGGGTAAGTACAGAGCAGCCAAAATGAAGGTAAAAAGGCACTGGGCTGGGAGCTGAGAGCCCTAGATTTCCAGGCCCAGCTCTGTTACTTCATTTATTAATTCATTTAACAGCTATTTACTGAGCACGTGCTGTGTGCCGGGTATTACTGTTCTACTTGTTGGGCATTAACACTTGTGAACAAAAGAATAGATAGAAGTGGAGAATGCTAATGAACACTAAGAAGGCAATTAAAAAATAAATAAATAAAACAAAACAGACTATTACGTGAACTGATGATTATGATGTGCCATAAATTGAGGAGGGTAACTCAACCCTCTTCACCTGGTGTTTAAAAAAAAAAGAGAGAGAGAGAGAGAGAGGAAGAAAGGAAAGGTCCCTGATGGATCTTACATTCTTATGAGACAGACAGACAACAGGCAAATAGCTAGCGACAAGTTCTACGAAGGAAAATAAAGCTGCCCTTTCTCCTACAGGGCAAATCATAAGTTAAATAATTCCGGCTAGGCGCGGTGGCTCAAGCCTGTAATCCCAGCACTTTGGGAGACCGAGGCGAGTAGATCACGAGGTCAGGAGTTCAAGACCAGCCTAGCCAAGATGGTGAAACCCCGTCTCTACTAAAAATACAAAAATTAGCTGGGATTGGTGGCCGGCGCCTGTAATCCCAGCTACTCGGGAGGCTGAGGCATAGAACCCGGGGGGCGGAGGTTGCAGTGAGCCGAGATTGCGCCACGACACTCCAGCCTGGGCAACAGAGAGAGACTCCGTCTCAATAATAATAATAATAATATTTAATAATATTATTGTCTAATATTTTTATTTATATATAATATATAATATATATTACAAATATAATTATTTAACAATAATATTATTACATCATTTGAGCTTTACAAAGCCCTATTACGTAGGTCCATTTCAACCTCACAACTTTTCAAATGATTATCAGGAGAGGGTCCCGCCCCTTTCACAGGTCAAAGCGAGTAGGGAAAATCTGGACCTCAGGGGAACACTGAACGCACAGGTCATTCGGAGGGCTGGGCGGATGCAGTAGGAGATAATTTCTTAATTATGGAGTGCAGGAGGGGCTACGGGATGAAATGGGGAACTGATAACGTGGGTCTAGCAATTACCACTCCAATGCCCCAATACCGAAAACCAATCCCAGAGGCTAATAGCAGGAGGTTGTACTGCGCCTTCATGCCCATTATTATTTTTTTTTTTTTTTGAGACTGAGTCTGGCTCTGTCGCCCAGGCTGGAGTGCGGTGGCCGGATCTCAGCTCACTGCAAGCTCCGCCTCCCGGGTTCACGCCATTCTCCTGCCTCAGCCTCCCGAGTAGCTGGGACCACAGGCGCCCGCCACTTCGCCCGGCTAGTTTTTTGTATTTTTTAGTAGAGACGGGGTTTCACCGTGTTAGCCAGGATGGTCTCGATCTCCTGACCTCGTGATCCGCCCGTCTCGGCCTCCCAAAGTGCTGGGATTACAGGCTTGAGCCACCGCGCCCGGCCATTTTTTGTATTTTTAGTAGAGACGGGGTTTCACCGTGTTAGCCAGGATGGTCTCGATCTCCTGACCTCGTGATCCGCCCGTCTCGGCCTCCCAAAGTGCTGGGATTACAGGCTTGAGCCACCGCGCCCGGCCATGCCCATTATTTTATTTTATTTTTTTATCTTACGTTCCTGTCAAAACGATATTTTGTTCTTTCTTTTCAAAAGCTCAGAAAGAAGTCACGATTTGCCTGGGATCACACAGAGAACACGCAGCAGAATTCTGGCTCTACACCAGGGTCAATTTGTTCCCAATTCCTGCTCCGTCTAAAGTCTCGGAGACAAAGGGCCACCTCACGCTGTCCCCACCCCTTCGATTTACCTTGAGCAGGCTCTGGAGCGCTGCAAAATGCTCCGCTGTCAGGGCAGCCATCTTCCCGAAGTCACATGACCGCGGCACCCAGTGAAGCGAGGTCACGTGGCTTTCGCTGGCTGCTGTCGCGGGGCCTGCCGGGGGCTTCAGGGTGGAGGAAGGCGTTTGGGTTGTCGTGCTGCGGCCGCGGAGCGCGGATCCAGACGGACGCGGCGGCTGGATGGCTAAACCCTGGGACTGTAGGACCGAAGGACTAGGGGAACCAGGGTGGAGGATGGTTTACTCGTGGGGGACGAAATTGGCTTGACTTGTCTACTTACCAGGTCAGGGAAACAGGTTTTCCCTTGACCCATGTGGGTGGGCTGGCACATTTGGGGAATGCACCTGCAAGCTTGTCAGGCGCCTTGGAAACGTAGCTGTTCAGGAGTGATCAGCGTACCAGTGTTTGGAATGAAAATGAGGCTGTGCATATGGGGGTTCTTGGAATTTACACACACACACACACACCCTGTCTTTAAGAATGTAAAATTACTTCTGTGTGTATAGTTTTTCAGCCTGTAGAGTAGGTTGGAGCTGGTATTATTAGTATTATCCAGATTGGGAAATAATCATTTAAGGTTTTTAGTAACGTTCCCATAGTCATAGAGGAGATCTGATTCCAAGAGCAGGTGAGGAAGCGTTTGGGAGAGGGAGAGGGGACAAGAGAGGAATGGAATGAAAGCTACTACCTAGCTAGGTTCTTGTTATATAGGGGTGAGATGGGGGAGGTGGTTTATGGAAATGATTTAGTTCATTTATTCAGAAAGGTAATTATAATGAGTATAATTGTAAAGAGTGATTTTGCATAGGCAGTACTGGACTCTGATTTGCCCAGTTCTCAGAGGCTGTACATCAAAACAGACATTTCCTTTATCTACCTTTAGTATTTGGGTGGCTCTTTTCTTTTCCTACCCTTCACTTTTTTAAAGCAAATTCCAGCTCAAAAAAAATGGGTTCTGATATATTCGAGCTTAAGAAAGAATGTCCATTTGTGAAATTCCAGAAATTGGTAAGCTGCTAAGGACATTCATTCCTTTGTTTCCTCTCCTCCCCTTTCCCCTTCCTCCACTCCATTTTCTGTGGGGATGTTGTCAAGGCCCAGGAAAACAAAAATCACATTGTCTAAGGAGGAACCCATTCCTGGATTAGAAGATTTTAGAACCATTTTGTCACGGAGTCCTGATTGTAGCTCTCTTTCTTGGCCTCTTTTTTCCATGTACCCTCATGGCCTGATTCCTGGTTTCTGTTATAACTCAATGTAGGTTCTAGGTTTAACTCCTGCCTGCATCTATAGGGTTGGGCCCATTGCCTTGCGGTGAACTGAGTATTTGTTAAATAAACAACCACCCAAAAAAGTGATTAGACTAAGATGAACTTTTGTGACTTATTTGAGGATATTGCTTTGTTATTTGCAGGATTGTGCCTTCTTGTCTTACTTTAGAGCAATGAGGAGTGTGGTCACCAGCCTTCAAGATGACCCTCAATGATCCCATCCTCCTGGTATTCACAACCTAGTGTAGACACCTCCCACCTTGTACCAGGATTGGTATGGGTGACCAATAGCATATGGTGGGTGTGAATGGCGTATCACTTCTGAGATTAGGTTATACAAGACTGCACCAAAAACAAACAAAAAGACTGAAGTTCCTGTCTCCTGGCTTGGGTGCTCTCTCATGTACCCTGCTCTCTTTCACTTGAGTCCTTTGCTCTGGGGAGAGCAAACTGCCATGTTGTAAGCAGTCCTACAGAGAGGCCTAGGTGACAAGGAACTGAAGCATCTGGCCAACAACCTCATTACCGACCTTAGAAGCAGAGTCTCTAGGCCCAGTAGAGCCTTAAGAAGGCAGTAGTCTTGGCCAACAGCGTAACTGCAACCTCATGAGAGATTCTGAGCCAGAACCATCCAGCTAAGCCACGCCTGGATTTCTGGCCTTCAAACACTATTAAGATTATAAATGTTTGTTGTTTTAAGCTATGAAGCTTTGAAGTAATTTATTATACAGCAATGGTAACTAATGCATGGTGGCAGCAAAGCATAGGGGTTTTAGAATTCAACTTAAGTTGGCATCCCAATTCTATGCATTATTAACTTTTCCACGTACAAATTCTTGAACTTCTCTGGGCCTCAGTTTCCACCTCTGTAAGATGGTGTTCATCACACCCATCTAGTTCAGAGAGCAGAGCTGAGTGACAGGAGCTGCTTGAGTGGGAGGATTCCCAGCTCTCCTTGCTCTTGTGGGCAGGTGTGATATGAACGGCACCATGTCATCCTGTTTTGGTAGGGCTGCCCGGATTGCCAATGCCATGTTGCATGTAAAGGTTTTTCTGTGGTCTGCAGAATGTCCAGCAATTTCTAAACCATCAACATTTTCCTCGGTAGGAACAGAACAATGTCAGAGTTCATTTCTATGATTCGGTTCCATTGACTGTTTTTCATTAGGCCAAATCTGACTTCTTTCCAATTCTGAGTATAGGAATCAGTGCTGACTTTCATTTATTTAATAAACTTGTTATGTGCCCAACTCTGTTCTAAGCCCTTACACTTACTGATTTACTTCCCATTCCTATCCTATGATATAATATGTATATACATACACACACATGTATACATATATATACACATATATGTATGTACATATACATATATAAGCACACACACCCTGTATTATTTCCATTTTACATATGGAGAAACAGACATAGGCAGGTTGAGTAGTCTGAGGTCACACAGCTAAGTAGTGGCAAAGTCCAGATTCAAATATGGGCAGGCTGGCTCCAGATTCTGCACTGTTAACCATCAAGCTGTACTTGTCTCCTTGTTGTCCCACAGCTGTACATTCATGTTTCTTCTCTTTGCATGTCTGGCTACCTTCCTTAGGCAGCAAGAACAATCTAAGAGTGTTCCTGGGCAATCAATCTGGTGGTGGTGAGAGACAATATACTGAGTGAGTGGAAGGGCTACCCTGGGCTTTGGAAAAAGACCTAGGTTCAGTTTCTGACTTCTGTGAACTGTTAGCAAATTACTTTCCCTCTTGGAACCTCAGTTTCATCATCCGTAAAATGGGAAGAATAATAAAAATACCTTTTGACCATTAGGGGGAGCTCAAGGATGACTTATACCCCAAAAGGGGAAGGATTGCTTATGTGGATTCTCAGTTCTAGTCACTGGCAACACTAAAGGGCAGAGCTTTCCCGTGTTGTGGGCAAGGGTTTGCATGACGGGGACTGGCCATCCCAATTTTCCCAGGGATGAGGGATTTCCTGGGATGCAGGACTTTCAGGGCTAAGTGCTGGGACAGTTCTGGACAAACCAGGCCAGTAAGTCACCCGAGTTGGAGCCCTGAGCCTTGGGAGAAACCTGCCTTTTGGAACACTTGCCCTGATTTCTCCAGTGGGGCAGATATGAAGAGAGGGATATGGACACATAATTTATTAGTAGAAAATGATTAAGGGCAGCAATCTTAGTATTGAGGGTTTTTTTTTTATCATAGCTTTATTGAGATAGAAATAACATTCATGTACCATACAACTTATCCATTTAAAGTGTACAATTCGATGGATTTTAGTATACTCACAGAGTTGTCCAACTATTACCACAATTAATTTTAGGACATGTTCATCATCCCCAAAAGAAACAGCATATCCTTAGCTATCGACGCTTGCCTCTGCCCCCGGTTCTCTCTATCACACCCAGCCCTAGGCAATCACTAATCTACTTTCTGTCTCTATGGTTTTGCCTTCTGGACATTTCCTATGAGTTGAATTATATGATATATGGTCTTTTGTACTAGTTTCCTCTACTTAGCATGAGAGGAGAAACTTCTTCAAGGTTCATTCATATTGTAGCCTGTATCAGTACTTCATTCGTTTTTTGCTGAATAATATTTTTTTTGTATAGATATACCATAGTTCATTCATTCATCAGTTGTAGACATTTGGGTTGTTTCTACTTCTTAGCTGTTTTGAGTAATGCTGCCATGAGCAATCAGGTACAAAGTTTTTGTGTGGACATATGTTTCATTTCTCTTGGAGTGTATACCAAAGGGTGGAATAGTGGAGTTTATGGGCCATATGATTACTCTGTGTTTAACCTTTTGAGGAAGTACAAGACCACTTTCCAAAGTGACTGCACCATTTTACAGTCCCCAGAAGCAATATATAAGGGTTTCAATTTCTTCACATCTATACCAACATTTGTTTAAAAAAAAAAGAGAGAGAGATGTGGGTCTCTGCTCTTTTTCCCAGGCTGGAGTACAGTGGTGTAATCATAGCTCACTGGAGCCTCAAGCTGCTGGGCTCAGTTGATCCTCCCACTTCAGCCTCCTGACTAGCTGGAACTACAACCATGCAGAACCATACCCAGCTAATTTTATTTTATTTTTTTAGAGACAAAAAATATGTTTCGTCTCTAAAACATATGTTTGCTATGTTGCTCAGGCTGGTCTCAAACTCCTGGCCTCAAACAGTCCTCCTGCCTCAGCCTTCTGAGTAGCTGGGATTACAGATGGGAGCCACTGCATCTGGCTCTGCCTTTTTGATTATAGCGATCCTAGTGGGTATGAAGTAGTATCTCATTGTGAGCGGTCTTGTTTTGAAGTTGCATTGGTATAGCAAACACATTTTATCACTGGCTCTGTCTTTTTGATTATAGCAATGTTAGTGGGTATGAAGTGTTATCTCATTGTGAGCAGTCTTGTTTTGAAGTTGCATTTGCATAGCAAACACATTTTGTCACTTATACTACTTGGATTCATTTGAGGTAACTGATGAAGGTTATGGGAGCTTAAATAAACTCCTATTCTCCCCTTTGGTTTCACTACTAAGTCCTGGCTGCCTTCTTTTTCAGAGGAATGCCTACGGGAGGTGGATTAGGTCAAGGGTCCTGTAGTCCTTTAAGGAGAGTCCTTGCCACCCTCCCGTTATTTCCCTAGTTTCCCTTTTTCTCATCCTTGTGTCAGTCCAGAGATGAGGGTGGGTTGCAGGGTGAAAGGACTGATCAATCTTTTTAGCTTTATGCCCCCTACTGTAGGTCAAAGAGTGGCTTTGAAATGGCCCGATCAGCTCACCAGGCGTCTTAGTCCATATGGGCTAATATAACAAAATACCACAAACGGGATGGCTTATCAACAACAGACATGTGTTGCTTATAGTTCTGGAGGCTGGGAAGTCCAAGACCAAGACACTGGCAGATTCTGTGTTTGATGATGACAGTTTCCTGGTTCATAGATGGTGTCTTCTCACTGTGTCCTCAAATGGTGGCAGTGAGGAAGGGAGCTCTCTTCTGCCTCTTTTATAAGGGCACTAATCCCATTCATGAGGGTTTCACACTCATGACCTAATCACCCCCCATAGATCCCACCTCCCACTACCATCACCTGGGGGTGAAGATTTCAACATTGGAATTTGTGGGGGATGCATACACTCAGACCATAGCACAAGTTGGGGACAAAAGCGCTGAGTGTTAGCAGGGTTGCACTGACTTGGAAATGCTGTCTGTGTCCAGATCAGGCATTACAAACTGCATGACCTAGGGCTCATGTTGCATTAACAATGTTGTGTGTGGTCCACGATGTTTCAAAATTGGAAAACTTAACATAAAAATCCACTCTTCTGGCTTTTGTTTAAAAATTTGCCAGCCCACCCATGCTGTTTCCACCTTTTTGCGTTGCTGCAGTTGGCTGGGGCTGAGCCCTGGCTGCCCCTTGAAGACTGGTGTGAGCTTTCCAAATCTCCACAGTTCCCACCATACACTGTTGCATCACAATGGGCCATCTCCACACATTTGTCACCTGTCTCATACTTGAGAATATTTATTAGTGCCCAATTCCTTCAGGGACCTAACACGGTGAACTTAGGCCATAATAGGTAGCAGGACTAAATGCAGACACTTGGGATCCTGGTTTTCCAGCCATCCGCATACCATCTCCTGATGAGTGAGTGCAAGCAAGTTTCAGGTGTAATGTGGGCATCTGATTTGTGATTTATGGTTCTTGATCACTTTTATGGGCCAGCCCCTGTTCCTAAGAGTTTTGCATATATTAATTCATTTAATCCTCATAGGAACCCAGTCATGATCCTAGTTTACAGATGGGAAAACTAACCCCCAGAGAAAACACTTACTCACAGTCCATGGGTAATAGTTGCAGAGCCAGAATTTGAAGTCAGGAGCAAATGAGGTCATTTTGCAAGGTTGCTCATGACCTAGTGTCTTGTTCATTATGGGGATTCAGTGGGTGCAAGCTTTATAATATTCATCTAATCTTGCCAACTGCTGCTAACGTGCTGTGTGGCTGGGGATTAGTCCCGGCCAGATGTCCCATAACAAAAGTTAGGAGTTGAAGAGTTGAAGTAGATGACATTTGTGTTTGGAGAAATGATATGTCTCATTCTTTTCAGCTCTAACTTGGGGTAAGTTTCTGAAGGCAAGTAAGAGAAGAGGAGAGGGACATTTGTGATCTCTCATGTATAGAAGACTAACAAATAGGCAGGTGGTCACACCTGAAGGCATGTCCCCTGATCCCTATTACATCATGCCATGGGCTGAATGTCCAAAATGCCTCTCCCAGCTCTGATTGGCCTGGCTACTATGATGAGTGAAGTCCACCAGGGAAGACATTGTGGCCTCGTTTCTCATCCTCCTGTCCCCAGGAGTAACACAGAAGCAGTTAGTAACACAACAGCATTGTCCTCACACACACAGGCCTGCTTTGTTTCCCCACCACACAGAGCAGCGGCTGTAACAATGGCCCCGAATGACACTTTGCCCTCCTTTCTCCGATGTTGCCTTGTTTTTTTAGTCTGGAATTGGCTAAACAATGATTTCCTGCAGTGGGTATCAGCTTTTCATATTTTCTGCCTGCTTCTCTGTCAGTCTTCAGGCCCCAGGTGAGTGAGTGGCGAGCCGGGCCCAGAGAGCTCTGGGTTCATTGGAACATCCCCTTTTCGGGAGGCTGGAAGGCCATGGTTCTTCACCTCTCCCCAGCAAGGTGGAACCTGCCCTGGAAGAAGAAACCGGATCAGGTAACACAAGAGAGACAATGAGAGGTTGGGGCTAAGGGGTGGGGTTGCAGGGGATGGCTGAGTATCCAGCCCAAGGAGGATGGGTTTCTGGCTTCAAGACATCCTATTTTCTTGAGAGCCACCATATGCTGTTAAATAAATAATGAAAAGCAACAGAGGTCAAGTTCAGCAGCCTCCCGATTAGGAAAATGCCCTCTGGCTGGCTGGCCCTGTTCAGTGCCTCTGATATCTCTGGGTGACCAGGGTCTTCATGGTCCATGTAGATTTATTGAGGTGACTGTTGCCTTAATAATAGCCGCTAGTACTAAGCTCTTTCTCTATGTATTGCATATGTATACCTATTACTGTATGTCTCTCACTGAATGATTAGTAATGATAGCAAACCCTTACGCAACGTGCCTCAGATTCTTGCTTCATTCAAACCCAGGCAGTCTGGTTCATCTGCGCCTTTCATCATCATGCCCCTTGTAAAGCTTTTTTTTTTTTTTTTTTTACAACGTTGTGCTAATAAACCAAGGTCATCACAAGATTTCATTTTGAGAGGCAATGGTGTATAATGATAGCTATGTGTATTGTGAGTCCTTTGCCCTGTGCCAGGCAGCGTTCTAAGTGTTTTGCAGCTATTTCATCAGATGGATACTTTATGATCTCTATTTTATGGATGAGGAAATTGAAGTACGGAGAATTTAAGTCATTCACCCGGGGTCACACAGTTGTTAAATGACAGAGCCTGGATTTGAACTCAGTTTTCTCTTAAGTATTGTGGGAATCTTAGTCCTGCCCAGCCCTGCTGGTCTGGAGTTAGTCTGCTTCTCTAGGTCATGGGGTATAGAGGATGACATTCAGTTTCTGGCTTGATAGAACATCTGCACCCAAGTTGACAGCTTAAGGATTTTTTTTGTTTGTTTGTTTTAAATGATTTTTCTATTGGCATCAGCTAGTCTTGCTTGAAAAAGATAGAATTTTCAATGATGACAGTGAAGGAATTTGAAAGGATAAGAATTGCTCAATAAGTGGTATCTCTTTTTTGGCCAGAGACCAGGCTAAGTTGCCTCATGTGTAGAAGAACATACGTGAAATATACAGAACTCATGGTATATTATGAAAGCAAACTTTATTTTTGCCTATCATTGTTCCTAATTTTTTTCAATGGGTCCTCACTCTTCCCTTGTCCTGGGATGAAAATTAAAGCAGGTCCACAACTCTTCTGGGCCCCCTTCAGGAATCAAAAGTTCTTAAGTCACTTTTAGTTCCAGCACAGCCTCATTCAGCAATTGGGATGTCCAGTCCCAGGGAATCAGCCAGATCTTCGAATTTGGTTCCTAGTGGAGACTTCTCTCCCTTCTCTAGTGGGGCCTGCAGCTTGGAAAGGGGGTCTATGGATGGCTTCTCATTTCCCACATTAAGTTTCCATCCTTCTCTCCTCTGGCTTACTGAGGATTCTGACTCCTGGCAGGGTGAAGGGAGAAGAGAGGAGGCAGGAAGGGAGCTGGAAGTCCTTACTTGGTTAATGCTATGACAAGCTGGCCTTTCACTGGCAGGTTCTGGTGGGTGTGTAAACCTAGTTCTTTCTCTCTTGGCACAGTCTTGTGGATAGTTCAGAGAGCGCCATTATTTCTCATCTTTGGGGATCTCTGAGTTGCTGGTCCCTTGAAGCTGGTTACCTAATAAGACTCCTTCTTAGTTCCCTGGCATCTAAGCAGTGCCATATTAGTTTGCTGGGGCTGCCATGACAAAATATCACAGACTGAGTGGCTTAAACCAGCAGTCCCCAGTTTTTTTGGTATCAGAGACCAGTTTTGTAAAAGACACTTTTTTCCACAGACCAAGGTGGGGATGGTTTCAGGATGATTCAAGTGCATTACATTTATTGAGAACCTTATTTCTATTATTATTACATTATAATTTATAATGAAATAATTATACAGTTCACCACAGTGTAGAATCAGTGGGAGCCCTGAGCTTGTTTTCCTGCACTAGACAGTCCCCTATGGGGGTGATGGGAGACAATGACAGATCATCAGGCATTAGATTCTCATAAGGAGCATGCAACCTAGATCCCTCACATGCGCAGTTCACAATAGGGTTCGTGCTCCTATGAGAATCTAATGCTGCTGCTGATCTGACAGGAGGCGGAGCTCAGGTGGTCATGTGAATGATTGGGAGCAGCTGTAAATATGGATGAAGCTTCGCGCTCTCTCTCTCCCTGCTGTGTGGCTTGGTTCCTAACAGGCCACAGACCAGTACTTGTCCATGGCCCGGGAGTTGCGGGCCCCTGGCTTAAACAACAGAACTTAATTTTCTTACAGATCTAGAGGCTAAAAGTCCAAGATCAAGGAGTTGGCAGGTTTGTTTTCTCCTGAGGTCTCTGTCCTTGGCTTGTGGAAGGCACTTTCTCACTGCGTTCTCACGTGGTCTTTCCTCTTGGCATGTCCAAATGTCCTCTTCTTGTAAGGACACAGTCAGAGTGCATTAAAGCCTGCCCTAAGGGCCTCATTTTAACTTAATCACATTTTTTAAAGGTCCTGCTTCCAAATACAGTCACATTCTGAGGTCCTGGGGGTTAGGGCTGCATCATATAAATTTTGGGAGGATAGTTCAGGCCACAACAAGTGCTGTCAGCTTTTTTCTGAAGGTAAATTTCCATTCCTCCTGGTGGTCCCTGTCAGAAGGACCTACACATCCCACAGGTTGGCCACGGTACATCTCTGGTTTATGGAAAATACTCAAGTTCCATTATCCCAGGGAATCCAGAGCTACCACGTTCTTCTCACTCCAGCTGATCACTCCATGTCTCTTGTATTTTGGGATTCACAGACATGATTCAGACATCAGCCCTCAGTGACGGTCAACCTCCAGGGACACAGCGTCTTGGAGGCCACTGTTGGAGGGTGGGTAGCGGACAATTGGGACTTGGAGTGCACCTATTGCTGTCTCCAAAATTCATCCTCTATGCCACCAACTGTTCTCCTCACCCAGCCTTCTTTGTGGGCTGGAGGTGGTCAGGTAAGAGGGAAACCAGCTTCATGCCACTTATTTTGTCATCCCTGCTTGATGGCCTCGGTGTCACAGCTCACTTTGAAACATGTCTTTTGTCCTTGGCATTA
Organism: Theropithecus gelada; assembly: GCF_003255815.1. Taxonomy (NCBI): domain Eukaryota; kingdom Metazoa; phylum Chordata; class Mammalia; order Primates; family Cercopithecidae; genus Theropithecus; species Theropithecus gelada. The sequence goes on along the minus strand of NC_037682.1, from coordinate 29,027,526 downwards.
CCCGAACTGAGACCATAGTCATTTTTACATCCCACTACACAAACAACATCTCATGTAGTTTTCATAAAGAACCCTGGGAGTACTTCTACATGTGGAAGAGGAATCTAGAGCTCAGAAAGGTTAACAAATTCACCCAAAAGAGATTATTCAGTGAGTGCAGGGAGGGGAGTAGAGATTCAAGCTTTAGCCCACTTCATTATTTACTTCTCTGGGCCTTCATCATCTAGGCTTCTTAGAGCTTTTACCTACTGGAGTAGTTTGGTCTGTGCTGGTAAAACGTTTTCTTCTCAGCAGAAAGCTATAAAGGTAAAAAAAAACCAAAAAACAAAAAAAACCACCACACTTCATCTCCACTTGCACCACTTGTGATGCAGGGGCTCGCAACAGGAGGACAGGCGTATCAGGAGCTTTCTTGGGTGTGTTGTGAGATGACCTCTGTGTAACCACGAAAGTTCTTTGACTGCTTGAAAGTCCTCCATTCCTGCCCCAGTATAATTTAATCAGCAGAAGAATGAAGTTCAAGTGAAATATCTTTTTTTTTGGTTGAAATGCATAAAGGCAATTCTGTTAGTCTGTTTTGTGTTGCTGTAAAGGAATACCTGAGATTGGGTAATTTTTAAAGGAAAGAGGTTTATTAGGCTCACGTTTCTGCAGGCTGTACAAGCATGGCACTTGCATCTGCTCAGCTTTTGGTGTGGCCTCAGGGAGCTTTTACTCATGGCGGAAGGTGAGTGGGGAGCATGTCACACGGCAAGAAAGGGTGCAAGACAGTGCCAGGCTCTTTTTAAATAACCAGTTCTCTTGTGAACTTACAGAGTAAGAACTCACTCCATTATCATCAGGGCAGCAACAAGTCATTCAGGAAGGATCTGCCCCCATGACCCAAACATGTCCCACTAGACCCCACCTCCAACGCTGGCATTCGCATTTCAACATGAGATTTGGAGGATACAAACATTCAAACTGTATCAGCAATATTGCATTCTGAGAATTTTATTGAAAGCAGAAGGGGCCATATCATCTCACCTTCTAGCTCCCAGGAGGTACTTTACTTAAAGAGGATTTCCAAATATAAAGCTATTAAAACAAACAAACAAACAAACAAATACCTCTTTTTTGTTTAGATTTTTAATTTTTTTTCACAAATAAAAAAACCCAAGCCTGTTGTTGCCCATTCTTCCTTAGGAAAGGGAAAGCTACATATGGGCCTGGCAGTGGTTCAGAGGCTGCCTGCCAAGGCTGTGTCAGGTTCATCTGGCAGCCGCACAGAGCTGGGCTGGGTTGGGCTGGGCTGAAGTTGGGGCCTAGGGCACAGGCCTGGGATGGGCTGGAGCTGCAGCTGCCTCTATCCAGGGAGGAAGGGGAGGATGATATTTTCTGTTCACCCACTCAGCAATTATTTAACGAACATTTATTGTGCCCAAGGCTTTTGTGGGCTCTCTGCCAGGAAAGGGCAGGTCATTGAATGGGCCCTGGGAAAAATGATGTCTGAGCTTCTCTCCAGTTCTCAGAGGAAGGTAAAGCACTGGAGGCGGGTGGTTCAGGGAGAGGGCGCAGAGGCATGGAAAAGCATGGTGTGCTTGGAGACCTATGGATGTTTTTGAGATGCTCAAGCACAGGCCAGGGGTCAAGGGAGGGCAGGGGTCAGAAGAGGGAGGAGGAAGAAGGTGGAAGAGCTGCCAGATTGGAACTTGGTGGGCAGGTTGGGCCCTGGGAGGGCCACAGAAGGATTTGAAGCAGAGTTGTGACCAGAGTGGGTTTGTCTTTTAGAGGGAACTCTGATGCAGGACGGGGACACACTTGAGCATCAGAGATGTCAAGGCTCAGGGAGAGGGGTGAGGGAAGATGAAGGGCAGAACCGAAGCCCTGGGAGGGGTTAAGCTGGAGAGAGTGGCAGGGGAGGGGTCAGTCTAGAATGTCTTTCAGGTTTCCAACTTGAACCACAGAAGGGATGCTATGCCATGACGGGTCAGTGTGTGTGTAGGGGCCAAGGACCCTCCCCAGCTGGAGGAAGTGGGGCATGGCGGGGGGTTGGAAGGTTGTCCTTTCTTTCAATAAATATACGGAGGGGCTACCCTGAGCTGCGTGCTGGGAGAGGAGAGCAGAGGGGACACCTTCCGTTCCTCACACAGCCCTTGGGCCAATGAAGGAGCAATTAAATGCAATGGAGCAGGAAGACCCTAAGAGGGAATTGGAAAATGACTGGGAAAATTTGAATGTAGACCAAGCATTCAGTGACATTAGAGAATTATTAATTTTTTAAGGTGTGATGGAAGTATTATGTTTTAGATGGGAGAATACCCCCTCATCTTTTTTTCTTTTGGGGAGATATAAGCTGGAATATTTAGGAGTGAAATGTCATGATGTCTGTAATTTACTTGGAAACAAAATAAATAAATAGAAGGAGAGACAGAAAGAGAGAGAATGAGCAAATATGGCAAAACGTTACCAATGGTTGGGAGTATATGGGAGTTTACTATTATTGCACCATGCTTTTGGCTTTTGGCTTTTCTGTGTGAAATATTTTGTAGTAAAAACTGGAACATACAAAGTAGCAAGCGCATTGATGGGAGGTAAGGGTACCATAGGAACACAATGAAGGGCCCCTAATCAGAATTCGATGCATGAGGGATGCTTCTAAAGAAAACAGCACTTAAGACCTGAGGAAGAATGATCCTTGAAGTGGGGATGGGGAAGAATTTTGGGGAGAATGTATGAGGCAGAGAGGAACAGCCTGTGTGTAGGCTTGCTGACCTGTCTTGCTAGAGGAACGAAAAGACATTTAACATGAGTGCTAAATGTGAAGCAGAGTCACTAAGAGATGGGAAGAGAAAGGTAGACAGGTCCTACAGAGTCTTATAAAGAGTATGGGGGAGTTTGGGCTTTGTCCCAACCACAGCATAACTAGGGGACTGCATTTCAGAAAGATACTGGCTCAGCCGGGTGCGGTGGCTCAGGCCTTTAATCCTAGCACTGTGGGAGGCTGAGGCGGGCAGATCACCTGAGCTCAGGAGTTTGAGACCAGCCTGGGCAACATGGCGAAACCCCATCTCTACTAAACACAAAAAATTAGCTGGGCATGGTGGCGGGCACCTGTAATCCCAGCTACTCAGGAGGCTGAGGCACAATAATTGCTTGAACCTAGGAGGTGGAGGTTGCAGTGAGGTGGAGGTTGCAGTGCACTGCACTCCAGCCTGGGCAACAGAGCGAGACTCTGTCTCAAAATAAAAATGAAAATAAGAAAGAAAGATGCTGGCTCATGTGTGTGCACCTGCTAGGATCTGGCAGCCCCTGTTTTAAGCACTTCATCTATATGAGTTCGCCTAATCCTCGCTGTGCCTTTATCAAGTATGTGCAGATTAGCACCCCTATTTAAGAGAGAAGACAGCCAAGGCACAGAAGAGTGAAGTCACCTGCTCAACGTCACATATCTGGAGGAGTCAGGATTCGAGGCCAGGCATCCTGGCTCCAGAGCCCACGCTGTCCTAATGACAAGGCAACACTGCCTCTCAAGTTTAGTCTCTCTCTGTGTGGAGAAGGAAGTGGAGGGAAGTAGGACTGTTCCTCAAGACAGGAAGACAGCTTCGGAAGCAACCGTATACGTCCAGACTCAAGGTGATGGTGACTTGAACTAAAACAATGACAGTGGTAATGGAGAGAAATAGATGCAATAGAAGGTTACTTTGGAGTGAAATCAATAGGACTGGGTGCTTGAAGAGTTGTGTCAGGGGAAGTCAAAGACAATGCCCAATCATACCCCACTGAACACCTAGCTCTGTGCCTTCTTGGCATGAGAAAAGGGCTAGAGTAAGAGAATGTGGAGATACCTTGCTCGTAAAAAAAAAATCGAGAAGACGTTGTCAGACCCATAACATCCCCTTCAGCTGTGAGGAGCAGCCTGTTGTCCACCCAACCTACATATCTCTTTCCTGGCTTCCGCTAATCCTTATTTTTGGTGCAACTTGCCATTTTCACTGTTTGAATTTTGTAATCTGCACCTGTTGTAAAATATAGATCATTCCTTTATCCTGACTTGACTGGCAAAACAGAGTCAAACCACAGCTCCTGGTCCCTTCCCTAATTGTCTCTCAAGTCCCTAAACTGCCATTAGCCTTGAGTGATGTGACATATGCACCTGCCTGTGTCTCACAAGAAGCCCTTGATCCTTGGGCCTCTTCAGAGGGCTTAACCGCAATGAAAAATTAAACCAATATTGAAAAAACAATAGAACGAACAATACATGGTCATGTCCCTCTAATACTTATTGATTTTTAAGATCTTCTCAGGCGTGAAAACAAGATTCACTGCTAGCATCCCAACATTGGATTCCTGTTAACTGGAAGAGTAGCTTATTGATCAGGGTGGGATGTCCAGCAGGGCAGGAGCAGGCCTGTGTCTGCTCCACCAGCTAATCATCCCCAATTCAACCCTAAGAGGTGGAGCTCAGCTGGGTGAGAGCTGCACTCACTTGAAATGAGGGACATTGTGGCCCAGGAAGGTCCTCGTAGCATCCTCAGAAGAGACTGAGGCCATTCCTCAGTTATATACCAACTCTCTGGGGACCTCATCTTTTTATTGCTAAAGGCCTCAAGAATTCCTCATTATTTTTTTCTGTGTCAAAAATAATATAACTACTGCATGAATTCATGTATAGAGGACATGGGTCTGCAGAATAAAATGAGTTCATCTACATATATTCCTGCCTTCCATTCCTCTGTCTCAAGGAATTGTTCATTTAACAACAGATGCAGCTGTTACTCTGTGCTGTTGCTTGAAGGTTGGCAATACAGCCATTCACCATACGCCAAATGACAAAAATCCCTGCTCTCATGGAGCTTTTGTTTTAGGGGATGTTGTGAACAGTTTGGTGAGGAGCCTTCCAATCCATATATGTATTAACACAAACAGGTTTGTGCTGTACATATGATTCTGTGGCTGGGTTTTTTCACTAACAATATGTCTTGGAGCTCATTCCGTGTCAGCATGAATGATCCTTCCTCATTCTTTGATAGTTGCATAATGGTTCTCTGCAGGGATAAACCCCTGCTAGTAAACATACAGTTCTAATTTTTCTTTCCACAAATAGCGTTACAGCGAACTTCCTTCTGCATGTACTGTTGTACACCCACAATTTTGGACACTTACTAAGTCATGATATATAAATTAACCTCTCTGTGCCTCAGTTTCCTCATCTGTACATTGTAAGTAATGATAATAATCTCCTTCTAGCCATCAGAGAAGAGCAAATGAAAACCATGATGAGGCGCACTTTACACTCACTGGGATGGATATAATTTTTAAAAATAGATAACAAGTGTGGGTGAAGACATGGAGAAATTGGAACCCTCATGCGCTGCTGGTGGGAATATAAAATGATGCAGCTGCTTTGTAAACAGTCTGGGCGTACCCCAAAAGGTTAACACAGAGTTACAATTTAACCCAGCAGTTCCACTCATAGGTATATACTCAAGAGAAATAAAAACACATGTTGCCACAAAAGTTTGTTTAGAAATGTTCAGAGCAGCATTATTCATAATAGCCAAAAGGTGGAAACAACACAACTGTTCATCAACTAATGAAGAGATAAACAAAATTTGGCATATTCACACACAGGAATATTATTTCACATTAAAAAGATATGAAGTACTGATACAGGATCCAACATGGATGACCTTTGAAACGTTATGCTAAGTGCAAGAAGCCAGTCATAAAAAGCTACATATTACATGATTCCATTTATATGAAATGTCCAGAATCGCCAAATGTATAATGACGGGAAGTAGATAAGTGGTTTTTAGGGGCTGGGGGTGAGTGGGAAGGGAGGAAATGGAGAGTGACTGTTAATGGGTATGAAGTTTCCTTTCTGGGGTGATAAAAACATTCTAAAATTTGCTGTGGTGATGGTTGCACCTATCTGTGAATATACTAAAAGCCATTGAATTGTATATTTTAAATGGTTGAATTGTATGGTAGGTTCTATGGTCTGAATGTTTACGTCCCCCTGAAATTCATCTACTGAAACCTAATTACTAATGTGATGATGTTTTGGAGGTGATTAGATCATAAGGGTGGGGCCCTCCTGGATGAGATTATTGCCATTACTTAGAAGGCTAGAGAGAGACCCCTCACCCCTTCCACCGTGAGGACACAGCAAGAAAGTACCATCTATAAACCAGAAAGTGGGCCCTCAATAGACAGTGAATCTGCCAGTGCTTTGATCTAAGACTTCCCAGCCTCCAAAACTGTAAGAAAAAAATTTCTGTTGTTGATAAGCCATTCAGTTTATGGCATTTTGTTATAGCAGTTTAAATGGACTAAGTTAGTATATGAATTATATTTCAATAAAGCTGTTATTAAATAAAGTAAGATTGCTGTGAGGACTGACTGAATTACATAAGGTGTGTAGAAAGGTGCTGGCACTTTGTCTTTTTGGGCGTAGCTTGTGTCACTTAGCCAGGAATCTCCTTGCAAATGACAGGATCTCATTCTTTTTTATGGCTGAATAGTACTCCATTATGTATATGTACCATTTTTTTTATTATTATACTTTAAATTCTAGGGTACATGTGCACAATGTGCAGGTTTGATACATAGGTATACATGAGCCATGTTGGTTTGCTGCCCCCATCAACTCATCATTTTTTTTTTTTTTTTTTTTTGAGACGGAGTATCGCTGTGTCTCCCAGGCTGGAGTGCAGTGGCGTGATCTCCTCACTGCAAGCTCCGCCTCCCGGGTTCACGCCATTCTCCCGCCTCAGCCTCCCAAGTAGCTGAGACCACAGGCGCCCGCCACCACGCCCGGCTAGTTTTTTGTATTTTTAGTAGAGACGGGGTTTCACCATGTTAGCCAGGATAGTCTCGATCTCCTGACCTCGTGATCCACCCGCCTCGGCCTCCCAAAGTGCTGGGATTACAGGCTTGAGCCACCGTGCCCGGCCAACTCATCATTTACATTAGGTATTTCTCCTAATGCTATCCCTCCCCTAACCCCCAACCCCGCAACAGGCCCTGGTGTGTGATGTTCCCTGCCCTGTGTCCAAGTGATCTCATTGTTCAGTTCCCACCTGTGAGTGAGAACATGCAGTGTTTGGTTTTCTGTCCTTGTGATAGTTTGCTGAGCATGATGGTTTCCAGCTTCATCCATGTCCCTGCAAAGGACATGAACTCTTCCTTTTTTATGGCTGCATAGTATTCCATGGTGTATATATGCCACATTTTCTTAATCCAGTCTATCATTGATGGACATTTAGGTTGGTCCCAAGTCTTTGCTTTGTGAGCAGTGGGTGCTGGCACTTTGAATCTATGTACCTACTACCTTCGTTATTGCTTCCAGGGGATGGATTTCTAGAAACAGAATTGCTGAGCAAAAGGGGAGGTGCATTATTATTATTTTTTAATCATCTTGCAAAGTTGCCTTCTAATAAAGGCTTTACCAATGCACCCTCCAAGAAGCAGTGCATGAGGATACCAGTTTTTTTCTCTTTCCTTTTCCTTTACAAAGCAACCACCACCAAAAAAGTCTGAAAGAATATACACAAGTGTTTACAGTGATTTCACTGGGTGATGAGATCAGGTGTGCACTTCCTTTTCCTGTATTGCTTATCTCTATTTTCTCATAGTGCTAAAAAAAAGAATATGGAATAGTTGTATAATGTTTAAAAAATAAAAGCACCCCCCACATCTCTTCTTGAGGCTCCTACCCACTCACAGGGTTGGTAGTCATGACTACAGAAGACCCTTATTGCCACACCCTGAAAAGGACAGGAGCCCTTCCCATTGTGACGGTTTTTCTTGTAAATTTCTAGAAGAAACAGCCAGGGGGCGACAAACCTAAACATGAAGGAGGTGTGGAAACTGCAGTTATTTTCCCAGACCTGTACTTTCTTGCTAGAAGGCACCAAAAAGCCCTGTAATAAAAATCATACTGTGAGATATTCCCCCCTTACCAGCTACTAGACACAACAAGTTTGCAAATGCTTCATATGCCTTGTCATTCACTTCTCACAATTCTATCACAGAGGTACTGGCGCAAAAATGAAGTTAAGGAAATTAAGCGGCTTACTCAAAGGCAGACTCCTAGGAAGTGGCAGAGGTAGATACTGTTAAGACGCCTTCAACTTCAAGTCGAGAGTATCAACAAGGATATTTTATTATCTCATTTAAAAGTGAGGACATAGGGCAAGCTTCAGGGAAGGTTGATTTGGCAGCTCAGCAATGTCCTCAGGGTGCCTCTTCTTTCTACGTCTCTGGTCTGCCATCTTCCTGTTGCTTACACCCTCAGGCAGAAATAGCGCACTAGCAGTGACATCTGGAATAGCAGAAGACCAAGCCAATGCACCCTCCCAGAAGTAGTGCATGAGGATACCAGTTTTTCCTCTTTCCTTTCCTTCTCGAGGCAGCCACCAACAAAAAAAGTCTGAAAGAATAGGCACAAGTGTTCACAGTGATTTCTTTGGGCGATGGGATCAGGTGTGAACTTCCTCTTCCTTTTCTTGTATTGCTTATCTCTGTTTTCTCACAGTGCTAGAAAAGAACATGTAACAATTGTGTAATGTTTAAAAAATAAAAGTACCCCCCACATTTCCCTTTGCTACATCCAGGGGAAGAAGAGAGGGACAGTTTCTTCCTAGGGTTTTCTCCTTGGAGTGAGGAAACTTTTTCCTGAAATCCCTTTCCCTTCCTTCCAGCAAACTTTCCCCCACAGGCACACTGTGTGTCTCATTGGCCCAATCTAGGTCACTTACCTACTTGGGAACCAATCATTGGTGAAGTGAATGGAATTCCCTCTAGGTCTATCCCTGGGGTTTGTGCTGGAGGTGGGTCATTGTCCCCTGAGGAGGAATGTTTCCTGAGAAAAATTGGGATTTTATTAGGAAGAAAGAGGGGAAATGGATGCTGTGGAGCTGGAAGGAAGAACCAATGTGTCCAGCATTGGTAGAGACTCAGACATGCATTTGTGAAACTCGGTAGCCTGTTTTTAGCTGCTGTGCTGTTCTGTATCTTTGCCAAGACTTCCATTGCTAGAAATTGATTTTGGAGGATGGAGAGTATAAGTCACCCACATCTGCTCTTTCTCTCTGTCTTCAGGACCCATCTTCTAAAGGGGATTTGAAAGTTTGGTTTGGGGCAGGTTTTTAGAAGTGAAGTAGTTGGTTTTTGAAATGCCACGGTCTCCACTAGATAATTTCTACCTTGCTGTCTCTAGCCTGGAAGAGTGCTATTACACATTCCCCCAGGTCCCTCAGGGAAGGTCCCTTTGGGATGGTCTCCTCCTGGCAGCTTATAGGACTAATTTGATTAATAGTATTACATTTTCGATTTAGAGGACTTTGGAAAGACCTGTTTGACCTCCCTTCATGGGAATCACATTTTTAGCTGATGTGATAGATTGAGGTATTGTTCAGTAAATCTTCACTCACTTCCCTTCCACCTTGGGACACAGTGCACTTCCTGAGTCACTGACTCTGGGCTTGGGCATTGACTTATTCTGGTCAACGTAGTGTGATCAGATGTAACTCTGTTAGAGGCTCTAAACAATACTTGCACTGTTTGGCTTGGCCTTCTGCTGTTCTGACAGCCAAGAGAAGAGCATAACTTGGGTAGCCACTGCCCTTTCTCCCTGTGCTCCAGAATTAGTCACATGGAACAGACACAAACCTGAACTAAGGCAGAATTGCCCTAGTCAACCTGCAGATCTGTAAGTGAGAAAAAAAAAGTCTTATTTTCCTCAGTCACAAAGTTTTTATTTTGCAGCAGTATTGCAGCAATAGTAGATGGATACAGGTGAAATTGGAGGGCGTTCAGCAAAGTGTATGGACAGTGTAGACACATTAGACAAACTGTGAGAATATGTCTCATTGAAGCAGCTCCTGGAATAACAAGTGTTAGGTATGGCTCAGGGAGGGAATGACTTGGAGTTGTTTTGGTGAGTTTCTTGGAGCAGCCTAAATTCTAAGAACTTTCTATAAACTGTTTTCTGACCTATTCTCACCAAAACAAGCGTCAAGGCCAAGAAATTACTAAACCCTGTGTTTCATCATCAATACTCAAATGTAGTATAATATAGAAGAAAGAGCACTGGACATGGTGAGGCTTTGGGACCACAGCTGTGTACTGCAGTTTAGCTCACGTCTAGTCTGTGGCTTCAGGCATGTCATTTAATTTCTCTCAACTTTACTTTCCTCACCTGCAAGTTAGGGGTAGTTTTAAGAATAAAATGACCAGGCTTATCTATGGTTTTCAAACTGTACATTTAGTGATAGGATTTTTTTCAAACAAAATCAACAAGTAAACCTGAGAGTTGAATATCACAGTTAGTTTCAACATTCCTTATTTTGGACCCAAGTCTTTTACAGTTGGCGGAACCTCCCAGGTTCCTTCTCAGAGCCCTTAGAGTTGCTTGCAGCCTCATTTGAAAACAACTGATATGGCACAAACACTCTACAAATGTGGATGGTGGTGGTAGTGGGGATGATGGTGGTGGTGGTAGTGGGGACGATGGTGGTGGTGGTAGTGGGGATGATGGGTGGTGGTAGTGGGGATGATGGTGATCGTGGTAGTGGGGATGATGGGTGGTGGTAGTGGGGATGATGCATGGTGGTGGTAGTGAGAATGATAGGTGGTGGTAGTGAGGATGACATTGGTGGTGGTAGTGGGATGATGGGGGTGGTGGTAGTGGGGATGATGGTGGTGGTGGTGGTATATGATTTCAAAGTCTCTGAAAATGTTTCCTTGTCATCTCTTTCTCCCAGGTCCCTCTCACTGGCTGTAATCGGAAAGCCACCATTAGAGATTTTGTGTATGTGTGTTTGGCACACTTCTAAGATTAAAAGGATGAGGAGACTCAACTATATTCAAAAAGTCCACCATAATGACAACACAGTCACTTCTACAGTTCTATGATGTCTCAAAGTGTCTGTGTATCACCCATGATTATCCTGTTAGTTAGGTGGCAATTCTTTGACTCCACGTCACTATTAGAGCAGAGCAATTTACCATCCTGACCTGGAAGCCTGTTGTGTCCTCTCAAAAGAACACAACATCATTCCGTGGCTTGACATAATGCTGGGCTTCTTTACTCATATGTGCTGCAAATGGTACCCTAATTTACTCTGTCCCCAAGGGTATTCTCAGTTCACAACTCTGTCTGACAGTGAATAACAATAAGTACTATCAGTTGTTGCAAAAATAGATTTTACCGTTAGATCGAAACTTGGCAGCAAGCCCGTCAAGAACTCTCGTGTGTCCAGCCCACTGCTTTAGAACTACTGCCTTAAGTATATTTCTGCTTTGAAACTCATTCCCCTGATCCCTAGGAGCTGTTTACACTTTCATAAGAATGAGCCCATTAGAGTCCACCCAGAGAGCATTCAATAAGGACGAAGTAGAGCCTCTTAGTTTGAATTCACTCAGGAGCAGACCCTGAGATAAGGATACTAATGCAAGTAATTTCTTTGGAAGGTGAGGGGAACACCGTTACACAAGTAAGGATGTTAGGTGGGCAAGGGAAAGTAGCCAATAAAAGATGAATTGTCAAGAAAATTACCCATGTGGGTGACTGAAGCTAAATCCTACCAGGGGATTCCCAGAACCAGCATGGAACATGCACCCCAGAGTTCTCCCACCCAAGAGGAAAAGGACTTGCAGTATTTATACAGCAACTTCCTTAGTCACTGGTTAAGAATGTTGCCAGGGGCTGGGCGGGGTGGTTTACGCCTGTAATCCCAGCACTTTGGGAGGCCGGGGTGGGCAGATCACGAGGTCAGAAGATTGAGACCATCCTGGCTAACATGGTGAAGCCCCGTCTCTACTAAAAATACAAAAATTAGCTGGGCATGGTGGCAAGTGCTTGTAATCCCAGTTATTCGGGAGACTGAGGCAAGAGAATCGCTCGAACCAGGGAGTCAGAGGTTGCAGTGAGCCGAGATCATGCCACTGCACTCCACCTGGTGACACAGTGAAACTCCGTCTCAAAAAAAAAAAAAAAAAAAAAAAAAAAAAAGAATGTTCCCAGGAACATCAATCCTGAATTTTCTGACCTTCCATGTGCATGAGCATAATGCACCCCATAGAATCAATTACGGGGAGAACAGGAGGGAGGAAGAGCTTGAGAATGCAGCAATTGAGTTTAGGGAAGGAAAGAATGTCAAGGGTATTTAAAGTTTCTTAATTCTCATTTTATGCAGTGCTAATCCCATTCTAAGGTGTGGCTGCTTGGCATAGCAGTTTTTAGTGAAAACCTTAATGAGGTAGAAGAAGAAATACCACCTCTTGGTGACATATCTAGCACCAACACGACATTTTCACAACTTCAGGCAAGCATCTCTGGCTTGGCTGGGGCAGAGCCGGGGGAGCAAATGTCTTCGTGGAGAGGGCTATTTTTTGGCACCTAATGGGCCCAGCCCAAGAAGCAAAGGCCTCCCTTCTTGGCCCCCTCTTGAGTTGGTAGGCTATGCCAGGTTGAATTTTATATTATCTTAACAAACCATCTGAAGTTATAGTAAAAAAATCGGGGAGGTTTATTACTTTTATGAAAACTCTAAGACATTAAGCACTAATGCTCTATGTATGGGTTACCTAGTTCAAGATGTCACTTTTTTTTTTTCTGGGCTGAGGAGAAATGGGATCTTTGGGAAAAGGTAGATATGGCAGTCTCTCCTGGCATAGTAAGATCTTTTCACACAGGGGCTTTTGCTGAATGTTTTGCTTTTTTACTCAGAGCTTTTAGTGGCGAATAGTGTTGGAATTTTGGATGTCTATCTATCTTTCTCCTCTCTGAGCTCTAGCCAACTGAGGTATAGATTCAAGGAATTCAAAAGTATCAACTTATGAATAACAAAAGCTTGGAGACCATCAAAATGTTTGTTAATATGGGAAAGGTTAAATATTAATACATTATGGTAAATCCATATAATATAACTCTATGTAGCTATAAAAGAGAATGAAGATGCCCCCTTGAATATTCACATGAAAAAAGTGCCAGTAAAATGGGAAGGAGTGAGAGGAGATAACGTATTTGGAGTGTCTTGTATATGCATGAAGTTTGGAAAGAATCACAAGAAAATACGAATAGGTAGGGCCTGGGAGTAGGAACAGGGTAGGTGGGGGCCTGGGTGGGAGGGAGCATTTTTACTGAATACCATTTTTTGAGAAGCACATAAATATATTGCCGGTATATACCTAGATATCTAGAGAAAGACTCAAAGAGGGGAAGATGAAAATACTTGCTTTTTTCCTCAGATCATGAGTCATCTGAGTGTATCTTACCATGACTTTGGGAAAGGGAAAAATTGTTGGGGAAGAAAAGATGGAAAAGTACAAATGAGAGAACAGGGGTTGTGTACTCTGAAGGTAGAGATTACCATCTCCGTCTGCTAAACACAGCACTGCTGTGCTGTCTACATTTCACTCAGCAGGTGTGCTTTACACCAAGTAGGTGCTTGGGAAGTACGCCTGCTAAGGGCTGAGCCAGTGTTGTATGATCTGTTGGATCAGCTGTTCATTGCCACTCACTTGAGAGGTAGTATAGGGTGATGGATAAGAGCATGGTCTCCTCCATCAGAATAAACCAATGTTCAAGTCCTGGCTCTGCCACTTGCTAAATATGTGGGCTTAGGTACCTAGTTCATCCTCTCTGAGCCTCTGTCTTCCCTTGTAAAACAGGAATACTGCTATTACCCACCTCGCTATTATGAAGTATAGCATACAGAGTGCACAGCACAGTGTCTGGCCCATTGTAGTTGCTCAATAGCTTTTAGTGTTTGCTTTTATGAGTTCAAGTCATCTTTGTGGTGAGGAGCACAGACCCTGACCCCTCTACTTGAGGTAGAACCAAGTCTATGGTTTTTCAGCCTGGGCAGGGCAACCTGCCCTTTTCTGACTTTGCTGTGTGATGAAGCAGCTGCATTTCCATTCCAGCTTCCAAGGGCTGAGTGTGGGGGTCTCCAGAGGAGCCACTTTACTGACAGATGTATCCTCTAGGATTCCAGAGACAATGCCAGATGTCGGTGTGCAGCTGTGTTCACAGAACATCCTATCAATGTTTATTCCCTGTGTAATTGCAAAGCAAATGGCTTAATGCCATTGTAAAAACAACTCTAAAAGTTAATAGTTCTTCTAATAGGAACCCCCTCACCACCACCTTCAAAAGCACCAAATTGTTAGTTCTCAGTCTTCTGTCTCACAGAAAGAAAACCAGATTACACATTGGTCAAGATATGTACCTAAAGTTTCCTTCTTGATGATTTAATCTTGGTTGGGGTGAGAAAAAAGCAGGTATCAGCCGTGCTAGTGGGGATTTCCTACCCTTTATATTATTACATGTTTCATCCTGCCTTGAGGAAGAAGTTTTAAGCTCTACCAATATTCGGGGCTCAAAGAGTTATGTGTGTTTCAAGTTTTAAAAATGTTTGATATATCAAAGATGGTTTTTGTCCTGGTCCCTGCCTTCTGGCTGGAGACACTTTGCTTTGTTGGGTAGCCAAATGCTGTCTCCTTTTGAAGCAGCAGGTGAGCCAATGACCGATGTAATGGGAGTAGGGTAGAGATGCTCTAAGAATGGAGGGATCTGGGATTGGACATCTGGCTTGTGAGTCCAAGTTCATTCCCAATGTCTTTTCCTGTATGAAAAAGCCACACACCTCAAAATGAGGTTCCAAAAGCAGCCAACCTGTAGTTTTAACAGCATGATTGACCTTATCTGCATTGCCAGTTCAATCTACCTTGAGGAAGAATACTAAATAGACTTGCCCATGGTCAATTTGGGAACCAGAGATGGGAGGTTAGAATGCACTGCAATTACTGCCATTGCTGATTTCTCAGTCCACTACACTCGAGGCAGCATGTACTGGGCAGTTTGGTGTAGTGGTTCAGATTATGGGCTCTGAAGCCACACTGCCTGAATTCGAGTCCCAGCTGTGCTCTTATTAACAGCTGTGTGGTTTTGACCTAGTTATTTAACTTCCGTGTGCTTCAATTTCTCTGATGTAAACTGGTTGTTACAAGATCTCTACTTCATAGGATTGTGAGGGTTAAATAATTAACATGGGTAAGGTACCTGTTTCATAGTGAGCAGTGTAGAAACTTAGTCTCAAATACCCTGTAATGAGTCCTTTCGTTTATTTGTGTAGTACCTGGTACTAAAGAGGACCTAATTCAATTGAATAATGTGGTTGGCAAGAAGGAACTGAAATAAGTTCCCTGTAAATTATTTACGTAACTTGGATGGGAGGTCAGCTGGTCCCTTGGGCTTGGGCTCCTGTACCCACATGAGCAATCTCTGTTTTTGCCTTGCAACAGCCCACAGCTAGGGTTGTTATCCGAAAAGAATCTCCCCACACATCAGTGAGTAAAGTGGAGTTGGCTCACAATAAGCTGGTGAGGTCTGAGGAGGGCGTGAGGGGATGTATATTGCACATACTTCAACGCGCACACACATGCACCTGCCCATTCCTGCAAACCACTTTCACATCTTTCAGGATTTCTTCTCTCCAAAGTCCCACTTGGCTACGTTTTAAGGGTTCCCCTTGATGCCCTTTGCCCCACAGCAGCCTCTAGTGTTGTTTTTTCTCTGCCTCTGGGGAACTTCAAATTCCTTACTCTTTTTAGTAAGCAGAGCTGTTTAGCTCTGCCCCAGCTCTGACCCACAATTTTACTCCATCATACACATCTCAGCCCAACATCTTCAACTAGATTCATTGATGTATGAAGACGGCGCTTTCCTTAAGGGGTCTCAAAGCACTTTGCAGACATCCAAATGTCCAATCCCCAATTAAGTGCCTGCTCTGTTATCTACTATCTATGTGACCTTGGGCAAGTTATTTCACCTCTCTGAGTCTCAGGTCACTCAGTTGAAAAATGAAGATAATGCAAGGACTGTGGGGGTTGCTAGCAAGAAGTGAAATCATGACTGCAAAACATAGAACAGTGCCTGGTGTCTAATAGCATCTCAGTGTATGCTTTTTGTATAAATATATAGCAGAATCCTTCATCTAAATTGGATTTCTCACAGTGGAAAATGGACATTGACTTGACAACTTTTTATGATGTTTGTATGAGGACTATAGGGCACAAAGGAGTGAACAGGGCTATCTAGACGGCACTACGAACTTTTGCAAGTTACTTAATTACTACACATTAGTCTCCTCCATTGTAAAATGGGGATAGTAATCGTACTTATTTATGGCTGTTGGGGAGATGAAATGAGATAATGCATGCAAAAACAGAGTCTAGTCCAATGTAAGAATTTAGGAAAACTTAGCTATTATTATTAAAAGCATATGCTTTTAATTGAACTATTAGGATAAGAAAGCATATTTGCCTCCTTTCCTGGTATAAAACTCACATTTGCAAAGTCTAGATGTATTTAGGAAATCCCAATGTTTTTTGCTGAAGGCTTTAGTCAAGGCAGAAGTTATTTAAATTAAGCTGATAGCTTTGGCTTTAGAAGTATTAAATCACTACACAGTCCATAAACTTACTAATAATTGTCTCTTGATATTTCATTTGAAAATCTGAGCTTCTTTTTGGGCTGTTAGCTTTGTAGTAATATCCTTTCATCGGCTACACATTAGAATTAATCTGGAGTATGAGAGAATAGTTCAATACTCCTGACCAGTGTTCGCTTTGATTTTGTATAAACTGTGAGCAATTGGCCATATTCCACAAGCAACTAGTTATGAAGTGGAATATGCATGAGCAGACTTTAGTGTTGAGATCAAATAAAGCTTGCAGCAAATTTAATGTGATGTTGTAAAGGATATGCAAAATCAATATTGTGCTGTGTGATAATTAGACATAAACGCAGTTCACACAGATGAGTGTAGTTGCCTTGCCTGAAACAAGCCCTGCTAGGATTAGCTACCTAAGAAGTGGGTGGGCCTGTTAGGAGTAGAAAACAGCTTTGGAGCCCCTCAGAATTCTTCTGAACTAAGAGCCTCCAGATGTCTCTTCATGTAGATGGAGCCTGGGTGACCAGGAGGCTTATCAGGACCAGGACATGACAAAATCAACCTCCTCCTGGCCGTTATAGGGGATTGACTAAGGGGAAGTTTATTAGTCTAGGACAGGAATCAGCAAACTTTTTTATAAAGGGCCAGATAGAAAATAATTTAGGCACCAAGGGCCATATGGTCTGTGTTGCGGTTACTCAACACTGCCATTATAGGGCAAAAGCAGCAATAAAGGATACAAATGGTTCTGGCTGTGTTCCAATAAAACTTTATAGAAAACAGGTGATCTGCTGGACATGGCTGTGGTTTGCCAGCTCCTCCTGTAACTATCTGATGGGTTCACCTTGCCCTCTGCCTAGACAGAGCTGATTTATCAAGACAGGGGAATTGCAATGGAGAAAGAGTAAATCATGCAGAACCAGCTGTGTAGGAGACCAGAGTTTTATTATCACTCAAATCAGTCTCCCTGGGCATTTGGGGATGGGAGTTTTTAAAGAGAATTTGGCAGGTAGGGGCTTGAGAAGTGGGAAGTGCTGATTGGTCAGGTTGGAAATGGAAGCATAGAGGGGGTTGAAATGAGATTTTCTTGCTGTCTTCTGTTCCTGGGTGGGATCACAAGACTGGTTGAGCCAGATTACCGGTCTGGGCGGTGTCAGCTAATCCATCCAGTGCAGGGTCTGCAAAATATCTCAAGCACTGATCTTAGGTTTTATAATACTGATGTTATCCCCAGGAGCAATTTGGGAAGGGTCAGACTCTGGCAGCCAGAGGCTGCATGACACCTAAAACATAATTTCTAATTTTGTAGCTAATTTGTTAGTCCTACAAAGGCAGACTGGTCCCCAGGCAAGAAGGGGGTCTTTTTGGGAAAGGATTACTATCAATTTTGTTTCAGAGTCAAACTGTAAACTAAATTCCTTCCTAAGGTTAATTCAGCTTACGCCTAGGAATGAACAAGGACAGCTTAAAGGTTGGAAGCAAGATGGAGTCAATTAGGTCTAATCTTTTTCACTGCATAATTTCCTCAGTTATAATGTGTACAAAGGTGGCTTCACTCCTAGTCTAGACTAAGGCTCTGAATGGCAAACTGGCGAAGAGGAGAACCCGAACCAACACTTTCCGGAAAAGGCTAGCATCTGGGTTGATGAATGAAATAGGGCCATGGGAAGTTGGAGCACAGGGAAGCTTTGAACACTCTTCTCTCCTCTCCACCTTTACAGGACTTGTCTGCCTTAATGAGGGCAACCAGCTGGAGAGGTAGTACAGAATGGACAAGCGTGTGAACACTGACTGGGGTCAGGCTTAAACCCCAGTTCTCTCTCAATTTAGCTGTGTGATCTTGGACTAATTGTTCTGCCTCTCTGAGCCCATCCGTACAATTGGGTTCATAGAACCTATCTTGTAGAATTGTGAGGATCAAATGAATTTTGCTATGTAAACTGTTGAGCATGCACTAAATGGTAGAGATAGTGTGTCTATATACTGTATTTTATGGGCAATTTAAGGAAGGTTCAAGGTCTTTTTGAGATTTGTCACTTTTCCTACAGACTTTAAATTGCAACTCCCCATAAGTTGAGTTTGTGTCCAGAGTTATTTGACTAGTTCCATAATATGCCTAGGAGTAGAATTGTTAGTTCAGCTTTAGGTTGTCCATGTTCAGCAAGTACTAAACAGCTTAGTAGACACTAAGCAATTTTCCAAAATGGCTATACCTATTTGCATTTCCATGAGCAGTGTGATGTGAGTTCCAGTTGTTCATCATTCTGGTTCCTGGTGGTTTTAATAGGCGTATTCCCAGTGGGTTAATGCGTGTGTGCATTTTTTCATATGCTTGTTAGCCACCTGAATATCCTGACGCTTCTGTGAAGTACCTGTTCAAATGTCAAGTTTTCTTATCGGTTTGTGAAAGTTATTTATATAGTCTAGATATGAGAATTGAGCTGCTATGAGTGTTTTCTGATGAACAGAAGTCTCTAATTTTAATATACAGTCATATACCACATAATAACATTTTTGGTCAATGACTGCATATATGATGGTTGTCCTGTAAGATTATAATGCCATGTTTTTACTGTACCTTTTCTATGTTTACATATGCAAATATTTACCATTGTGTTAGAATTGCTCACAGTACTCAGTACAGTAATATGCTATACACGTTTGTAGCCTAGGAGCGATATATACCATATAGCCCAGGGGTGGCAAAGGCTGTCCCATCTAGGTGTGTATCAAGTCCATTCTCTGATGTTTGCACAATGACGAAATGACCTCACAACACATTTCTCAGGTTATGTCTCCATGGTTAAGTGCCTGACTGGAGTTCTATTTATCTATCTTTGCTTTACTTTTTTAAATCAATAATTTAAGTAAATTATTTGGTACTATTTATACCATATTGCTTGTAACATTTCCCACTAATATCTGCTAGTTGAGAACCATTGGATTCATTGATTAATTTCCTTCCAACCCTGAAACTTGGTGAATCTGTGAAGTCCTGCCAGTTGGTGTTCGTCTGGGCTCATTTTCAACACACCTAAGAGGGATGGATATGTGGAGCTACTGTTAGCTGTGAATCACGATGGACATCTTGATGTAATTCAGTTTAATCTATTTGCTTGTCTAGCATCTAACTAAAAGTGAGAGTGGTTGGTGCAGAAAAGAAAAGGAGGAAATTTTGGAGTGCACAAATTTGTGCTAGGATAGGATTTCAGGGGAAAGGTTAGGTAGTGTAGGGAGACGGAGATTTGAGCAACCATGGAGTATAGCCAAGGAAGGATCCTGGATATCTGGAAAAGTGAAGAGAAATTGAGAGGAAGGTGGGTCACAGGACAGGTGAGAGAGAAGGGAAGTGGGAGGGAAAGGCCAAAAAGAAGGTTTCAATTATGTAGCAAATGTCAGAGGCTTAAACGTAACAAAGGAAGCTGTTCATGAGAGCTTGGCCTGATGAGAACTGATTTCCTTGACTTTTCTCGATTTTTTACTAGAAAGGTCCTAATACTAAATCACATATCATGGCTTTCTTTGATAATAGAAGCCATTAATACTCATCACTTTTTTCTCTCCTGATTGGGAATAAAATGGATTATTAACTCCTGAGTAGGCATTGTATGAAATAAAGGGGATAAAGGAAATTTAGGAGCAGAAGCAAGCACTCTCAGCTCCTGCAGTTAATTGTGATTGGCTTAAAGCAATCAGCAAGCCTCATCCCTGGGACCACAGTGAAAGGCTGATTCGGACTAGTGAGGGCCTGGCCTAAGACTTTTATTTGCTGGTGGAGGGGTTGAAGCTGAGAAGATGTAGTTTGGAGTTGTTGCAGTCATCTTGCTACCACAGGGAAGAGCCTGAGAATCGAGCTAACATGAGGAAGAAAGCAGACAGAAGCCAAGAGATGGACGGATCGGGGTTTAGAAATGTCATCTGAGTCCCTTGATCTAGCGGCACCTGACTTTTAATCTACCTAAGTCAGGGATTGGCAAATGGGCATAGTAAAGGCTTTAGGCTTTGTGGGTCATATCATTTCTATCACAGCTGCTGGTCTCTACGATTGGAGTACAAAAGCCATAGGCGATACATAACTAATGGGCTTAGTTGTGTTCCAATAAAACTACTTACAAAGGCAGGCAGTTGTGGGGAGGGCTTGGCACAAGAGCAATAGTTTGTAGATCCCTCATCTAAGACGCTACATTTCCTTTTTTTTTTTTTTTTTTTTTTTTTTTTTTTGCTTAAGTGTATTTGGCTTGGGTTTTCTAACACTTGCAAATGAAAAAGGCCTTAAGTGTTACAGGTTCTTAGGTTGTGAGCAATGGAAATCGACTCCAAATTCCTTAGGGAAAAACAGAGATTTATTATCAAAATAAAGCATAGACAAAATACAAATTCCCAGGAGAGAAATTCCAATTGTTATGACTGAAGTCACATGTCCAGGGAAGGGGGATTTACCAGCCTTCCCAAGGCTGAACACAGGAGGAAAGAGATTGTTTCTGTAGGGAAAATTAGGGGACTGTATTTAGACAAACAGGTACTAGAGGCTGGATCTACTCCATTAAGACAGGAAAAAGTTCCTACATCAAGTGTATTCAGCAGGTGCCCTGCAAATGCAGTTCATCAAAGGCAGTCTTGTGTATTAGAAAGACATGCTGGTTAACAAAGACTTGTGTCATTGTACCTCTGCCACTACTGGCTGTGTTGCCCTGGGCAAGATACGAAATTTCTCTGGGCCTTAGTTCTTCAAGTACAAAAAGAAGGTGATGAACTGGGAATCTTTAAGGGCTCTTTGAGTGCCAAGCTTTGGTGGCTTTTTCCATGTATTCATCATCTTGCCTGTTAATGTCTGAGACTTTACACTCTGTGCCCTGTGGCTTACCTTTTTGTATAATTACTAGCTGTGGGACCTCCCTCATGTTACATAATGTCTGTGAGTGTTAATTTCCTCATCTGCTGTCAGCCCTACCTTGCAAGGTGGTGTATGGATTAGAACTATGCATGCTACTTGCTTAGAAAGGCAGAATGTGTACGGTATACAGTAGGGGCTTCCGAGTTACATGATGAAGACTCAATCTTTGTTTAGTCTTTTTCTTACTGTGCAACATTAAGCAAATTATTTAAACTCTTGGAATCTTTGTTTCTTCATCTGTGAAATGAGGATATTTATAGACCCCTCTTGATGAGATTGTTGTGTGGATTAAATGAGATACTGCGTATAATATACTTAGCACATGGCTTGGCATGTGGTACTCTGTAAAGAGAAATTGTTTATTACTTGTAATGATTTAATTGGTTTCTAGAAATAGGCTCCTGTTATAAAGAAAGTTTCTCCTAATTTTTACAGTTCTTATTATGGAATTTTAAAAAATAATTCTTTGAGTTTTAATGTTGTTGTTTGCTTTAGTTATTTTTGGTAAAGTTAAAAAGTAACAGAGGCCTATTTTAAAAATATTTTATTTTCTAACCATTATAGTAGGATGCATTCAGTTATAACAACAGACTTAAGAATGAAAAGGCATTTATTGGCCCATGTAATTGCTGTGCTTAGTACAGCACTCAATAATGTCCTTAGATTGTTTTCTTCCTCTCTGCACTCTGCCTTCTGTAGGAATCATTTCCTGGTAAAATAGTCTCAACTCATGATCACAAGATGGTTGCCAGTAGACCCAGGGCCTGCCTGCTTCCTCCTCCAGATCCTGTAGAAAGAGTAAAGGGGCTCTTTACTCTTTTTGTGGCTTTTTCAGAAAAGCAAGTGGCTTTTTCAGAAAAGCAAGAAAGTTTCTTTTCCATGAGCTTCTAGCAAATGTCTTATCAAGGCTCATTTGCCCAGGTTAGATCATGAACCCATTACAGAAAGAAATTGTGTCCCCAGAGGTTGGGCATCAGCTAACGTGTTTGAAAGGACCTGGACCCATCTCTGAAGCTGGCTGGCAGTGCCCACACAGCATGCCTGAGAACGCAGAATCAGCATGCCCCCAAGGAAACACTGCCATGACTGGGTGGCAAAGGTTAGGCATCAGCATGGATTCACCGCCTCTGCTTTGATCCTCGTGTTGTCACTAAGTCCCTATATCAATTTGCTGGGGCTGCCACAATAAAGGACCACGAGCTGAGTGGTTTAAACAACAGACATTTATTTTCTCACACTGCTGGAGTCTAGATGAAGTGTAAAATCAAGGTACAGCAGGGTTGGTTTCCTCTGAGGCCTCTTCCTTGGCTTGTAGATGACCATCTTCTCCCTGTGTCTTCACAGGGCCTTCCCTCTGCACATGTCTGTGTCCTAATCTCTTCTTATAAGGACACTGGTCATATGGGGTTAAAGCCCACTTATTTAATGTCGTTTTATCTTAATTACTTTTTCAAAGCCTCTGTCTCCAAATATGGTCGTATCTGAGGTTCCTAGGACTTATGACTTCAACATATGAGCTTTTGAGGGACATAATCCACCTATAACAGTCTCCCCAACCCTCAGGTCCACTCCTCAGAATCACTATTTTGAACAGTTTGTACATATCTATAATTCATAATTATTTCAAAAATGTTCATTGAAATGAACCTACATTGAATTTGCTTCAGAGATTAAGGCAACTCTTTCATCAATGAGATGATCTCAGCAGTCAGGAAATCTTCTGGGTGGCTGACAATTTTTTCCTAGAAAGGGTTTAAAGCAGATGTTGCCAGTAATTGAGGGTATCCACTTTTTTAAAGTATCTCAGTAAAATATCTCCACCAATATATACACCATAAATTCTTGGTGAGCCTCCTCAAATGAATTTCATAATATATGCAACACTAGAAAACAGAATGATTTATGGTTTAGAGTAAATGGTTATAGATACTGTTTTTATCTGCCTACCATACTTTGGTCATACCATTTCTTTTGTTTTGTTTTTTGAGGAGGGGGCGGAATTCTTCCTCTAGTCCATTTTTGAATATTTGACAGTCAAATCATTGTGCACTACCACCCACCTCTGGCCTCATCACAGGGCTGAGTATGTGATCCAGACTAAACAAACTCTAGTACTGCATCTTTGGGACACCAAAGATAAGTTAAAGAGCTGAGCACACAGCCTGAGTCAGCCCTTGCCCAGATGTTATGAATTGCCAGGGAAGAGTAGGCCCTCTGTTGTCGATTGGATCATGTACCACAAAAGATATGGTGAAGTCCTAACCCCTCGTATTATGAATGTGACCTTATTTGGAAAGAGAGTCTTTGCAGATATAATAAAATTAGGATGAGGACACTCTCCTTTAGGGTGGGCCTTAATCCAATATGACTGGAGTCCTTATAAAAAGAGGAGAAGAGGCACAGGGACACAGGAGGAAAACTTCCTGGGAGGATGGAAGCAGAAATTCGAGTAATGTTCCAGCCAAGTGGCATCTACAAGCCAAGGAACGCAAGGATCGCTGGCGACACCAGAAGCTAAGAGAAAGGCATGGACTAGATTCTTCTCTAGAGCATATCCCTGTGCACACCTTGATTTCAGTGTTCCAGCCTCAATACAGAGGCGAAATTTCTGTGTTTTTAAGCCACCCAGTCTGTGGTACTTTGTTGCAGAAGCCCCGGGACACTGATGCCCCTCCCATTCTCTTGGATAGAAGTTGTCAGAAGCTGAGGATTCTGGGTGGCTACCATCCACACCCCATGGAGAAAAGATAAGGCCAAAACAAAGAGATAAAGAGTGATGAGAGGTAGACTAGTAGGAAGTGGGTTCTCATATCATTGAGTCCCTGTTCTAGTATATTGGCCTGGTTCCCATAGCAATTCTTTATTGTGTTACCTGTTACTGACCTCAGAGCTTTCCAACCAGGGTGCCAAAGGTAGCAGGGTTGAGCATCAACTTGGGTTCATCGCCTCGGCTTTAAGCCTCTGTGTGTTGGTTCCTTCAGCCTGGTAGCTAGACTGGGCTGAGGCAGGCATGCTGCCTCCAACTGCAACCAGAGTCAATCCAATTTAAGATGATTCCTGTGGGCTCTTATGCGTATTATCATTTTCTACGTGTGCCATGACATGAAAAACCTGTCTTCACAGCCTTCCAGTGGTATGAACCATATGTTTCTGGTTTTTGCTGACACTATTTTGATTTGACTTTCTATCACTTGGATTTAAAAGTGTCCTTTGAATCATTAGCTGTAAATCTGTTAAGCATTGGGAGAAGGCCTACTAAAAATTATTTGAAGGTTGTGAGCACCAGTAATCCCAGTTACTTGGAAGGCTGATGCAGAAAGATTGCTTCGGTTTAGGGAGTTTGACGCTGCAGTGAGCTGTGATTATGCCACTGCACTCCAGCCTGGGCAACACAGCAAGACTCTGTCTTTTAAAAAATTGAGCTAAAATTTAAAAGACTAATAATACCGTGTATTGACAAGAATGTAGAACAACTGGAAGTCTCTTACATTGTTAGTAGGAATATAAAATGGTGCTACTTTGGAAAGCTATTTGGCAGTTATTATAATGAACCAGTTATTTCACTCCCAGGTATATACCCAAGAGAAATGAGTGTATATGTCCATAAAAGACTTGAACAACAAAGTCACTAGAAAAGTGATTCCTAGTAGTCCCTGACTTGAAACAGCTCAAATGCCTCAGTAACAAGATAATGAAAAAATAAATTATGACATAATTAGATAATTAAATTCTGTTTAGTTAGTACAAAAGAATGGATCACTAGAACATACAAGAATATAGATGAATTACAAACACGGTGGTGTGTTCCAGAAGCCAGACCCAAAAAGTATATACTGCATCATTCAATTTAGATAATGTTAAAGAACAGTACAAATCCGACAATATTTATAGATGTCAAAATAGTGGTTAATTCTAAGTGAAGGAGGGGGCAATACACTGGAAATGTGTGTAAGAAAACAGGAGGTGCTGGAAATGCTCTGTATCTTGATGTGGGTAGTGGTAACATCTGGGTGTGTACATATGTGAAAAAACCACTAGGTTGGGCACCTGAAATTAGTGTGCTTTACTGCAAAAAAAAAAAAAAAAAAAAATTCTAAGAATATATACACCTACTATGTACCCACAAAAATTAAAAATAATATTTTTAAATTCAAAAAATAGTCATTGCCAAAAAATTCTAAGAAAAAAATAGTGCTTTTTGCATTTGTAAAGCATGACACTTAACACTAAGAATTTTAACCTATTCTTTTAAAATTAATCTGAAAACAAATACATATTTATATTTAGAATTTTAGACAATACTGAAAACTAAAAAGTAGAAAATACGTCATCTATATTCCCACTATTTAGAGAAAATCATTGTGACTTTCAAGGTATATTGTTTCATTCTCTTAAGAGCTTTCAATTTTCTTAATTTTAGTGAAAGTCTGATTGTAGTATGCCAATTATTTTGTAATCTTTTTAAAAACCTATTTTGTACATTTTTATATTGGTATTTTTCAACAGCATTTTTCATGATGACATAATACACCAGCATAGTCTTTTACCTAAGTTAAACTAATTTTTATTGATGGCAACTACGGTTGTTTTTCATGTTCTGACATTCTAACGTCCTCCAGGACAAATATCCTTTCAGTAATCTTTACACATATCCGGGATTATTTTCTTAGGACAGATTCCTGTGAGTCAATTGTTGGTCTGCAAAAATGCTGAAGTTTTTTGTTTGTTTGTTTGTTTTTAAGAGGTAAGCATTTTTATTATTTTTGGTGAGTATTTCAAATTCTTTTTCAAAGAATTTGTATTAATTTACACTACCAGCAACAATGTGTGTCTTTTTATTTTACTTTTTTATTATTTAAAGTCTCAAACATACAAAATTAGAATAGTGAACCTCTACATACCCATCACCCAGTTTTAATAATTATCAGCATATTTCTGATTTTGTTTAACCTGTGTCCCTTCATCCTCCAATATGCACCTTTTCCCCTTGGGTGTATTTAAAGTAAATCGCAAATGTTATAGCTTTTTATCTCTAACCACTTTAATGTGTCTCCCCAGTAGATACACACACACACACACACACACACACACACACACACACACACACCCCACACACAGGCAAACCATTATTGCTATCACTCACAATTAAATTAACAATCTATGATTTAATTCTAACTGGATCTTCTAATATCCAATACACCTTCAATTTTCCCAGTTTTCTCAAAAGAAATCTTTTAGCACTTGGTTTATTGGAATCAAGATCCAAACCAAAATTACATGTGATTGATCTACCTCTTGATTCTCTTTTAATCTCTAACAGTTTTCCCTCCCCCCTCTCCCCTCTTTTTACTCAATTCCATTGATCTGAAGAGGCTGGGTCAGTCATTTGTTCTATAGCAGGTTTCCTATTCCTCATTTGACTGAAGTACCTCTGTGGTATGCTGAACAGGCTCCTCCCTCCTCCCACCCCCAACCCCCTCCCTGCAAGGAGCTAGCTGGCAGAGGCTCCATTAGATTGTTTCAGTTAAAGTAGCTGAACTCTTGAAATGACTTTTTAAATGCCCCCTGGAAAGGTCATAAATATTTAAAGAATCTAAACCTTTCTTAAGAACCCAATTAAATATCATGGTAAGTGGTTGTTAACACCTCACCTAGTTAGGGGCAGAAATAAAACCCTGTTGTCTGCACTGGGTGAATTCCCCTAGAAGCCAGTTGGAGATGAAACAGGAGGGTGGTACGAAACCTTTAAATCACAAGTTAAAGTGGAGTGGAAAATTGACTTAGTGAATTTTCTGACTCTGTGCCCCCAGTTGGGGCCATTGGACAAACAGAAGAATCCTTGTATACAGGTAGCTATTAATTTAACACTACCTGTGGAGGCAGTCTCTGTTTCATTTACACTGTGAGGAGGAAATACTTCTCCTTTACCTTCTTACGTTCGGTAATTGAGAACGTGCAAATGAAACTGACTGTAAGCCAAAAATAAAACTCTAAGATGCCCACCGAACTGAGCGGACCTCTTCTCTTGGCCAAGGGAATTCCAGGGTAAACCTGAAAAACTAGTTCATGCCATGATGGGAACGGGGTGTTGGACACGCCTTATTTTACCCTCCTTCCTTTGGAATTTCAGGCACAACCAATCAGCATTAACATTCAAACAGAGATCCTAAGACTGACAAAACAGACTCTTTGTAACAATAAGATTCCAAATTCCAACCTGACTGTAGTATAGCATCACATGACAGCAGGCCCTGAAAGAAATTATTTTACCCAAAATACATTTCTTTGACATAATTTGGAATGTCCCTGCAAAATTCTCTCTTGTAGAAGAAATTTACATTCTCTAGAGAATCCTCTTCCCTTTACAGGTCTTTTTCTGATTCTCAAGAGATTAAGTGAGAATCTAGCACTTTTAAAGGTCTGAATAGAAATCACTGGTCATCTATTTCCTCTAAGGGCAGTCACCTATGAGAATTCTTCTACATAATAAGAACCTTAGACTCCACAATCCCTTGTCTTAACCCTGACATTCCTTTCTATTGATTCCGGGTCTTTAGATAACAACTCTTTCAACCAACTGCCAATCAGAAAATCTCTGAATCTACCTATGACCTGGAGGCACTCCTGTTGGCACCCCCTGCCCCAACTTCAAGTTTTCCTGCCTTTCTGGATTAAACCAATGTACACCTTACACTTATTGATTGATGTCTGCCTGCAGCATTTTCCAAAATCGAGCTGTAACCCAATCTCTTCGTGTACATGTTCTCAGGACCTCTTGGGGTTGTCACAGGTCATGGTCCTTACATTTGACTCAGAATAAATCTATTGAAATATTTTACAGAGTTTGCCTTTTTTGTCAACATGACAAAAGGCAGATTAGCAAGATTTTTATTCATGTATGTACATGAAGCTCACAGAAAAATGTGACTTGAAAAAGCAGTTAGAATTTGGGATCTTATACTATATATAATAGGGGAAAGAGAGAAGGACACTTATGGGGGAAAAAACGACTTTTAGGAAAGATAAATGGACTCAGAAATATGAGTGGGAAATATGAGTTTTGAGACTGATATGGTTTGGATTTGTGTCCTCACCCAAATCTTATGTCCAACTGTAATCCTCAGTGTTGGAAGTGGGGCCTGGTGAGAGGTGATTGGATCAGGCAGGAGCATTTACCCCTTTGGTGCTGTTCTTGCGATAGAGTTCCCACAAGATTTGGTTGTTTAAAAGTGCATGGCAACTCACCCCTCTCTCTCTTTTTCTCCTGCACCAGCCATGTGGAGTGCCTTGCTCCCCCTTTGTTTTCCACCACGATTGAACGGTTCCTGAGGCCCCCTCAGAAGCTGAGCAGATGCCAGCATCATGCTTCCTGTATAGCCTGTGGAATCATGAGCCAATCAGATCTTTTTTCTTTATAAATTACTCAGTCTCAGGTATTTCTTTAATACAGTGGCAGTATATGTTTTTCCCGATGCCAACTTCTTATCTCCAGTGATAGGAATCTATCTTCCTGGGTTGCGAAACTCCCATGGAGGAGATTAATGGCTATTGAATTTCTTTGGGAGGCTCTGTCTTTTTTTTTTTTTTTTTTTTTGAGACGGAGTCTCGCTCTGTCGCCCAGGCTGGAGTGCAGTGGCCGGATCTCAGCTCACTGCAAGCTCCGCCTCCCGGGTTCACGCCATTCTCCGGCCTCAGCCTCCCGAGTAGCTGGGACTACAGACGCCCGCCACCTCGCCCGGCTAGTTTTTTGTATTTCTTAATAGAGACGGGGTTTCACCATGTTAGCCAGGATGGTCTCGATCTCCTGACCTCGTGATCCGCCCGTCTCGGCCTCCCAAAGTGCTGGGATTACAGGCTTGAGCCACCGCACCCGGCCGGGAGGCTCTGTCTTTAGGCAGATCAGGGATGTTCAGAAAAAAATACTCTTTATAGTGGTATATTCTGGTTCTTTTCATTCCCCCATCTGACACTTCCCTAGAAATGTCACTGATAAGGAGCGGAATTATTTGATTGCCGCATATTCCATTTATTCAGGCTCCCAATCCTGGGAAAGGTTAAACAGTTGTAACTCATTTCAGGAGGCAGTGGTGCAGGTGGGAGTTAGGCCTTTGTGTCCTGGAAACAATCAGGTATTTAATAAAGGGCATTTCTATGGAGACAAAACAAAAACAAAGATTAATGGTTGAAGCAGACAATAAGCTCATTTTTTTTTCTCTTTTTTTCTTTTAGTCTAGAGTGCAGGCAGTCAAGAAGGTTTCTAGACATTGGGCCCGAAGTGTCTTTGGATGATGAAATGAGGATGACAGTGGCAATGTTACAGTCATGGTTATTTCCTTGAGCATGGCATGGAAGATGAGATGTTCTAGTGAACTTTCTCACTGGCCCAAATTGTTGTGATAAATCCTTTGAAGTTATATCAATTCATTCAGCTTCAACTTCCAGGGCTTTGGGAAAAGGGCAGTTTCAGCTCCCAAGTCAGGAAGGTGGGAGAAAAATTGGAAACATTAATTACTGAAAAAATGTGTAAAAGAGCAGGATCCAATTTACATTGAGATAAAAACAACTCAAAGACAATGAATAGGACTGGAATCTGATAAGCTACAGGGTGAGTCATAGTTTTCCACTGCACATAAAATTTCTGTCTGCAATTATTCCCATTTTGCTCAAAGATAATCAAAGTAAGATTACCCGTGTTTATAAAATAAGTCATCTCATTAAATATGTCCTGATCCCTTATTTGCATAAGTGCAGCAAAAATGGTAATTGACTGTACAAACTTTTTAAAATGTGCTTTATTGGAACTTTTATAAGAAACCTCAGATTGGACCTTTAAAAGCCTTTGAGGCAAGAAGTCAAGCCAAGAGCTTAGTCTCAGACTTCACTTGCAGTCCCTGTAGATTTGGGTGAATTCCTATCTTCCTGAGGTCTTCAAAACATACTGTTTCCTGAGACTGCCACCTTCATTGCTCATCTGTAAGGCTGGGAACCCTGTAGTCCAGCAACCAGGTCCATTTTTCCAAGACAGCTTTTTAAAGCATTGACTCCAAAAAGTCAAACTTAGTTTGTTAAAATATTGGTCATGTCTGATTCAAGGCACGTCAGTCTCAAATATGACAATTTAGTCGAAGCCTTCATAATATAACCAATGTTTCCAATTATTTCTTGTTTCAAGGAGAACAGATTTTTATTAAACTTATGCAAATAGCTATATTGCCATGAAAATAAGAATACTCAATAAGAGTTTCTGAATTCTGGAGGGATTACAGAGAGAAAAAGATGAATGTTTCATTTTTGTTTACAGACATATAATCTACTAAATTGCTGTAAGTTATAGATAGTTTAAGAGAAAAGAGAAAGGGATTCCTTATATCCCCAGAAAATAGAACATTAAAGAACTAACAATATTCCAAACAAAAAGGCCATAAAAATTTTAACTCTTCTTCATCAATTCATTCAGTCCTATGCAATCCATTTTTGTTTTGCTTGATCTTAGCAGTTTTATGAACCCATACCTCCTCTATTAGTTCTGGAAATCTTAATTCAGTCTAGTGGTATAATCATCAAGTTACTTAGGTAATATAATTGGAAACCTGCACTTCTGAGTACTTGTCATATCCCTTTCCATGGATCCTGAGACAGGCCCTTTTGTTAAATGTGAAGCACTTTGACCTGTTGCTGATTGTAAAAGCATTCAGGGGCCGGGCGCGGTGGCTCAAGCCTGTAATCCCAGCACTTTGGGAGGCCGAGACGGGCAGATCACAAGGTCAGGAGATCGAGACCATCCTGGCTAACCCGGTGAAACCCCGTCTCTACTAAAAAATACAAAAAACTAGCCGGGTGAGGTGGCGGGCGCCTGTAGTCCCAGCTACTCTGGAGGCTGAGGCAGGAGAATGGCGTGAACCCGGGAGGCGGAGCTTGCAGTGAGCTGAGATCCGGCCACTGCACTCCAGCCTGGGCGACAGAGCGAGACTCCATCTCAAAAAAAAGTGGGCAAAGGATATGAACAGACATTTCTCAAAAGAAGACATTCATACAGCCAACAGACATATGAAAAAATGCTCATCATCACTGGCCATC